>NW_011494720.1:4092632-4098523 GCF_000754665.1 Bison bison bison
GTGCCTCACCTGGACCTATCGAATCAGAAGCTTGGGGACTGAGCCTACACAACTAGTTTTGAACACATTCTCCAGCTGATGCATGGTAAAGCTTTGAATCACTGATGTAGGTTAGCCCCCCCCCCCTTTTTTTTTTTTAACAGTTGAGGCATCTAAGCCTAAAATCATTAATGTCAAAATTGGGATTCAATTCCAAATCTCTTTCGGGCTTCAAGGTGTGAAACATAGCAAGGCGAATCTCATCTGCATTTCCCCCTGATAACTGCTTAGTTAGCTCCCTTTGGTTCAGAGTTGTGAGTTCCAAAAAGGCTGGACTTAGCAAAGAGAACTCGGTGCTAATTGCTTTCAAAATCCTGCCCAGCCCTCCTTATTCTTCCTACCTCCACTTACATGATTTGTGGGCTAATATGGAGAACATTGAATCTGGAGGCCTGAGTTCAAAGCTGGCTCCATGGCTACCACTAAAAACTAAACATCTTCAGACAAATCACCTCGTTCTTCTGCTTCCATCTTTATAAAAATAGGAGAGTTGTATTAGATCATATTAGAATTAAAGATTCTCCATACCTCAGAAATGTCATGATTCTCTGATCTGGACTTCCAAATTTTCTCCCCATCATCATGCTTGATGGGGGAAAAAAATATCCATTTCCTGGTGGCCAGAAAATCTAAATCCCCAATGCTGTTACTTCATATTTACCCTCCATCCTAAGCCTATGTTCTTTAAAATAACATATAGGCTAGGGAATTCCCTGGCGGTCCAGTGGTTAGCACTCCATACTCTGATGGCCGGGACATGGGTTCAATCTCTGGTCAGGGAATTCCCACAAGCTGTGTGGTGCAGCCAAAAAATAAAAAAACTAATATGTTGTCTTGTTCAAATATCAAACTACATTTTGTTGTGATCACTAAAGCAGAATTTAAAGCCTAAATTATAAAACCATCAAGAGAAAACAATTGCCCAAAAGCAATGGCTATTTTAACTTTTCCAAGAGTGGAAATTTAACTTGCATAGACATTTAGTCGAATATAATATTTGCATCATTTCCATTGAGAATTTGATTATAGTCCAAAGACAGCAAGAAAATTGTAAAAATACTTAAAGCAAATAGTGTTATAATATAAATTAAAGCATTGGTAATTGGCAGTCAGCTGCTTTTCAGTCATGTGGTGGCATATGTTTACAGACTTGATATTCAGTGCGTAGATGCTATTTATTACGTGTGTGTAGTCGCTCAGTCGCGTTTGACCCTTTGTGACCCTTTGGACTGTAGCCCACCAGGCTCCTTTATCCAAGCAATTTTCCAGGCAAGAATACTGGAGTGGCTTGCTGTTCCCTTCTCCAGGGGATCTTCCCATCCCACAGACCGAACCTATGTTTCCTATGTCTCTTGCACTGCAGGTGGATTCTTTATCCACTGAGCTACTGAGGAAGCCAGATGCTATTCTATAGCTACATAAGACAACATACAACTTCAGTTAAAACTGAAGAGGAATAGTCCAGAAAGTGGAGCCACTTGGCCTGCCAAAAGGAGTCACAGCAGCAGTGAGGGGATCTAGATGGTGCAAGGATTGCAATTACATTCAACTCTGGTCAGATTTTCAAACCAACATCTGAAATATTGATGTAAATTTCTTAGACTTAATATCAGGGAGCCTCATTAATAAACCCCGTGCAGTGTCTTTCCATCTCTTCTCATGACTCTCCTAATAATAGCCATTTAACAGGAAAAGGTCACTTTCTAAGAAAAGTCAAAGACAGCTACTTGTGTGAAGATCGTCCTTCTACTGATCAGCAATAGATGTGTGTGTGTGTGTGTTAGTTGCTCAGTCAAGTTAAACTCTTTGAGACCCCATAAACCATAGCCCTCCAGGCTCCTCTGTCCATGGAATTCTCCAGACAAGTATACTGGAATGTGTTGCCATTTCCTTCACCAAGGTATCTTCCCAACCCAGGGATTGAATCCAGGTCACCTGCATTGCGGGCAGATTCTTTACTGTCTGAGCCACCAGGTAAGTCCCAGCAATAGATACTGCCTCCTAACTTAAATGCAAGTCTAACGCTATAAATATATTCTGGATTTTTAATTTCTGTGTAAGAAAACTTTTTTAAGGATAAGAACCTTAACAGTTAGCTACCAAAATAAAGATGCTGCTAACTTCCAAACTAAATTTGCAAGTACGTGAGAAAAAGGAAGAGAAAGAAAAATAACAGTACTTCAGGAAATTTCACAGGTTATTTCATTAAAACAAGCAACAGCAGTTTATAGAAAAGAAACATTATGAAATCAGTATCACAAAGGATTAAATTAACTTCTTTTATTAACAGCTACATGAAAATACTTATATATTTTATTTTTTATATAAAGAAAACAAGACATGCAAAAGAAGTTTAATTCACCTAATGACTTCAAAGACAGTGGACATTAGGAAAATAAAAGCATAGTATTTGAATGGTGAAATTACCTATTTTTGTTGAGCAAGGAAAACTAGTTACAAAGAAAAATAGCACAAAGTTTAAGTAATTTTTTAGGATAGGAGTATTATAGACATATTCTATGCTTTCAATTATGTTTTCAAATTGCAAAAAAAAAAAAAAAGAATGAACTGGGTATTTAAATCCATCAAAATATATCTTAATTGGATCTTCTACCATATAAACTGTATAGCAAAACATTACGTATCAATGGCTACTCCTCAGGTTCTTACTGGATGTAACCAAATCGCATAGCTCTTCCCAGGTAGCTCAGCGGTAAAGAATCTGCCTCCAACGCAGGAGACTTGGGTTCGACCCCTGGGTGGGGAATAGCCCCTGGAGGAGGAAATGGCAACCCACTCCAGTATTCTTGCTTGGGAAATTCCATGAACAGAGGAGCCTGGCAGGCTACAGTTCAAAGGGTTGAAGAGTCAGACACGATTGAGCGACTGATCAGGCACGACACACATATGGATGGGACCTAGATGTAAACTGGCATGGCCACCATCAGCATCACCAAGGCCATCCTTTCCAAGGTGAGGTCCTGTTTCCAGGTACGAGTCTTCAGGTTGGACCAGACTCAGGTCAGCTTGGGGGATGAGCAGGGAGCCCCTCCCAAACATGTCCCCGGCCAGCTCTCTTGGGTACTGCTTTCCTGTCAAGTCTTACGATTGTAATATGACTTCTGTTGTTCTTGGAATCAGTACAGAGAGACTTCACTTTTGGATACAACTGTTGGCTTATAAAAATACTTCCAGGGAAAAAAACATCACTCAACCACAGAGCAACAAGAACCTTAGCAATCGTAGCAGTTCCTGACCCCCCTTGGCCTCCTCCCCAGCAGCTTTCTAAATGTTATCATTCTCCTCCTGGCCCCATCCTGCTCCTCCCTCCAGGCCCTCACTCTCAGAGAAGTCCCTCAAGTGGTTCTCCAGGACAATACTGTTCATAGGGGAAGAAGCCCTTCAGCTCCTTCTGCCCTATTTCAGCATCTTTCTCCCCTGTATACAATCTACTGGCTACCTGTCTGCTATGGTGCCAGGCATTATGCCAAGCCCTTAGCACTTGAAAGCTGAATTACCCAAGGGTAATTCTCTAATCTGTTGACTTCCCTGGTGGCTCAGACAGTAAAGCATCTGTCTACAATGTGGGAGACCTGGGTTTGATCCCTGGGTTGGGAAGATCCCCTGGAGAAGGAAATGGCAATCCACTCCAGGACTATTGACTGGAAAATCCCATGGACAGAGGAGGCTGGTAGGCTACAGCCCATGGAGTCGCAAAGAGTTGGACACGACTGAGTGACATCTACAAAAAAAGACTCAGAGAAGTTCAGGAATTCACCAGAGTTTCTTCATTTATGTATCCCTCCTCTAAGTCTAAAAAGAAGCATCCCATTGTTGTTAGACCTGTGTTGCATAATTGCAATTTGCTAGAGCTTCCCTACTCTACACTTGATTATAGAGTGCCTGAAGAACTATGGACTGAGGTTTGTGACATTGTACAGGAGACAGGGATCAAGACCATCCCCATGGAAAAGAAATGCAAAAAAAGCAAAATGACTGTCTGGGGAGGCCTTACAAATAGCTGTGAAAAGAAGGGAAGTGAAAAGCAAAGGAGAAAAGGTAAGATATAAGCATCTGAATGCAGAGTTCCAAAGAATAGCAAGAAGAGATAAGAAAGCCTTCCTCAGTGATCAATGCAAAGAAGTAGAGGAAAACAACAGAATGGGAAAGACTAAAGACCTCTTCAAGAAAATTAGAGACACCAAGGGAACATTTCATGCAAAGATGGGCTCGATAAAGGACAGAAATTGTAGGGACCTAACAGAAGCAGAGGATATTAAGAAGAGGTGGCAAGAATACACAGAAGAACTGTACAAAAAAGGGCTTCACAACCCAGATAATCACGATGGTGTGATCACTCACTTAGAGCCAGACATCCTGGAATGTGAAGTCAAGTGGGCCTTAGAAAGCATCACTACGAACAAAGCTAGTGGAGGTGATGGAATTCCAGTTGAGTTATTTCAAATCCTAAAAGATGATGCTGTGAAAGTGCTGCACTCAATATGCCAGCAAATTTGGGAAACTCAGCAGTGGCCACAGGACTGGAAAAGGTCAGTTTTCATTCCAATCCCAAAGAAAGCCAATGCCAAAGAATGCTCAAACTACCGCACAGTTGCATTCATCTCACACGCTAGTAAAGTAATGCTCAAAATTCTCCAAGCCAGGCTTCAGCAATATGTGAACTGTGAACTTTCTCATGTTCAAGCCGGTTTTAGAAAAGGCAGAGGAACCAGAGATCAAATTGCCAACATCTGCTGGATCATCGAAAAAGCAAGAGAGTCCCAGAAAAACATCTATTTCTGCTTTATTGACTATGCCAAAGCCTTTGACTGTGTGGATCACAATAAACTGTGGAAAATTCTTCAAGAGATGGGGATACCAGACCACCTGACCTGCCTCTTGAGAAACCTATATGCAGGTCAGGAAGCAACAGTTAGAACTGGACATGGAACAACAGACTGGTTCCAAATTGGGAAAGGAAAATGTCAGGACTGTATATTGTCACCCTGCTTATTTAACTTCTCTGCAGAGTACATCATGAGAAATGTTGGGCTGGAAGAAGCACAAGCTGGAATCAAGATTGCCAGGAGAAATATCAATAACCTCAGATATGCAGATGACACCACCCTTATGGCAGAAAGTGAAGAAGAACTAAAGAGCCTCTTGATGAAAGTGAAAGAGGAGAGTGAAAAAGTTGGCTTACAGCTCAACATTCAAAAAACGAAGATCATGACATCTGGTCCCATCACTTCATGGGATATAGATGGGGAAACAGTGGAAACAGTGTCAGACTTTATTTTGGGGGGTCCAAAATCACTGCAGATGGTGACTGCAGCCATGAAATTAAAAGACGCTTACTCCTTAGAGGGAAAGTTATGACCAAACTAGATAGCATGTTCAAAAGCAGAGACATTACTTTGCCAACAAAGGTCCGTCTAGTCAAGGCTATGGTTTTCTCAGTAGTCATGTATGGATGTGAGAGTTGGACTGTGAAGAAGCTGAGCGCTGAATAACTGATGCTTTTGAACTGTGGTGTTGGAGAAGACTCTTGAGAGTCCCTTGGACTGCAAGGAGATCCAACCAGTCCATTCTAAAGGATGTTTAGAATCCTGGGATTTCTTTGCAAGGAATGGTGCTAAAGCTGAAACTCCAGTACTTTGGCCACCTCATGCGAAGAGTTGACTCATTGGAAAAGACTCTGATGCTGGGAGGGATTGGGGGCAGGAGGACAAGGGGACGACAGAGGATGGGATGGCTGTATGGCATCACCGACTCGATGGACGTGAGTTTGAGTGAACTCTGGGAGTTGGTGATAGACAGGGAGGCCTGGCGTGCTGCAATTCATGGGGTTG
>NW_011494720.1:4098623-4108765 GCF_000754665.1 Bison bison bison
TAAACTGAGAGCTTCCCTGGTGGCTCAGATGGTAAAGTATCTGCCTGCAAGGCAGGAGACCTGGGTTCAGTCCCTGGGTTGGGAAGATCTCCTGGAGAAGGAAATGGCAACCCACTCCAATATTCTTGCCTGGAGAATCCCAGGGACAGAGGAGCCTGGTAGGCTACAGTCCATGGGGTCGCAAAGAGTCAGACATGACTAAGCAACTTCACTTCACTTCTTCAAGAGAGTAGAATAGAAATGTTCTCATCAGAACCCCCACCCCCGCAATAAGTGAATAAGTGAGGTGATGGCTGTGTTAACTCCATGGGGGGATATCTTTCACCATATATACACCTATCGAATTATCACATTGTGCACCTGAAGAACCTTACTTATATTTGTTCATTATATACCTCAACAAAGCTAGTCGGGCGGGGCGGGGAAGTTTTTAAATAAAATAAAACAGGACTTCCCTGATTAAGAATCTGCCTTCCAACTCAGGGGACATGGATTCGATCCCTGCCCTGGGGAGAGTCCACATGCCGAGAAGCAACTAAGCCCAGGTGCCACAACTCCTGCATGCTGCAAGGGTCCACATGCTGCAGCTACTGAAGCCCACCTGCCTGGAGCCTGTGCTCCGCAACAAAGAAGCCACGGCAATAAGCCCAGCCACCGAAACTGGAGAGTAGACCCCGCTCCCTGCAACTAGAGAAAACCTGCGCTCAGCATCGAAGACCAGATGGCCGAAAGGAAATAAATAAAATTATAGGGAAAAAAAAACAAAGCATCTCTATTACACACACACACACAAACACACCTGTGAATGCACACCCATGCCTCCCACCTCCTCTGGGGGCTTTATCAATTACTCCATCTGTGAGGATAAATTTTAATGTGTCAACTTGATTATGCTGAGGGATGCCCACATAGCTGGGAAAACGTTATTTCTGGGTGTGTGTGAGTGAGGCTGATTATCCAACAGTCCTTGCTGCTGCTAAGTCACTTCAGTCATGTCTGACTCTGTGCGACCCCACAGACGGCAGCCCACCAGGCTCCCCCGTCCCTGGGATTCTCCAGGCAAGAACACTGGAGTGGGTTGCCATTTCCTTCTCCACTGCATGAAAGTGAAGTCACTCAGTCGTGTCAGACTCTTCACGACCCCATGGACCGCAGCCTACCAGGCTCCTCCATCGTTGGGATTTTCTAGGCAAGAGTACTGGAGTGGCTTGCCATTGCCTTCTCCGAACAGTACTTGAATCTGTGTAAAGAGGAAAGACATGCACGTCCAGGTAAGGACGGCACCCTCAGCCTCCCAGGGGCCCCTAGAGAGCAGAAGCAGAAGGAAGGTGAATCTCCGCTCACTGCCACCCTCAGCACATCAGCGCTGCTGCTTCTCCAGCCTTCGGGCTCTGGGCCTTAAACCAGCCCATGGGCTGGGACAGAACCCCACCTCTGACTTTCCCCGGTCTCCTGATGGCCTTCCATTCCAAAATGTCCTAAATGCCACCACTTGGCAACATCCTGGTGCCCAAAACCTTGGCCTGGTCCAGACCGGGCACTCAGGCCTCACCCACCATGCCTGCCTCCTGAGGGTTCTCACTGCCACGTCTCCTGTCCCAGTACTGGGGGAAACACACTGACTGGAATCACCTACCCTGGCCAAGCACCATAGTAACCATTCATGTGAGTTATTTTATGACAGGAGAACCTAGTAAGGAGCACGGAACTAAAAAGCCAGCGCCACCCCAAAGAGTTCAGGAAAGGTCAAAAGGAGACACCATGTGTCCTACCACCTCCCAGAATCCTTCTGGCTGGAATCTATCTTGTCTGAGCAAGGCGTGCACCACCAGGAAGGACCCTGAGTCAGAGTGATCGGTCAGAAGCAGCAACCCAGAAACTAATCCCGTGTGTGCATGCTAAGTCGCTTCACGGGTGTCCGACTCTGTGTGACACTATGGTGGACCGAAGCCTGGCAGGCTCCTCTGTCAGTGGGATTCTCCAGCCAAGAATGCTGGAGTGGGTTGCCATGCCCCCCTCCAGGGGATCTTCCTGACCTAAAGATGGAACCCACGTCTCTGACATCTCCTGCATTGGTAGGCAGGTTCTTTACCGCTGGCACCACTTGGGAAACCCAAGAACTGAAGCCACGTGGCTGCGCAGTCCTCCCGGGTTCCCTTACCGTGTTACTCTCTGCCCAGGTCTTCCTTCCCAATGAAGTCTGTTGCTTTGGCGGCACCTGTGTCTCCTCGGATAATTCATTTCTGAGTTAGACAAGAGCCCCCTCTTGGGCCCTGGAAGGGGTCCCCCTACCTGCAATACCAACAGACTCTTTCCATCAATAGCCAACAAGGAAAAACAATCCATCCTCTATTTCAAACCTCCAGTCATTTCCTACTGAAATTCAAACAAAAGCCAAACACTTTGTTTTGACTGAGGGTCAGGGTGAGCTGACCCTGCTGGGTTTTCACCTCCCCTCCTGTAGCCCTGCTCCTGCTTGTCCTTCCTTCTCTTCCACCCACCTCCCCGTCACCCCCAATCCCCTCCCCCCACTCCCTGGCTGCTCACCTGGGTGCCTGGGTGCTGCCCCTCCCCCTCATCCCAGCCTCGGCATCCGCAGGGGTCCTAGCCTCTGGACAAAGGGCTCCTCTCCCACATCACCCGCCTTGTAGGTTGTTTATGCTGCTGCTGCTGCTGCTGCAGCTAAGTCGCTTCAGTCGTGTCCGACTCTGTGCAACCCCATAGACGGCAGCCCACCAGGCTTCCCTGTCCCTGGGATTCTCCAGGCAAGAACACTGGAGTGGGTTGCCATTTCCTTCTCCAATGCATGAAAGTGAAAAATGAAAGTGAAGACGCTCAATCCTGTCCGACTCTAGCGACCCCATGGACTGTAGCCTACCAGGCTCCTCCGTCCATGGGATTTTCCAGGCAAAAGTACTGGAGTGGGGTGCCATTGCCTTCTCCAAGGTTGTTTATAACCTTCCCCAAATCTGAAAATGTTTTCACATGTTCAGAGTATGTATCTGTCTCCCCCACTAGAATGGGGCCCCTAAGGGCAGGGTTTTGTTGTACTGCTCCATGCCCCCTCACCCAGTAACAGTATCTGACACAGGAAAGCTAGTCCATAAATAGTCACTGCAAAAATCATATTCGATCCATTGCCTTATCCTCTCAGTTTACACATATGCTCTTGTTTCTTTTCCGAAGACATTCTGCCTCCCAATATGCATTCCACAGATCCCCACTGCTTTCCTGAATGCATGCTAAGTCACTTCAGTTGTGTCCAACTCTTTGTGACCCCATGGACTGTAGCCTGCCAGGCTCCTCTGTCCATGGGATTCTCCAGGCAAGAATACTGGAGTGGGTTGCCACTCCCTTCTCCAGGGGATCTTCCTGACCCAGGGATCAAAGTCGCATCTCTTTCTGTCTGCTGCATTGGCAAGTGGGCTCTTTGCCACTAGCGTCACCTAAGAAGTCCAATGCTTTCCTGCATTTCACCCCAAATTGTCTTGAAGGAAGCTCTTCCCTTCCAGCCAGCCCTCAGCTGCTGTGGCTTTACCCCGATCCTATCACTTTGTTAAAACTGCATGAAGGAGAAGAGGGTGTCAGAGGATGAGATGGCTGGGTGGCATCACCAATGCAATGCACGTGAAGTTGGGCAAATTCCGGGAGATGGTGAGGGACAGGGAGGCCTGGCATGCTGCAGGATCCCAAAGTGTCAGACACGATTGGGCGACTGAACAACAACAACAAACCTTCCTGGGGGCAAAATCCAGTGACCTCTCCCAAATTGGCAAGCCGCCAACGACTTTGCAGCCTTTGTCTTTTCAGCTTTGTATCCCCAGAGCCTAATTCCCCGCCAGGCACAGGAAGAGCCCTTAATTGTTGTTGAATGAATTAATAATTAATTAACTAATTTGACCCAGGTTGTCACAGACCAATTCCTGCCTTCCACAACTTTGTCTTGCTTTCTCCCAACTGAACACTTTACGAGCAACATTCTTCTTTCTCAGTCTTTTTTACTGGTTGTCTCCTCCATCTTCAATATATATTCTTCTTATTGTCCGAAATGGAGTTTTAATCATGTTTCCCGTTTCAGATCCATTCTAATCTCGAGTGTGTTAGCAGCAGCCTCACCCAGTCAGTCGCCCAAATTTGGAGCCTCAGAACATCGCCCTCAGTTTTCTCCAGACTTTGTAAAACATTCAGAGCAGAAGAAAGGGGGGGGAATGAGAAAGGGGAACTGAGAATTGTACGTTGTACTCTTCTTCGTGCTTTACAAATACCAACAGTGAGTGGACTATTTCACACATTCCAACGGGGATGTGCAGAAAAAAATGTAATTTCTTTACACTGGTCTTTTTCATAAGTCTGGTTAATAAAAAAATAAATTCAGTTAATGTTCACATCTGTTAAAAGCATAGCTCAGTGCAGTAATTGAAATAGCACGTGTAGGAATGCCAAGTCTCTCTTTGGAAAAGATACTTAAGACGCCTGCCCGTCTCCCGCTTCTTTCTTGAAGTGTTCTGGGTGAACAGAAGCAGAGGTATGGGACAGAGGTGTCTCTGAGGTTTGGGGGAGATACTGGGATTCCCCGATCCACACAGCATCATCCAGAGTTCCTCCGCATCCCAGGTGCTGGTGGGACCCGTGGTCGGGTCCTCTGGGCCTGGCCAGGGCCAGACGTGGCTACCCCCACCTCGTCCTGGGCTCCTGCCGCGGCCTTCTCTGACCCGAGTGCCCTGGGCTCCCAGCCCCATAGCAGGTTGCCCTGTTGCGCCTCAGCATCCCAGGCTGACTTAGCTTCATCCTCACACAAAAAGGAGGCTGAACCTCAAAAAGTACCCACCCTACTGTATTTTTTCGAGGCCATACACCACGGTGGCTATGGCAATAGCTCCCCAACTTGCCATCAGTGTAACCCACTGGTTTCATGGGTCCCCACCCTCTCAGAGGGGCTTCCCTAGTGGCTCAGACAGTAAAGAATCCTCCTGAAATGCTGGAGACCTGGATTCGATCCCTGGGTTGGGAAGATCCCCTGCAGAAGGGAATGGCTACCCACTCCAGTATTCTTGCCTGGAGATTTCCATGGACAGATGAGCCTGGCGGGCTACAGTCCCTGGGGTCGCAAAGAGTTGGACATGACTGAGCGATTAACATTTCCACTTTCACCCTCTCAGAAGCTTGGGACTGACATCTGTCTCTCCTCCCTCTCCTTACCCTTCACACAAACACTCTAGGTCTCCCTTCTCCTCCCCATGCTCCCCAGGGCCAGAAAACAGGTGGACTTTCCTCATACTTTGCCACCATCCTGTCCTCCTCTTTCTGACTCCATCTACAGTTGAGGTAGGAATCTCTCCTCTACACTGTGGGAGAGTTCTGTAAGCTCATTTCTCCAAGCTTAGTTAGTTGTTGGTATGCTAAAAAAAAAAAAGGCATTAAAAGAATTTGGAAAATATTTTCTCAAGATAGCCTGGCAAGTCTGATATAAATTAAAGCTGATGAAGCAAACTTAATCTGGCCAGCTAAAGGAATTTTGATTGATTGTAAAGGCAATATGAAGAGCCACTGACTGTTATAAACATGATTATATTTTCTTTCAAAGGTCACTTTGGCTGCAATGTAGAAAGTGGATTAGATGCTAGTGCTTTCAGATTTTGTACCTGTGACACTCGTGGAAAATAGTAATACTATAAGGCACAATGAGGGAACAGAAAGAGGTCACTCTAGGCCCTGCCGTGAGAGATGAAGAGATGAACACACCTGGAGTCTATTCATGGTTACACATTGATAAAGCAGGAAGTACAAGTCTGGAAGGTTCAAAGCAGTTAAAAGACAATTGCCATATGATCCAGCAGTCCATTCCTGGGCATATACTCTGAGAAAACTCAAATTTGCAAAGATACAGGTACCCCTATGTTCATAGCAGCACTATTTGCAATAGCCAAGACATGGAAACAAACTAAATATCCATTGACAGATGAATGGATAAAGAAGATATGGTACACATATCCAGTGGAGTATTACACAGCCATAAAGAAGAATGGAATAATGCCATTTGCAGCAACATGGATAGATCTAGACAGGATCATACTAAGTGAAGTAAGTCAAACAGAGAAAGACAAATACCATATAATACCAAATATGTGGGAATCTAAAAAAGTGATGCAATTGAACCTCCTTATAAAAGTAAAACAGACTCACAGCCATAGAAAACAAACTTATGGTTACCAAAGGGGAAAGGACAGGAGGGATAAATTAGGAGTTTGGGATTAGCAGATGCAAACAACTATATATAAAATAAAAACAACAAGGTCCCACTGTATGGCATAAAGAGTTACATTCAATATCTTGTAATAAAATATAATGAAAAAGAATCTGAAAAAGAATATATATATCATATATGTATGAATAAATGTAATATATATATGTATATATTATTGTTGTTATTCAGTAGTTAAGTCATGTCTAATTCTTTGCAACCCCATGAACTGTAGCCTGCCAGGCTCCTCTGTCCATGGGGATTTCCCAGGCAAAAATACTAGAGTGGGTTGCCATTTCCTTCTCCAGAGAATCTTCCTGGATCAAGGATCAAAACTGTGTCTCCTTCATTGGCAGGTGTCAACCATATGGCTTCCCTCAGTGGTAAAGAATTATGTATATATATGGGCTTCCCTGGAGGCTCAGATGGTAAAGAATCTGCCAGCAATGTGGGAGACCTGGGTTTGATTGCAGGTTGGAAAGGTCCCCTGGAGGAAGGCATATCAACCGACCCCAGTATTCCTGCCTGGAGAATCCCCATGGACAGAGGAGTCTGGCAGGCTGTAGTCCATGGGGTCACAAAGAGTCAGACATGACTGAGCCACTAAGCACAGCACATTATTTTTGTGCTTATATATATGCTGAATATATATATGTATGTATATATGTGTGTATGTATTTATATGTGTGTATGTGTACATATATGTATATATGTACGTGTATACATGTATGTGTGTACATATATATACATATGTGTGAGTGCTGAATATATATATGCTGAATCACTATGTTGGACACCTGAAACTAACACATTATAAATCAACTACACTTCAGTTTAAAAAAAAAAGGCAATTGAAACAATTAATGCAAGAGATAATCATTTAAGTTTCAGACAGTTCTCAAAGTAAAACAAACAGGAAATTCAGTACTTTCATAAGTGGATGAAAGTTGGAAGAGAAACTTAGATTTCTAAATGAAATTTAACAGTTCATACACCAAAATGGCTTCGAACAGCATATAATCCTAGGCTATTAGATAGCAACTGACAAGATTAGTGGAGATGATGAAGAAAGGGGGGAAAAAGAGAGAGAAATGATATAAACAGTAGTTGTTTATGGCAGTGATGATATGGGATAAAATGAATGGATTTGAGGGATACTATTAATACTATTAGTACTATTAATACCATTAGTGCTATTAATTATTAGATGGAGGGCTTCCCCGGTGGCTCAGAGGTAGACTCTGCCTGCATTGCAGGAGAGACAGGTTCAATTCTTGGGTAGGGAAGATCCCCTGGAGGAGAAAATGGCAACCCACTCCAATATTCTCGCCTGGAACATCCCATCGACAGAGAAGCCTGGTGACTCATAATCCATGGGGGTCGAAAGAGTTGGACACAACTTAGCTACTAAACCACCACCACCAATTAGATTATAAAAAGACATTGTGTCTAATTGAACAGCTAAATAAAAATGGCACCAATTAATGGAGGTTAGGAGTTTCCAAAGCAATGGGGAGCATGTTGTTGTTCTTGCAAAGTCTTAAGTGAGGAAGGTATTAATTACTATGGGGCAAAGGAGTTGCTGCTAACAAAGACCCTAGAGGTCATGTTACCCAACTTGTCCATATTGTAAATAATAAGATTTCTTATTGTTTACTGAGGACCTCCTACTTTTTAGGCAATAACTCGGTTGCACAACAGGTATCATGGCATTAATTCACAGGAAACTCTATGAGGTAGTTGTTTTTATTTAAGAAGTAGTGGAATCCCTGAGAGAGGCCAAGGGTAACTTGCCTGGACGATTCAGAAATTTATTTCCAGAGCCAAGGTTCAGACCTGACCTCTCTGCCACCCAAACCACTCATTGGTCCCCTTATCCTACATGATTTATTTTTAGAAGTTGCAAATCTACATATGTTTTATCACTTCTAAAATGCTCCCATTTTCTGCATAAAGTCATAGAGACAGTTCAAAGTGAGCCAGGATAAGACCCAGAGTTCTGCCTGCCCTTCAAGTTTCTGTCCTGGCCCTGTGCCTTTTGCTTCCTGAGCAAAAAGGAACGTTGGAAAAAATGAGACAGTTTTGTTTGTGACACATGGAGACTCAACATTTAACCCACAGCCACACAATTATCTCTAGACCCTCCCCACGGCCATCGTGTTACCATGCCAAGGCTCTCTGCAGAGACAGGAGTTCTAGGCATCAGCCACCCCCTTTTGTCACAGAATCCCATTTAGTGGTGTCAAGAGTATCAGAGGCAGATAAAGAATGGGGAAAGGTGGGCCACTTCAAATTTTCCCCTGATCCAGTTCGCATATAGACAACTGCTTCATTGAGTCCAATTCTAGGAGCTCCAGTATGGGGGAGTGAGAGGGTTGGCTGCACCACGTGGCATGCCGGATCCTAGTTCCCCGACCAGGGAACCAATGCCCCTGCAGTGGAAGCCCAAAGTCTTAACCCCTAGATCGCCTGGGAAATCCAGAAAGCCCAGTTTGAAGACTTTGAAAATGATGTGCATTTAATTTGATTTAAACCTGACATCTTTCCCTCTCACGGTGAAAGACACAAGATAACGCTCTCCCTTATTAAGGATGCAAGCTGTACTACCCATGTGGCCAAATGCCCAAAGGAGAATAATGTCACTTCTCTGTTCAAACTAACCATGCCCTAGCCCAAGGGAATGACTCCTTCTACTCATGATAAAAAGTCACAGTTTTGCACCTGGGTTAAGCTATGCTCATCTGATATGATTTCACTTTTGAACCATGACATTTCCTAACGCCTTACATTCATGCCAACTTAAGCGGCTTAATGGTGTATGTTGTTGGTGTAAACAATGCCAAGCTTAGCACCAGCACTGTCGAATTCCTTAGATACCTCAGCACAATTAAGAGAACTAAGTTGCAAGGTAATTACATAGCCTGGATTAATGCGTAATCTTGGAGCCCAGTAATACCCACCGCAGGCAAGCAGGAACTCTGTTTTGTTACTGCGATGGGGGGAGGTGAGAAGTCAGAGGGGTCAGAGGTCGCTGATCTGAGCAGGCTGCAGTGAGGAGTTGGTGTTTTGGTAACAGGACATCTAACACTCCTAAATTCTTCAGCTGCAGCTGGAATGCCCTGGGAAACCCATTCCATCCAAGGCCTGGCACAATACTGAAAGGGTTTTTCCAACAGAAGAGAGGAGACAAGCATCCTTATAAAACTTATTCTAGGGTTTAAACTGGCAACTGTTCCTGTAACTCTCACTACTTATTTTCTGGGGAAGAGAAAGGATTTTTTGTATTTGTCTTTCTTTCATATGGACAAAAAAAAAAAAGCTCTACAAATATTTGCTATCCCTGACCAGGTACAAGGATAGCAAATCAGAGTAAAAATTTGGTTATAATGTTCTGATGGAAGTGTTTTCCATTTTGCTACATGTAATGACTCTATAGAGGACAGGTTAAATAAACCACATTCCCCACATTTAAAAGCAGGGTTGAGGGACTTCCCTGGTGGTCCAATGTCTAAGACTGCGCTCTCAAGGCAGGGGACCCAGGTTCGATCCGTGGTCAGGGAACTAGATCCCATACGCTGCAGCTAAAGATCCTCCATGATGCAACTAAGACCCAGTGCAGCCAAATAAATTAATTTAAAAAAAAAAAAGGCAAGGTTGATGTGAGGGAGAAGACAATTACCTATATACAAAGCAGATTATCAGCTATTCAGAATAACTGTCTGGAAATTTACATCTTTGTGCCGCATTAGAACTTTTAGGAGCCTGGGGAAAAAAGTGTCCACAGACTGGTAGGTTACGAGTGGACAGGCCCATGGGTGACCCGCAGTGAGTGTGCTCCAGAGGCTGACCAGGTTTCATGAGCTTACCCCCTTTGTGGCCTCCCTGTGTGCCTACCCTGTGT
>NW_011494720.1:4108983-4110903 GCF_000754665.1 Bison bison bison
AGATGTGGAGAAAAGGCATTTTGAAATCCCGGGACAAGTTTAAAGCCAAACATGTGCTGTGCTCAGCCACTTCAGTTGTGTCTGAATCTTTGCGACCCCGTGGACTGTAGCCCACCAGGCTCCTCTGTCCATGGGATTTTCCAGGCAAGAACACTGGAGCGGGTTGCCATTTCCTTCTCCTGGGGATCTTCCCAACCCAGGGATCGAACTTGCAGCCCCTGCAGCTCCTGTATTGCAGGCAGAATCTTTAGCACTGAGCCACCAGGGAAGGTCAAAACTCAGACCCAGTTCACATATTCACCAAAACAAGCTGCAGGCAAGAACCAAGGAAACATGTCAGGAGACTGGTTTTGTCCTTTTCTGATTTCCTTATTTACCAGCTTCACTGCACTCAAGTTTATAGTTATTTGTTCCTTCGTGACCGCTAGGTAGCTCCTGCTTATCTCCCCAAGTTCACCTCTTGCTCTGGGCACACTGCTGTTGTTCAGTCACTAAGTCGTGTCAACTCTTTGCAACCCCATGGACTGCAGCACACCAGGCTTCCCTGTCCATCACCATCTCCCAGAGTTTGCTCAAACTCATGTCCATTGAGTCAATGATGCTTTTCCCAGCATCACGGTCTTTTCCAATGAGTCGGCTCTTCATATCAGGTGGCCAAAGGATTGGAGCTTCAGCTTCAGCATCGGTCCTTTCAGTGAATATTTAGAGTTGATTTCCTCGAGGACTGACTAGTTCAATCTCCTCGCAAGGGCATACTGAACTGTTTGCAAATTCCCAAAAACTCTCCTCTTCCCCTTCCT
Source organism: Bison bison bison (assembly GCF_000754665.1). Lineage (NCBI taxonomy): Eukaryota > Metazoa > Chordata > Mammalia > Artiodactyla > Bovidae > Bison > Bison bison. The sequence continues at coordinate 4,109,784 of NW_011494720.1, forward strand.
GTCCCCAGGGCATCCTCACTTGTTCAACTCTGAAATTAGCGTTCACTCTCTGCCACCAAGATGGGGAGACATTACTCCTTCAGTGCTCTGTGCTTCATGGACCAACCACGTTAAATTACACGTCTTTCTGTCGTTTAACAAAAAGCTCCATGAATTACAGGGACAGACAAAAAAGATGTCCTTTTCATTATAGGGGACTGGAATGCAAAAGTAGGAAGTCAAGAAACACCTGGAGTAACAGGCAAATTTGGCCTGGGAGTACAGAATGAAGCAGGGCAAAGGCTTATAGAGTTTTGCCAAGAGAACACACTGGTCATAGCAAACACCCTCTTCCAACAACACAAGAGAAGACTCTACACATGGACATCACCAGATGGTCAACACCAAAATCAGACAGATTATATTCTTTGTAGCCAAAGATGGAGAAGCTGTATACGGTCAGCAAAAACAAGATCAGGAGCTGACTGTGGCACAGATCATGAACTCCTTATGGCCAAATTCAAACTTAAATTGAAGAAAGTAGGGAAAACCACTAGACCATTCACGTATGACCTAAATCAAATCCCTTACTATTAAACAGTGGAAGTGAGAAATAGATTCAAGGGAATAGATCTGATACACAGAGGTTCGTGACATTGTACAAGAGACAGGGATCAAGATTATCCCCAAGAAAAAGAAATGCAAAAAAGCAAAATGGCTGTCTGAGGAGGCCTTACAAATAGCTGTGAAAAAGAGAAATGAAAAGCAAAGGAGAAAAGGAAAGATATACTCATTTGAATGCAGAGTTCCAAAGAATAGCAAGGAGAGATAAGATCAGTGCAAAGAAATAAAGGAAAACAATAGAATGGGAAAGACTAGAGATCTCTTCAAGAAAATTAGAGATACCAAGGGAACATTTCATGCAAAGGTGGGCACAATAAAGGACAGAAATGGGATGGACCTAACAGAAGCAGAAGATATTAAGAAGAGGTGGCAAAAATACACAGAAGAACTATACAAAAAAGATCTTCACAACCCAGATAATCATGAGGGTATGATCACTCACTTAGAGCCAGACATCCTGGAATGTGAAGTCAAGTGGGCCTTAGGAAGCATCACTACAAACAAAGCTAGTAGAGGT
>NW_011494720.1:4111003-4119670 GCF_000754665.1 Bison bison bison
CCTAAAAGATGATGCTGTGAAAGTGCTGCACTCAATATGCCAGCAAATTTGGGAAACTCAGCAGTGGCCACAGGACTGGAAAAGGTCCGTTTTCATTCCAATCCCAAAGAAAGCCAATGCCAAAGAATGTTCAGACTACCGCACAGTTGCACTCATCTCACATGCTAGTAAAGGAATGCTCAAAATTCTCCAAGCCAGACTTCAACAATATGTGAACTGTGAACTTCCAGATGTTCAAGCTGGTTTTAGAAAAGGCAGAGGAACCAGAGATCATATTGCCAACAACCCTTGGATCTTATAAAAAGCAAGGGAGTTCCTGAAAAACATCTACTTCTGCTTTATTGACTATGCCAAAGCCTTTGACTGTGTGGATCACAACAAACTGTGGAAAATTCTGAAAGAGATGGGGATACCAGACCACCTGACCTGCCTCTTGAGAAACCTGTATGCAGGTCAGGAAGCAACAGTTAGAACTGGACATGGAACAACAGACTGGTTCCAAATTGGGAAAGGAAAACGTCAGGGCTGTATATTGTCACCCTGCTTATTTAACTTATATGCAGAGTACCAGATGAGAGATGCTGGGCTGGATGAAGCACAAGCTGGAATCAAGACTGCTGGGAGAAATATCAATAACCTCAGATATGCAGATGACACCACCCTTATGGCAGAAAGTGAAGAAGAACTAAAGAGTCTCTTGATGAAAGAGAAAGAGGAGAGTGAAAAAGTTGGCCTAAAGCTCAACATTCAGAAAACTGAGATCATGGCATTCGGTCCCATCACTTCATGGCAAATAGATGTGGAAACAGTGGAAACAGTGACAGACTTTATTTGGAGGGTGGGGTGGTGGTGGGGGGGGCTCCAAGATCACTGCAGATGGTGATTGCAGCCATGAAATTAAAAGACGCTTATTCCTTGGAAGAAAAGCTATGACCAACCTAGACAGCATATTAAAAAGCAGAGACATTACTTTGCCAACAAAGGTCCATCTAGTCAAAGCTATGGTTTTTCCAGTAGTCATGTATAGATATGCTGAGCACAGAAGAATTGATGCTTTTGAACTGTGGTGTTGGAGAAGATTCTTGAGAGTCCCATGGACCGCAAGATCAAACCAGTCAATCCTAAAAGGAAATCAGTCCTGAACATTGAAAAAACTGATGCAGAAGCTGAAACTCCAATTCTTTGGCCATCTGACGCAAAGAACTGACTCATTTGAAAAGTCCTTGATGCTGGGAAAGGTTGAAGGTGGGAGGAGAAGGAGAAGACAGAGGATGAGATGGTTGGATGGCTTCACTGACTCAATGGACATGAGTTTGGGTAGGCTCCAGGAGTTGGTGATGGACATGGAAGCCTGGCATGCTGCAGTCTATGGGGTCACAAAGAGTCGGACACAACTGAGCAACTGAACTGAACTGGACTGATACATATATATATAAAGAGTATTTGCTTTTGTGAGTGAGCAGATGGAGTTCTTCCTTGTGATCTGCAGTTTGTAGATGACATGAGCATGGGAGGCCTGTAGGTCAAGACCACCATGTCCCCTGTGCTGAAAGTGGTGAAAACAAAATTCTCAAGATCTTCTCTGGAAAAGGAGGTATTGCTCCCCATTGTTCTAAAGGAGGAAGACTGGAAGGTGTGTCTGGTCTTACAAATGGCTACAAGAGTTTCCAACAATTCTCTCCCCTCCTCCTTACCTCTCTATCTCTCTCTGTCTCTTCCCATATCTTATCTCTGCCCTGGATAAAGTAGGCAGCTTTCTCCAAAGATTAAGAGAAACAGGAACAATCACCAGAAACAATGAACTTGCATCCTGCCAACTTCCCAGGGAAAGCCATCTTCTTGTCTTGGTCCTGGTTTGTGTCCCGCATAGAGCCTCTTGCGGCGTGGGTCACATGCTTCCCTGCATTTACTGCTGAGTCCTCAGTTTTCTAAATAATTCACCCCTCTCCTTCCATTCCCACCCCATCCCTTGTGTTCGCTGTTCTCTCAATAGTTAGGATAACTATTGATTGGTCCTCTAATTTCCTTTCCTCTTCCCTTTCTTTATTTCTTCCTTTTTTTTCCTTCTGTTTTCTATCCCAGTGTCTTTTTTACTTTGGGGAAGTTTTCTCAACTTCATTTTTCTTACCTTCTATTTAATTTTTTAGGGATGCCATCTTTGTTTTAATACCCAGGAGTCTCTTTCTTGTTCTCTGAATGATACTTTTTTTTTTTAAGTTTTCTCTTTTTTATAAAAACTTTGTCTCTCATCCTCTCCAAGTATATTAACTGACAGTGATTGGTTTATTTCTTTGCTTGTTTTCATGTTTCCTTCTGCTCTTTTTCCAAGTTGCCTTTATTTGGGATCACTCCTGCGTCTTAAAGACTGTCCTCAGATGCCTGGCCATCCCTGGCTCTCTGTTTATATTTGGGTATAAAACACTCAAATGCCTCTTAAAGGTTCTGAATGTTGCTGGACTTACAAATAGGGCGACTGTGATGGTTAATTTTATATGTCAATTGGCTGGGCCATAGGGTGCCCCAATATTTGGTCAGTTATTATTCTGTGTATTTCTTAAGGGTGTCTTGGCATGTGATTAACATTTAAATGGATAAAATGAGTAAAGCAGACTGCCCTCCCTCATGTGGGTGGGCGTCACTGACTCAGTTGAAGGCCTGCTTAGAACAAAAAGCTGACCTTACTCAGAATAAGGAGATTTCTGCTGCCTGACTACTTGCAAGGGGGTACATTGTTTTCTTCGAACTTCAGGGAGTCTTCAGCCTCAAACTGAAACATTACTTCTTCCTTTAAAAGTGTTTCAACCAGTTTCCAATCATCAGAGTCTAACCGAAGCCCCACCCAGCACCTCTACTTCCGGGTTGCTTCTGCCTCAAATTTCTGAGACTTCTGGGGTCCTGCCGTGGCAATTGGCTTGTTGCTGATTGGCTGCCTCGTACCACCCCTGGCAGGTACTTAGAGTTCAGGGTTCTCTAGTCTGAGTCATTTACACCTTGTCCATTCACTGTTCAGTTTCCAAAATTAGTTAGAATCATTTACTGTTATCTCCTCTCTTCTTTCTATTTGGTTTTACGCTTTAAATTTTTTTCTTTACTATTATTTTAGTGGGGTTTTGAAAAAAAGCAGAGATGAAAACATGTATTAATCTTCTACATTTAAGCAGAATTTACAGGGTTATACCAACCGAGGTAGCATATTAAAAAGCAGAGACATTATTTTGCCAACAAAGGTCCATCTAGTCAAGGCTATGGTTTTTCCAGTGGTCATGTATGGATGTGAGAGTTGGACTGTGAAGAAGGCCGAGCACCGAAGAATTGATGCTTTTGAACTGTGGTGTTGGAGAAGACTCTTGAGAGTCCCTTGGACTGCAAGGAGATCCAACCAGTCCAATCTAAAGGAGATCAGCCCTGGGATTTCTTTGGAGGAATGATGCTAAAGCTGAAACTCCAGTACTTTGGCCACCTCATGCGAAGAGTTGACTCATTGGAAAAGACCCTGATGCTGGGAGGGATTGGGGGCAAGAGGAGAAGGGGACGACAGAGGATGAGATGGCTGGATGGCATCACTGACTTGATGGACGTGAGTCTGAGTGAACTCTGGGAGTTGGTGATGGACAGGGAGGCCTGGAGTGCTGCGATTCATGGGGTCGCAAAGAGACAGACACAACTGAGCGACTGAGCTGAACTGAACTGAACTGAATCACATACAGACGATTGTCCATGCACTGCTAATGAGTATGGGATTTCTTTTGGGGAGGATGAAATATTCTCAGATTGATTGTGGTTATGGTTGCACAACTCTGTAAACATACTAAAAACCACTGAATTTTATACTGCAAACAAGTGAATTGTATGGTATTTAAATTATATATCTATAAAGTCATTACAGTAAAAAAAAAAAAAAAAACAAACCAAGAAGGAAAGACTTCCTGTGTAGCTAAAGTCCTCAGTAATGACAAGAAGCAAAGCTGCATACACCACGTTCAAACATGGATCATGGATGAGTGAACAGATTAGTGGATCTATAAGAAAAGAAAGTGTAACGCAAAACCTTTTCTAAAATCCATTGTAATTCCTAAGAAAAGCACAATAAGGCATCTCTATATTTTGTGACTGTAATACAAGACAAAAACTTGGGTTTGAAAATATGAACTCAAACAATAAATGAAATCAGGTGATTCAACAATAAATTCAATCCATCGATTTAAAAGATATAAAACTGAGGGTGCTTGAGTGGGTTCACTTTAGCTGCCTGTGTCCTAAACAGCTGTCAAAATAGCATTTGGGGGTGGGTACTTTTTCTGATAAATGTTATTGAATGATATTTTCAGCTCTTTCTGTATACGCCAGCGGTTAGGTTTGTGGGGGGAAGCATCTTGTAATCTGAGGACATGTCAAAACCAGAAGGCAAGTTCATTTCATATTTCTGCATCAGTTAAACTGTTGCCAGGAAGTAGATGAGCGTCCAGGAAAATTTCAATCAGGTACCAGAAACCTACAGGGATAGCTTTGTGTTTCAGTAACCATTTTGTGGATACAATGAGGGGAAATGGCCCAACAGAAGAATAACATCTGGAGTGGTCCGAATGCACGACTCTAGACCTGGTCAGTTTAAATGCCACCAGATGGATGATAGTATCATTTTAAAATACGTTTCTACTGAAGTGCCAAATGGGGTTGGACACAGTATTATTCTACGTGGCATGGAACATTTGCTCTCCTAACATCCTGGAAAGTGATATTTACTTTTTGGTTTGTGTTTTTATGACTGGCTGATACTATGTTCTTTGTGGGCCAAAACCTCATCTCCCAAGAAACAAAACAGGATCCCCCAAACCCAGCATTAAACAGGCCAGCTGGCCCTGAGTCTAGTGGAAATGAACTGAGAGACTCACGTGACCTGGCTTCCAGCCGGTGGCACATTCACCACAGATGTGAGCTTACTGTGGTCATAAGGTCTCTGACCTTGAGTCTCCTCCTTTGTTAAACATGTGGAATCCAGGGTAAGGTCAAGGAGCCATAGAATAAGGTCTGCACATGTGATCTGTCAACAACACAGTGTTAGAAGTTATCATTTTAGGTGGACAGGAATATGGTATGTAGGAGAAAAAAAGAGGGGGCGAGAAACAGCAGGACCTGCCCAATAAAAAAAAAATCTCACCTCTAATCCAAACCATTTTAAGGTAAAAGGGATACTTGGACATATTTCTTGGGAAAAGTCTTGATGCCTGGTTGCTTTTAAACGTCTATTGGCCCTGGTTCTCTCACACCATTTCAGACACACACATACAGAGGTCCCCCAGATGCAAGAGCCTCGTGTTGTTGTTCAGCTGCCAAGTCTTATCCAACTCATTGCGACCCCATGGACCGCAGCACACCAGGCTTCCCTGTCCATCACCAGCTCCCAGAGTCTGCCCAAGTTCATGTCCATTGAATCGGTGATGCCATCCAACTATCTCATCCTCTGTCACCCCCTTTTCCTCCTGCCCTCAATCTTTCCCAGCATCAGGGTCTTTTCAAATGAGTCAGCTCTTCGCATCAGGTGGCCAAAGTATTGGAGCTTCAGCTTCAGTATCAGTCCTTCCAATGAGTATTCATGGTTGATTTCCTTTAAGATGACTGGTTTGATCTCCTTGCTGAGAGAAGGCTCTCAAGAGTCTTCTTTAAAAGATGGTAATGATGACCCTATAGGCAAGACAGCAAAAGAGACACAGATGTAAAAAACAGACTTTTGGACTCCATGGGAGAAGGCAAGGGTGGGATGATTTGAGAGAATAGCATTGAAACATGTATATTATCATATGTGAAATAGATTACTAGTCCAGATTCGATGCATGAGACAGGGTGCTCAGGGCTGGTGCACTGGGATGACCCTGAGGGATGGGATAAGGAGGGAGGTGGGAGGGGGGTTCAGGATGGGGAACACATGTACACCCATGGCTGATTCATGTCAATGTATGGCAAAAACCACCACAATACTGTAAAGTAATTAGCCTCCAATTAAAATAAATTTTTTAAAAGAGTCTTCTTTAGCACCACAATTTGAAGTTTGCCAGATAGTCCACACAAAAACCCTAATCTTTACAGATGTTTTGATGATGGCTGCAACAAGCAAATCAACTTACAGAAAATGCTGTAGGATATAATTTTGTTTACCCAGTTCTGAACAGCCTGACACTACCCACACTGTATATCCTCTGAGGAACTAAGGGGATTCTTGTTTGCTGAGAGTTTAGGTACCTCAGTCATGTGAGAAAGGGCTGCTTGAGTCAACAGTGGGTGTGGTGGGCAGGAGGGAGCTTCCCAAGCCTAGGGCTCATGGCTACTGAGTTTTGGATTAGGCTCAAGGTGACTGATTTTGAAGTCTGCAGAGACACAGAAAATGTTTGCTGTATTGATTATAATCATGGTCAACCAAGAACTATATTTATTTTGTATTTAATAACTAAAACCTAATACCTCCAACAGTAGGGGAACTGTTTCATTGATCGAACTGGCCCCTTGATAATATCCATTAGGAAACAGGAGAAATAATGGCATTGTTATATTCTGTATTTGGTGCAGGAGTCATGGATGAGTCAGTCAAACTGTAGATGGTTCATGGAATACAGGTGATCAGGGGGACCCCCAAAGGCCCCTTGATTTAAAGCATCAGTGCCCTCCTGGGAGAATCAGGCAGCCTGAGTACAACGTTGGGGCAGGGGGGATGGGAGAGAAAGAGATCAGAAGAAGGTGACAAAATCGCATCATAAAATATTAGTAATAACATTGGAGATATTAATAATTGTCTATTGATAAATAATGTCATAATAATATTAATAACATATACTGAATAGAAGGTGACTTAGTGGCTAAGACTCCACACTCCCAGTGCAGGGAGCCTGGGTTCAATCCCTGGTCAGGGAACAAGATCCCATATGCTGCAACTGAGACCCAGAGCAGCCAAATAAATAAACGTGTGTGTGTTCTTGAAAGAGTTTAGAAAGGAATTACATTTTAAAAAATTAAAGATAACAAACAAAGACACTGGATACTTACGCTGCTCCTTCACCATCAAAGCTCAGTCTCCCACTGCCTGCTTTGCCACCTTCCCACGATTGCTACCTTTGACTTGAACAAGACTTCTACGAGATAAAAATGTCAGAAACAGGCACACGGGATTTCTCACCCGGTGTTATTTGGGAGTTTCCTTTAACCCTCTTTGGAATATTATAGGACTGTCTAGAAAAAGACCGTGTGGACTCACATCCCATCTTCCTCATTTCCACTCATTATTCAGATACTCAAGAGCAAGTCACTTAACTCACTCAAGCTTCATTTTCTTCATCTATAAAGAGGAGTCTGCACATTATAATGCTCATCTTAGAGGGGGGTGTGTGTGTGTACATTAAATGACATATAACCCATTAGGCAAGTACTCGGTACATGTTCAGAGAAGGCAATGGCAACCCACTCCAGTACTTTTGCCTGGAAAATCCCGTGGACAGAAGAGCCTGGTAGGCTGCAGTCCATGGGGTCGCTAGAGTCTGACACGACTGAGCAACTTCACTTTCACTTTTCACTTTCATGCATTGGAGAAGGAAATGGCAACCCACTCCAGTGTTCTTGCCTGGAGAATCCCAGGGATGGGGAAGCCTGGTGGGCTGCTGTCTATGGGGTTGCACAGAGTCAGACATGACTGAAGCGACTTAGCAGCAGCAGCAGCAGTACATGTTAAGAGCTATTTTTTTTTTTTTGAGTTATTATTGTTCTTGCCTTTACTAATGGGCTTTGTATTAAGGGATTATTTTTTTCAGGAAAAAAAATTAGAGTGTTCAGGGACAGTTATGGTTTTCAAATTTAAAGACAAGTATCTTATTTGAGGGCTTATTAGCCTATTTTCTGTGAGTATGGTTTCAGTGTGTCTGCCCTCTGATGCCCTCTTGCAACACCTACCATCTTACTTGGGTTTCTCTTACCTTGGGTGTGGGGTATCTCTTCACGGCTGCTCCAGCAAAGCGCAGCCACTGCTCCTTACTTTGTCTGATTCAATGAAACTAAGCCATGGCCATGGGGCAACCCAAGATGGGCAGGTCATGGTGGAGAAATCTGACAGAATGTGGTCCACTGAAGAAGGGAATGGCAAACAACTTCAGTATCCTTGCCTTGAGAACCCCATGAATAGTGTGAAAAGGCAAAATGATAGGATACTGAAAGAGGAACTCCCGAGATCAGTAGGTGCCCAATATGCTACTGGACATCAGTGGAGAAATAACTCCAGAAAGAATGAAGGGATGGAGCCAAAGCAAAAACAATACCCAGCTGTGGATGTGACTGGTGATAGAAGCAAGGTCCAATGCTGTAAAGAGCAATATTGCATAGGAACCTGGAATGTCAGGTCCATGCATCAAGGCAAATTGGAATAGGTCAAACAAGAAATGGCAAGAGTGAATGTTGACATTCTAGGAATCAGTGAACTAAAATGGACTGGGATGGGTGAATTTAACTCAGATGACCATTATATCTACTACTGCGGGCAGGAATCCCTCAGAAGAAATGGAGTAGCCATCATGGTCAACAAAAGAGTCTGAAATGCAGTACTTGGATGCAATTTCAAAAGCAACAGAATGATCTCTGTTCGTTTCCAAGGCAAACCATTCAATATCACAGTAATCCAAATCTATGCCCCAA
>NW_011494720.1:4120311-4121071 GCF_000754665.1 Bison bison bison
CTCTTCAAGAAAATTAGAGACACTAAGGGAACATTTCATGCAAAGATGGGCTCGATAAAGGACAGAAATGGTATGGACCTAACAGAAGCAGAAGATATTAAGAATAGATGGCAAGAATACACAGAAGAACTGTACAAAAAAGATCTTCACGACCCAGATAATCAAGATGGTGTGATCACTGATCTAGAGCCAGACATCCTGGAATGTGAAGTCAAGTAGGCCTTAGAAAGCATCACTACGAACAAAGCCAGTGGAGGTGATGGAATGCCAGTGGAGGTGATGGAATTCCAGTTGAGCTATTTCAAATCCTAAAAGATGATGCTGTGAAAGTGCTGCACTCAATAAGCCAGCAAACTTGGAAAACTCAGCAGTGGCCACAGGACTGGAAAAGGTCAGTCTTCATTCCAATCCCAAAGAAAGGCAATGCCAAAGAATGCTCAAACTACCGCACTATTGCACTCATCTCACACGCTAGTAAAGTAATGCTCAAAATTCTCCAAGCCAGACTTCAACAATACGTGAACTGTGAACTTCCTGATGTTCAAGCTGGTTTTAGAAAAGGCAGAGGAACCAGAGATCAAATTGCCAACATCCACTGGATCATGGAAAAAGCAAGAGAGTTCCAGAAAAACATCTATTTCTGCTTTACTGACTATGCCAAAGCCTTTGACTGTGTGGATCACAACAAACTGTGGAAAATTCTGAAAGAGATGGGAATCCCAGACCACCTGATCTGCCTCTTGAGAAATTTGTATGTGGG
>NW_011494720.1:4121171-4158924 GCF_000754665.1 Bison bison bison
CAACAGACTGGTTCCAAATAGGAAAAGGAGTACGTCAAGGCTGTTTATTGTCACCCTGCTTATTTAACTTATATGCAGAGTACATCATGAGAAACGCTGGACTGGAAGAGCACAAGCTGGAATCAAGATTGCTGGGAGAAATATCAATCACCTCAGATATGCAGATGACACCACCCTTATGGCAGAAAGTGAAGAGGAACTCAAAAGCCTCTTGATGAAAGTGAAAATGGAGAGTGAAAAAGTTTGCTTAAAGCTCAACATTCAGAAAACGAAGATCATGGCATCTGGTCCCATCACTTCATGGGAAATAGATGGGGAAACAGTGGAAAGAGTGTCAGACTTTATTTTTGGGGGCTCCAAATTCACTGCAGATGGTGACTGCAGCCATGAAATTAAAAGACGATTACTCCTTGGAAGGAAAGTTATGACCAACCTAGATAGCATATTCAAAAGCAGAGACATTACTTTGCCAACAAAGGTTCGTCTAGTCAAGGCTATGGTTTTTCCTGTGGTCGTGTATGGATGTGAGAGTTGGACTGTGAAGAAGGCTGAGTGCCGAAGAATTGATGCTTTTGAACTGTGGTGTTGGAGAAGACTCTTGAGAGTCCCTTGGACTGCAAGGAGATCCAACCAGTCCATTCTGAAGGAGATCAGCCCTGGGATTTCCTTGGAAGGAAAGTTATGACCAACCTAGACAGCATATTCAAAAGCAGAGACATTACTTTGCCAACAAAGGTTCGTCTAGTCAAGGCTATGGTTTTTCCCGTGGTCGTGTATGGATGTGAGAGTTGGACTGTGAAGAAGGCTGAGTGCCGAAGAATTGATGCTTTTGAACTGTGGTGTTGGAGAAGACTCTTGAGAGTCCCTTGGACTGCAAGGAGATCCAACCAGTCCATTCTGAAGGAGATCAGCCCTGGGATTTCTTTGGAAGGAATGATGCTAAAGCTGAAACTCCAGTACTTTGGTCACCTCATGTGAAGAGTTGACTCATTGGAAAAGACTCTGATGCTGGGAGGGATTGGGGGCAGGAGGAGAAGGGGACGACGGAGGATGAGATGGCTGGATGGCATCACTGACTCGATGGACATGAGTCTGAGTGAACTCTGGGAGTTGGTGATGGACAGGGAGGCCTGGCGTGCTGTGATTCATGGGGTCGCAAAGAGTCGGACAGGACTGAGCGACTGAACTGAACTGAACTAGCCTATTTAGAGCTTCACTGGTGCCTCAGATGGTAAAGAATCTGCCTGCAATACTGGAAACTCAGGTTTGATCCTTGAGTCAGGAAGATCCCCTGGAGGAGGACATGGCAACCCACTCCAGTATTTTTGTGTGGAGAATCCCATGGACAGAGGAGTCTGGTGGGCTACAGTCCATGGGGTTGAAAAGAGTTGGACATGACTGAGACAGACTAATACTTTCACTTTCATCCTCTTTAAAAAGGCGGGTAATTCAACATGAGCTTTGTCAAGAGAGCTCTGTATATCACACAATCAGCTTCTTGTTCACTGCTGCTCTTCAGTAAAAGTACACAAAGTCCTTAGAGACCTGATAATAAGTAAGAATTTTCACCAGCTTCTTCCTAAAGCTCCTTTTAATGACTGACTCAATATTTGGGTGGTCTTTCAACTGGCTGCTTTTGTTGTTTTTAAATCTTCTCTAGTTCTCAGTCTGGAATAAATGGGGAAATTTCTAAATCAGAACATTCGTTACACCAGTGTCCTTTCCTATTCTGATTTCAATAGTGAGATGTTATTATTCTAGACAAACCTTCTAGAAACTGAATACTGTTTCAAAATCTGCTTATTTATATTTTTCCTGGAACTTTCTGCAGCACGCTGCATTCCGTAGGAAACATCTGTCTTCAGGGTTTTTATCACCGAGAGGCAGTTTAGCACAGGGCATGGCGGACCTGGGTGCAGGCAGATAACTCCCCCGCAGGGAGCAGCCCGCACACGTCCAGGGGCATCCACAGCCGTACCCTCTAGGGAGCACTGGTGCTCATGGGCTGAGAACACACCAGGGTGTGGTCCAAGAGGAAATGACCCCAGAGACTCCAAAAAAGTGTCTCTTAGTGATAAGAGACCAGCCTGTTGCTAGGAAGGAGTCCTCAGTACTTCCACGATGTGGTGACATTGGGTACTCTTCTTAAAATGAGCTTGGGTCCTTTGAGGGATGTGTGCTTTGGAAAATTCTGACTAATCAGACTACTGACTTTCCACTAAGATCTCTCATTTTGATGGGACTCCTGTGTAAGAAATATGATTAAAATCTTTTCTTGTTCTGGGCTTTGTTTGCTTAGACCTGACCTTCACGTATTGGACTAACAAATGAAATCCACAATTTTTTAAGACCTGTAGTACCTTACAGAGGCCAAGGATTTAAGAGAAAAGGAAGAGTACAAAGACTGCTTCTGCTGCTGCTGCAAGTCTCTTCAGTCGTGTCCGACTCTGCGCGACCACGTAGATGGCAGCCCACAAGGCTCCCCCGTCCCTGGGATTCTCCAGGCAAGAACACTGGAGTGGGTTGCCATTTCCTTCTCCAGTGCCTGAAAGTGAAAAGTGAAAGTGAAGTCGCTCAGTCATGTCCAACTCTTCGAGACCCCATGGACTGCAGCCTACCAGGCTCCTCTGTCCATGGGATTTTTCAGGCAAGAGTACTGGAGTGGGGTGCCATTGCCTTCTCTGTATTCAGAAGGCAAACCTTCCCAGATGGAGACCAATACTCATCAGATATTTTTTTACATCTATAGATGTTGTTAGTTTTTAATTGAATTGACTGATTAAAATTTCCCACTGTGATTGTCGTACATCCCTGATAATCTGGAGCAGTATTTGATAAAATAAAAAAATTAAATGAGCCTCTGCAGTTCTTTTTTTTCTTTTTTTGGACGCACCACGTGGTACATGGGATCTTAGTCCCCTGAGTAGAACCCATGGTGCCTGGAGCGGAAGCAGAGAGTCTAAACCAATGAACCTCCAGGGAAGTCCTCGAACCTCTTCACTTCTAAAATGCTGTTACCAGCAGTGGCCTTTTGGAGCTGGCCCCACCACCGTCTCTTCCCCAAGCCACATTCTATGCATCCTATCAGAAGCTTGAAATCAACCTTGGCGGAAGTAGTTCTGCCATGGATATACACATGATGCTGCAAATCAAGGCTTGCTCTTTCCCCAGACTGCCGGCTGTTAATGTTTCCAGGCACATCCCTGGTTGTAGGCCTCCTCTGTAAAGCTGAGGCCACGGGAAGCATGTCAACCACAGTGAGGCTGTGGAAACAGCTGAAACAAAGTTGTGTAAGATGTCAAGGATCACTTAGGATGTGGGAATCACCCTCTGCAATACCCAAGCTGCCTACTGAGCAACAACCACCAGAATGAGGGTTGGGTTATTTCTTCCCATTCTATGTATGTGTGTATAAGGTTGTGTTTTTTTGTTTTTTTTTTTTTTAAGCCTAAGCCTTGTCTTTTTTTTTTTTTAATACAGAGAATCTGGCTAGTATTTTATTTTTTTATTTATTTACTTATTTATTTGGCTGCATCAGGTCTCAGCTGTGGCACCTGGGATCTTTCCTTGCTGTGCTCATAGTCTCTAGTTGCAGCCCACAGGCCCAGAGCATGCAGGATTAATTAGTTGTCACACATGGGCTTAGTTGCTCCATGACATGTGGATCTTAGTTCCCTGACCAAGGATTAAACCCACCTCCTGTGCATTGCAGGGCAGATTCTTAACCACTGGACCACTGGAGAAGTCCCAATCCTTGTCCTTTTATAGTTTTTCTTATTTGATTTCACATCTTGAATTTAGCTCATTTTTCAAGATACTTCAGTATTTTGTTTGGCTCGTTATTCTGTGAGGCAACTTGTTAATCAGCCTAAGTTGAAGCATTTGGTACCTATAAAACCCAGTGTAAACAAACAAGATTGCTAATATTCATGCAAATTTGACAGAGTCACTTCTGAATCCCTGACACTCGTATTGAAGAGGACAGTGCCTTGGTTTGGGTTTTCCTGATGCAAAGATTTGAGGGCAAATAGTTTAAAAGATGACCTAAGGATGCCCCATGGGGTCACAAAGCATCGGACATGATTGAGAGACTGAGCAACAGCAAGGACGCCAGAGCATGGAAGGCGGAGGGAACGCCATGAAGAGGGCTTCCTGAGCTGCTCGCCGATGTGGACGCAGCCCTGCTGGAGACTCGGAGCAGCTCTGGAGAAGGGACTCGCTGTCCCTCTGAAGAAGGGCACCCTGGCACACCCCTGACTCCCTTCCTGGGGCTGGAGGATTGCCTCTGGGCTGTAACTCTCCCGTACTTCCAGGCTGTGAGGCAACTCCACACACAGTTTCTGAGAAAGCCTGATGCACAGAAACAGGGGACTCAGCCTGCAGGTGAAGTGAACCAGAGTCCACCTGCACAGAAATTCCACTCCCCCCACCCCACCCCCACCACAGCTATAGGCAGAGCTGGGAAGAAGGGTTGTGGCACAGCGTACCAGCAGTGTCTGCTGCTGATGGGATTGAAGGAGGCTTTCGTGAATTCAATAAATCTTAATTAAGTCATTTATTCATTGATTGGTGATGGTTTAGTCACTCAGTTGTGTCCAATTCTCTGTGACCCCATGGACTGTAGCCTGCCAGGCTCCTCTGTCCATGGGATTTCCCAGGCAAGAATACTGGAGTGGGTTGCCATTTCTTTTTCCAGGGCTTTCTTTCCCGACCCAGGAATCGAACCCAGGCCTCCTGCATTGCAGTTGTGTTAATTGATTAGATCATCAAATATTTACTCAGCACCTACTATCTCCAGGCACAGTTTTAAGGACTACAGATGCAACAGGAAATAAAATAAGTCCCTTCCCTTGGTAAGCTTAGCAATCTAGTGAAGGAAGACAGACTTTTTTTGTAAGTAATAATATAACATATTATATCAGTCAGTGATTTGTGCTAGGAAAAGCAATTTTTAATTTAAAAAAAGCAAAGGATTCAGAAGTGATGGACTTGGGGGAGGGGCAGGGAGTGTCATTTTAGAAAGGGTGGTCAGGGAGGGCTCTTGAATAAGGGACATTTGAGCAGAATCTTGCATGAGATGAGAGAGGGGCATGCAGGCACAGTGGGGAGGAAGATGGCTTTCCAGGCAGAAGGAACAGTTGGCACAGATACCTGGAGTCAGGACCAAACCTGGTGTGTTAAAGAACTAGGGACCATTAAGTACAGGATTCAGGGCCAAACAAAAGAGAGATGCTCCCTGCCCATATGGAGCCTAGAGTCTATTGGGGGAAAGTGAAACTCACTCAGTCCTGTCCACCTCTTTGTGACCCCCATGGACTATACAGTCCGTGGAATTCTCCAGGCCAGAATATTGAAGTGGGTAGCTGTTTCCTTCTCTGGGGGATCTTCCCAACCCAGGGATCGAACCCAAGTCTCCCACATTGCAGGTGAATTTTTTACCAGCTAAGCCATATTGGGGGAGGCTGCCATTAACTTAAGAACAATGACACAGATGAAAGCAAATTTATACATTGTGGTCAAGGCATAATCAGACTTGTGTTTTTGAATGATTACTCTGGCTACTGAAAGGAGGTCTGAAGGGAGTCAGAACATGGAGTCCATCTACCATTTGATACTGTTCATGGTATTTGTGTTTGCTTCTCACTATCAATATTATCTGGACTAACTCTGGGTGTTTAGTGAAATTCATGACAATCTGCTTCATAGTATGCTTTCTAGAAACATGTTGGTTTGTAAAATTTGAAACCACCTGTATCCTATCATCCAGCCCTGCACAGAGAAACTAAAAGGAATCTGAGCTTAAACTCAAAAGATAGTAATGATTTCCAATGCCATGCCAAAGAGTAACTAAAGATTCAAGATCCAGAATGATACAGTGAAAAGAATGTACTCTTGGATTTAAACCTACCTAGATTTCAATTCCAGGTCTAATAATTACTATGTAGATTTAAACAAACTGTTGTACCCTCTAAGCCTCATGGATAAAAGGGAGATAATAATGCCTACTCTGGAACATTATGGGCGTTAAATCAGATCATGTGTATAAAACATCTGATTGACAATAGAATCTGGAAATGGATTATTATTTTATTATTATTGTATTGATGGAAGCATTGCGATTTGTATACTTTTTTAAATCTAAACCAAAAAAAAAAAAGTATTAACATAGCACACACAGAATTGAAGTTTAGCAAACAAATAAACTAAAAGGAGCCTGTAAGTAGATCTGACACACCAGTTTAGTCCAATTAGCCTAAGACACATATTTACTATTCATGGGAAACCGCTGGTGGGTAGTGAGGAAGGGCTAACAGTAGGAAGTAAAAGTCAATAGCATGTTTATGACTTCTGGAAAAGCGTTTTTTCCAGATCTCTTGTTTGAGGACAGGTCGACTGACGATGAAACCCAGATGTTGAAGCCCCAGACCTAGGAGTAAGATTCTACAAGGTCCAGTCCCCAAAAGGGAAATAAATGCCTTTTGATGATCCAGCAAGAAATTCTTGTTAGCACAGGAACACATGCCTGCCATCTGTCAAGGGAGGCTGTCATCACGTTCCTGCCTCCCACACAGCGAGCAGGGCCATAATCATCTTTTACTGGCCAGCCGAGATCACAGGAGTAAGCATGCCCTCTTAGCCCCAGGACTGGCACCACCCTGCAAGGTAAGGAATTCACAGGGGTGTCTGGATCTCCTTCAGGTTGGCCAGTTTGTGGTAGCTACAAGGAACTACTTCCAACCCAGAGATGGAGGTCAGTCCTGGGCGGAAGCTCCCACAGCAATGAAGGAAGCTGGGTACCACATGCACCTACTTCTCTGTCTCTTGGGCATTGCTTAATCACATTTAGATCAGACCATAAGCAATGACTATAGATCCAAAAGGGACATGAAAACTGTGTGTTTTCAGTTTCAATACTCTGAAAAGAGTATTGAGAGCAAAAGTTTATAGTTGTTTGATCAGGAACAGCAGCAAAACATTACATTCAGATGTACTGGTCAGCACATTTCAGACCTTGGAGTCTTTCAACAGGCCCCTGCCCTGCTCATCATCACTGGCCACAACAGCAATGCACACATGGATGGTGTGTGTAGGCACATGTGCATACGATGCTCTGCGGCTTACAACTCACTCTGACATACATTTCATTGTAATCCTTATATCAACTCATGAGCAAAGTTGTTATTGTCCTCATTTTAGGGTTGGAGTCATTGAGCCTCAGAAAACAATTAATTGGTTTTCCCCCAGGACCCATATGAAATAGATCTTGGGTCAGGCATTTGAACCTCGGGCTTCTAACAACAAGTTTTCTTTTTGTGGCTATACATTCCATAGAGTTGCAGATCCCAAATTTCCCATCACAGCCCCACGGTGGTATTGCAGCTACTTCACTGTCTGGAACATTGGATCTATAGTCATTGCTTACAGTCTAGTCTAAGTGTGATTAAGTACGATGCCCAAGAAACAGTGAAGGAGGTGTGTGTGGTACCCAGCTTTCCTTGGGGTTGGGGAGGGGGACAAAGTGCATTTTACATGAGGCCACATCAGAGAGTAAACCAGAGAATCCGTTCAAACAAGCCAAGCGGTCATCAATCCACAATTCAAATTTGCCAGATCTAAGGAATTGTGTTCTGAAAGTGGGATCCCAGCCAAACCAACAATTCTTCAAAAGCCAAGGTGATCCGGGGCAACTGGGTTCTGTGAGAGAGGGGTCTTTTTCCTCTTTCAGGAAAGCACCATGTGGATTGAGCAAGATTATTTTATAATCTCTTTGAATCTATTAATGTATTTGAAGCAAACATCAAAACTGGATTGGACACTCTGGTCTTCAGCTTTGGTTATGCACTTCTTCGGAGCCGTGATTTTTTAAACATGGAATCTTTTTCAAAGATTTGGAAAGAAGCTTTTACTTCCATTTTGTAAACTCTAAAACTCTCATAACCTGTTTTACTAGTTAACAGGAAGTATGTGATGTGGAAACTCTGTCTTCAAATTTGAGGAATATGTGGGACTTCTTTGGGGGTCCAGTGGTTAAGAATTCACCTTGCAATGCAGGAGGTGCAGGTTAGATCCCTGGTTGGGGAACGAAGATCCCACATGCCACAGGGAAACTAAGCCTGCACAATGCAACTAGAGAAGAAACCGGCGTGCCACAATGGAGAGCTCGTGAGCTGCAGCGAAGACCCAGCAGAGGCAAAAAAACAAAAAAAGACACAGATTGTTAGATTGAAAATAGCAAGACCTAACTACAGTGCTGTCTATGAGAAAAGCACTTTAAATGCAAAAAAAAAAAAAAACCTGCCAATGCAGGGGACACTGGTTTGATTCCTGGTCTGGTAAGATCCCACATACCCAGGAGCAACTGAACCCATGTGCCACAGGTGGCTCACTGGTAAAGAATCCACCTGCTAATGCAGGAGATGTAAGAGATACCGGTGCAATCCCTGGGTCAGGAGGCTCCCCTGGAGAAGCAAATGGCAACCCTTTCCAATATTCTTGCCTGGGAAATCTCTTGGACAGAGGAGTCTGGTGGGCTACAGCCCATGGGGTGACAAAGAGCCGGACGTGACTTAGCGACTCAACAGCTTAAAGGTGGAATTATACAGTATTAGTGACTGGTTTGTTTCACTTAGCATAGTGTTCTCCAGGTTGATCCTCGCTGTCTCATATGTCAGAATTCCTTCCTTCTTTCCTTTTAGATTTTCTTTCATTGACTTATAAATCATAGTTTTCGTCTACTGTGGGATTGTTGTTTAGTTGCCAACTGAACACTGTTTCAACTCCATGGTTTTCTACACTTGTTCTAATGTGAACTCATTGAAAGTTTTCTTGAAGTTCATTAGAAAACATACTAAGATATATTCAATTTGTGCTCATGTACACATCATTGGGAGAGCTTGCTTTCTATAAAGAAAGATTTCTATTTATCCTGCCAAAATGTCCCATATTTGTACAGTAAGTTCAGTGTTTCTAGCCTATATCTATTATAGGTGTTAGACAAATTAATGATGAAACTTCTAACAATCATAGCCTGCAATTTGTCATCTGATATTTATCTGAATGGGATGATTTTAGTATGGGTACATTTGAAGATGAAGAATAGGCATTTTCTTTTGCTGCTTACAAAATTCAAAGATTAAGAAACAATTGGAAGTGTAATGGTAATAGGATAAAAGAAGCATTATTTGAACTACAGTATTTTTTAAAATGAAGAAGATTTTTCATCAGGTTATAAATTCTCTAAAGGCAGAAACACCATTCATTCAACAGAGATTTCTTGAGAGCCATTTCATGCCAGACCCATTTAATTGCTTGGAGTAAAATAATTTAATTCTAGAACCATAACCTTAATTTGTATCTAAGTCTAATGGTTTGCTTTTTTTTTTTTTTTGACCTTATACCTCTTTCCTCAAAGGAAAGCTCACATAGAACTCCAATAAACCCAGTAGGTGTAAGCAAAACTGTGTCATTTGAGCAGGTACTATAGGATTCCAGAGCCCCAGGGTCCTTGTGCCCACTGCCTCCATCCCATGCGGAGGTCTCTAATAAGAGTACCCACAGTCACATCAAGGCTTTATAGTGCACAATTTGAAAACCATTGATCTACTTATCCCCTAGTTTACAGATAAGGAACTGAGAACTAAAGAGACAGAGGCTAAGAGATTCAGCTATCCAAGGCCAAACAGCAGATGAGTAATGAAATCACCTAGAACACAGTCTCTGATGACAGAGGCTCATGGGATCATAGATGTAGCAGATCCTGGGTCTAAAGGGTTTCCAACTTCAAACCTGGCCAAAAGGAATCCAAGTTATATATAAGAGAGCAAGAATTTTTTTAATTAAAAACAATGAGCTATTTTATATTTTGTATGGCATATCTGTTTACTCACTCTCATTTACAGATTTTTGTCATATTCATCAATTAGAATAGCTAATAAAAATGTGTTCAGTAAAGAGGTTTGTAAGAAATGAGTTTTAAAAAAACAAAGCTGGTATTTCATCTTGATATATGACTTGTTTGTAGTTAAATATAACATTTCTGTTTGGTTTCAGAGAAAATATACCAGATTTGTGGATTATAAGGATAGTTGGACATGTTTCCTATTTGGAGGTGAGTAAAGTTTTATCAGGCTGATCCTTAAGCTGAAACTCCAATATTTTGGCCACCTCATGAGACGAGTTGACTCATTGGAAAAGACTCTGATGCTGGGAGGGATTGGGGGCAGGAGGAGAAGGGGACGACAGAGGATGAGATGGCTGGATGCCATCACTGACTCAATGGACATGAGTTTGAGTGAACTCCAGGAGTTGGAGATGGACAGGGAGGCCTGGTGTGCTGCAATTCATGGGGTCGCAAGGAGTCAGACATGACTGAGCGACTGAACTGAACTGAACTGAAAGTTTTATCAAAATGTGAAAGTAATTTAAAAAAATTTTTGTATGATATAATTAGAAATTTACTTTAAAATCATTACCATCTACTGAAACTTGCTCTATGTAGTAAGCTTTTAGTAAAATTTATATTATGCAGGCACATGAGCTAGAATTGCAATTATATGTAATCGACTTTGCCAATGTAACTGAAATGCGTAGCCATACTGTATAATTTACAAATCTGTACACAATTAGTTCTGTGTGATCTTTTTGATCTCTTTTTACAATGCTATGCTACTCTAAGTTATGTGAAATCCAAATGCCTATTACTAAGGTCATTTGTAGCTTAGTACATGTCTCTGCCACCCTTAATAAATCCATCCCTTTGCCATTCTGGCTCTTGGTTCAACTGATTAAGCAATAGCTCTAGTTAAGAGAGCCAAACTGGTTCTCTGCTTAGAAGAAATTATGTTCATCATAATTATCTCCACTTTCTGTGTAATCCTCAACAGCCACCACTATCACACAAAGCATTGATTAAATATTTCTCTGTATATTTCATAAAGAAAAGCTTTACAAGTGCATATTTACTGCCTTCCAGAAAATAATACCTTAAATGGAATATATGTTAATAATCTGCCTGAACTTATCAATACTAGCCAAAACTTTAATGCCTCTAATTTACACTCAGATTACTTGGAATTTTAAACAACAATTCCAGAAAACCAAAAGCTTTTTGGCCATGTGTGTATATCATAGGGAAGGGACTCCCAACTCTCCTGTAAAAGTTGATGTTATAACAATGTAAAAGGATTAAATAATTAGTAGAACTTCAATTTCTTTACCTTAGCCACACCCTGTTCAGTGATTTCAGTTACTCTTGGTATGGTCACTTTTGCATGGAGCCATCTAGGACTGGCTGGTTTGTTGTTGTTGTTCTGTCACTAGGTCATGTCCTACTCTTTTTGACCCATGAACTGCAGCATGCCAGACTTCCCTGTCCTTCACTATCTCCTGAAGTTTACTCAAACTCATGTCCATTGAGCCAGTGATGCCATCCAACCATCTCATCCTCTGTCGCCCTCTTCTCCTACCCTCAATTTTTCCCAGGATCATGGTCTTTTCCAATGAGTTGGCTCTTTGTATCAGGTGGCCAAAGTATTGGAACTTCAGTTTTAGCATCAGCCTTTCCAATCTGATTTCCTTTAGGATTGACTGATTTGATCTTCTTCAAGTCCGAGGGACTCTCAAGAGTCTTCTCCAGCACCACAATTTGAAAGCATCAATTCTTCAACAATCAGTCTTCTTTATGGTCCAGCTCTCACATCCATACACGACTACTGGAAAAACTATAACTTTAACTAGATAGAACTTTGTTGGCAAAGTGATGTCTCTGCTTTTTAGTATGCTGTCATAGCTTTTCTTCCAAGGAGCAAGTGTCTTTTAATTTAATGACTGCAGTCACTGTTCACAGTGATTTTAGAGCACAAGAAAATAAAGTCTGTCACTGTTTCCATTTTTTCCACATCTATTTGCCGTGAGGTGATGGGACTGGATGCCATGACCTTAGTTTTTTGAATGTTGAGCTTTAAGCCAGCTTTCTTACTCTTGTCTTTCACCTTCATCAAGAGGTTCTTTAGTTCCTCTTTGCTTTCTGCCATAAGGGTGGCCCTGGAATAAACCTTTCTCTGCTTCAAACTCCCATGTTTTAGTTTGTTCTCACTGTATGTCAGGCAGGTGAACTTGGGTTTGGTAACAATCAAACTGCTTAACCTTGTCTTCTGCAATCAGAAATCAGGTTAGACTACCCTGCTTTCTGCTAACTTTCTAGTGTCATTAATTTAGGAAACATACAAACTTCAAGTCCTGATTCTCAGCTTTTGGAATAATATTTTTTTTAAGTTTACTACTTGAACACGTAATAACCACTAAGATTTCTGAAAGTTTAAAAACTAAATATATTTGAACTAATGAGTAGTTTCTAATCATTTCTCCTCCATTCTTTTCAAACCCCTGCTACTTGGGATGATGTACTTCTTCAAAAATAAAGATGCTGTCCAACAATGTTCAGTGGTTTCTCAGTCAAAAAGGATACTGGAAAAATAAACCTTGCACTCTCATTAATAGCAGTTTGGAAGTAACACTTCCTACTCATTATAGTACCATCATTTTCCTTAAAAATGTGCAGTGAAATATGTGTTATTTCTCAGTTCCAAGAAAAAATGGAAACTGACATGAAATAAACAAGTAGCTAAAAACGAATCCAATATTGTGGGGTCAACAAAGCCTGTGTTATTTTGATCTGATGATAGCACCACTGCACTTAAATTCTATGCATCTGCTTCTATCAAATATGTTCACATATTTACTCTGAGGAAATGAGAAAGCAAAGCTGGCTCAAGAGCAGTTAAAGTAAACAGCATTGCACCTACTCTTGGCTGGAATCGTTTGCACACCTGTCTTTCCTGGAAATGTTTCAGCTGGTTGTTTTCTCAGGTTCATGTACAATTTTATTAGGTTTTGGAAACACCTACTCTGGGTCAACCGTGCCAGCCATTAGAGAGACAGACAGAAAACATTCAATACTCGATTCAGTCTTCTAGATGCTTGTTCATGTACGTCGGACACAAATATAAAACCTTATAACTGTTACTGAATCCAAGCTCATACTGCTCCTCACATGGTCAACACACCAGTAGATCAAAAGACAAGTTGTTGGGGCAAGAAACAGTAGCTTTATTCAGAAAGCCAGGAGACAGAGAAGATGATGAACTCGTGTCCCAAAGAGCCATATTCCCTGAGTTAGAATTTAGACCTCTTTTTCACTAAAAGGGTAGGAGGTGTGGATGGTTGCTGCAAGCATCTTGGTGCTGGTGTTCTTTGCTCTTGCAGCTGTCCACATTGGTCTGGTCACAATGTTCCTATAAACCTCCAGCAAGATGGAGTTATTCTCTGTTCTGCAACTTAATCTCTGTATAAGTGGGAAAGTGTTATACCTTTAAAAGTCAGAACCTTGAGAATGGGCTTTCCTGGATATTTCAGGCTATAGACCACATTCTTAGCTTGTAGGAAAAACAATAGAATACAAAGGTCAGAGTAAAAAGAAACAGATTCAATATGGAGTCAGATTTGTTTTTCTCTATATATAACTATAAGATAAGACAACACATAGGAATAGAGAGTTGCATGCATATTAAGGAAGCAGAGAAAAGGAATCCTAAAGTAACTAAGGGATAATTAAGGAAAAGAATTAGGAAAGGCTTCCTGGAAACAGTGACCACTGAATGTTTAAAGAGGAGGAATGAATTAGAAGAAAAGACATTTTCTAAAAAAGAACATAGCAACAAAAAGGACTGAGAGATAAAGAGCTGTTCAAAGTCTCTAAAATCTTCTCTGTGGGACACAGGGTACTACAAGATGTTTAATATTGCTAGAATTTAAAGTGTGAGTCAAGCAAGGATTGAGAGATGAAGCTAGCGAGATAAGCAAGACTAAAATCATACACAGCCTTGCACACCACCTTGTTTGGAAAAGGCTACATGTTAGGAAAAGCTGTTCAATACAATGTAATAAAAACTAATTATCATGGACTCATGAAAGCTTATCCAAGACACAGCCTGTCATTTTAATACCCAGGCAGGATATTAAATATATTTTCATATTAAAAATCTTTGTAACTCTCATCTCTGTGATGTTGCCATCTACTCTTTCATTTCCAAATTCTAGCTACTTAGAGCAGCTGGCATTAGGCAATGGCAACTTTAAGAGTGTAGGAAAAGGAAGTACAAGCTATTTTTAAAAAATTGTAATTAAAAAATCAATAAAAGAAATAACCAAAAGAGTCCACTTAAATTTTGCTTTCTGAATTGCAAAGATCATGGTAGATTTAGGAAGCTTAATTGAAGAAAAGTCCTATTTGTCCTAACCAATTTTTTCTCTAAATATGAGAGGCTGAATATGTTGCCATTGTGCAAGGATTTGCTTATATATAACTCTGATGTTTCTCAGGACAAAGGAATAAGAAAAGATTCACCCTAAGCTCTTACAGGGAGTAATCAATCCTTGTCACTGGTGGCTGACTTGGTCCTTGAAATCTCTGAGTAATCCCTGCCTTCCTTTCTTCACCTCCGCTGTCCACTTCTCTTTCCAGCTCCAAGTAAAGCAAGTTCACCAGATGGACTGAGATCTAGCCACCTTGGTCTGTATGCACATTGCTTTACTCCCCAGCACACAGAAAGGGTGACCTGGGCTCATCAATTTCTACTTTTAGAAAGTCAAAGAGTCTTCTAGGAGGGTGACCAGGAACAGTCCTAGTTTATGTCTTTGCTGCCAACATAGATACCAATCAATAGTGGCTTTTTTAACTCTCAATATTGTCTCTGGGTAATAAATTACATGGTCACCCTGCTTCTAATCAATTTCAGTAGGTGCTCAGCCTCTGCTTCTGAGCCTTTCTCTCATTTATTCCACACAACAGCTGATAGGATGAAATCCCATGAATTCTTGTGAAACATAATTTGAGCAGTGCCTTAGATTTATGGTCAAAAGCTTGATCTATAATTCACACATTCCAAGAACCTTCAGATCAATTATAGAATTATGTTTAATAAACATAAATCCTTGCTGCAGTCCTCTGAAAAATAAATGGGTAATTTTTTTCAAACACAAGGAAGGCCCATCTCCTCTGTTAGGCAGAGATGATCAAGAAAGCCTAAGCAAAGAGTTTAGAGAAAGCAGACCCGAGAGGAGGCCTTTGGAAGTGCCACTCATAAGGAGATGGCAGTTGGTTGTGGTGTAGGTCTTCCGACCTGGTGATCACCTGTGAACTGAGTGGGCAGCTTTTTCAAAATAATGTTTTCCATATGCTCTCTGGTCATTTGGAAGAGTTTGGTCAGCAGAGTTTCTGATTCTTTGGCTTCCTCTCTTTCTCTAACTTTTTACACAGTCTTTTTGTGAAATGGTGTTTCATTTGTTTCATTTTTTATAAACAACCTTGTTGAGCTATAATTGACATAGAACAGGCTGCACATGCTTAAATCGTATGATTTAATTAGTTTTGAGGTATGTTTGCTCCTGTCAGGATGATGAACATCCTCATCGCCCCCCAAAGTATCCTCCCACTCCTTGGTAATTCTTCCCACCACCCCTCCCACACCCCAACTTGCATCCCCAGGCATTGCTTAAAAACTAATAGAAATAAGCCAGAGTTCACCATTTTTCCTGTAACTATGGGAGCCTGTGAGCCCTTTCACTTTGGCTTCTTAGGACTGAACTACAAGAATCTTCAAAGTCTCCTCGAGAGACTTTGGCTTAAAAACAAAACAAAAGAAACAAAAAAATTTTTTTAAGTGATTCTTTACAAATACTCTTTTAATTGCTTCATCTAAACCTTCTGACGCTCTAAGGCTTTTTGCTAACCCATGTGCAATTTACACGACAATCTGCCTAGTTGTCTGGCATGCTTCACCTTCAAAAACAAATAAAATACAAGAAAATTCCAAGGAAGCGAAGAACGTATTTGGACCATTTAGCAAGCATCGGGGAGAAAAAAGTATTTGCTTTAGCTTAAAGCCATTAAAAGCATTCTTTCCTATGGAAAAGGGAATGCCAGGAACAGCTAGACACTCAAATGGTCCAAGTTTTTGTTAAAAAGTGAGAGATGGCATTGCTAAAGGAAATACCCACTCAGACAATAGAAATAAGCCAGACTTCGCCATTTTTCCAGTAACTATGGGAGCCTGGGAGCCCTTTCACTTTGGCTTATTGGGACTGAACTACAACTGTCTTCAAAGTCCCCTCAAGCTCCCAATTTTAGTGTGTGTGACCTATTCAGGAATATTTTTGTCCAACAAAGGGCTCAGTTGGCTCAGATTTACCCTGGAATGGGAAGAAGTATTCAGTACTCTCCTACCTGGTTCCCCTCTCATAGACTTTCTGTGTTCTGTTACGGTACAGCTCTTCTGGAATGCTGACTGATTGAAACAGAAAATGAATCTATTAAAAAAATGTTTAAGTGTTAGCTGAAGGGATGAGAACTATGTTGCAGAAGTGATCCCGGGAGAAGACATTCCACCCAGGGCGACCCATGACCTGGTCTCTTGCAGCGACCATTGAGTCACAGAGAGAAACTTGGATTCCAAGGTCTCTGTAACTGTGCCACCAGATCCCAGTTCAGTTTCCTAGTCCAGTGTCTCACAGCTTTTCCATGCCACAGCCCTACAGAAAATTGTATTTTTACAGTGCCTGGGGTACAATGAGGATGCTGTAGCCAGAGGTGACATGTCCAAGAGCTTTGACACTTCCAGGGACTGAGGAACTCCCTATCTCGGGCTTCCTATGACCTGTTCACAATCTATCGCTTTGCCACAGCTTGGTGGTTGAGAAGCTCTGCTCTAGGTAGATGCGTCTGCTTGGCTGAGTATAGGTCATATTCCCTAGGTGCAAAGGAGTCTGGGAAAGCAAGTGTCAACTGTCATCTTTTACTTCTATAATAAGGGGCAGGTTCTCACAAACTGAGGAATTCCTCAAATAGATGCAAGCAGTTAAGGGGTGGGCAGGGATGGGACATGTTGCCCAAAACCTATTCGTGTACACATAGCTATTTCAATGGACCCTGCCATGACCAATGGTGCCATATGACAGGGGGCACCCTACTTGGGCTTAGAGACATCACTTTAAGAGGGTTTAATATCTCATGATCATGAGATCTGGCTGCCTCCCTGGAGCTACTCAAAATAGCAACCCTGGATTTAGTGAGCCCTTTCCTTCAAGGTTATAATGCTAAGCTGCAGACTATAAAGGAAATGCCCCCATGGACCCAGGTTCTGGAGCCCTTGCTTTAGAGAGTCCTGTTCTGGCCCGTCTCTAGCCACACCCCTTCTGTTCAGATACACTCACATGGGCGCGCACACACACACAAGACAAAATAAAGCAAAAACACTTGATTTCACCTAAGCACCCTTGAATATGTCCAACTCGAAGCCCAGAGAAACTTAACTGGAAGTCTCTGCGGTTCAAAGTTGCCTTTCAAGATTCCATTCATACAAAGCAGTGTTCCCAATGTCTGCCATTCAAGTTCCACATTCATTCCATATGGAATGCATGAACCACCTCACCCTGATGACACTTGGCCCAGTGACCTTTGCTCATAGGATGATGGGTCACTGCCTTCCAACCCTGACTTTCCCTGAAACACCATCTATTTCCTCTACACTGAGATCCTGGCACAGAACACCCTCCATCACCCAGACAAGATCCCCCCAACACACATGCCACAGAAAAGAATGGAGTCTGGTCTTAGTATGGTTCCTCAGAGAATGGCTGCATCACACACCAGGCATCGTGCCATCAGCTCCTTCTCGAAGAACTGCCTGTTATACCCATTCCTCACACTGCACTCTGTCCTGCTTTAAGTACTCTAACTAACTTTTTTTCTTTCGGCCACACTGCACAACTTGTGGGATCTTACTTACCTGACCAGAGATTGAACCCAGACCCTCAGCAGTGAGAGTGTAGAGTCCTAACCACTGGACCACCAGGGAATTCCCACAGTCCTCAAACTTCCAACTTTTCAAATGTATCTATTTCCACACTTTGATTTAACACCACGTGCTGCCCTTCTGGGCTTCCCAGGTGGCACAGTTGGTAAAGAACCCCCTTGCCAGTGCAGGAGATGCAAGAGACACAGGTTTGATCCCTGTATCAGGAAGATCCTTTGAATAGGAAATGGCAACCTGCTCCAATACTCTTGCCTGGAAAATTCCATGGAGAGAGGAGCCTGGTGGGCTTCAGTCCTCAGGATCACAGTGACCACACATGCACACTATCCTTCTGGATACATCCTTGGCATCTCAATATTTAAAATCAGAGTTCACACCAGCTATTCTTCTCTGAACACCCTCTACAGACCCTCTGATCAATAGCAACCCTCTCCCATCCCTCCCTGATGGAAGTGTATTTCTCCAGTGTAACCCAGACCAGGAGGCAGGTACCAACCACCAGCCTTCACTGTTCCCTAGGCACAAAACTGATCATTTGTCTAAAACAGGAAAATCATTCCTGCAAAACTGTAGAGAATCAAAACCCTCTGAGTCACAGCTGTGCTGAACACTTCTCATACCAAACTTTAAAAAATCCCATTAGACACATAGCTTACACAAATTCACCTTTCAAATATAAGCTGTCACAATGAAGTTCACAGAAACAACAGTCCAGGGAGAATGTCATTATCTGCAGTTGAAGGTCTTAATCTGACTGGCGATGAGTGAAATTATCCACAAAGAGTAATTCTCCAGAGACAGCCTCTAGTGACCTGAGTTAAGCAGCCAAAGAGTCTTTTTTTTCCCCCCGGTAGAGAAGCTAAACCTAAAAACTCCAATCACTGATGATGAAGGGCATGGCTCTTCTGAGCGATACCCAAAGGGATTCAAGGTTTATAGAGTTAAACAAACTGGCCCCCCAGGATCATCATTTCTCTGCTTTTCAACTGAAGCCTTCTAAAAGCTGCCAGCCATTCTTATCTAGGAACTCAAATTCTCCTGTAACACAGAGGCCACCTGAAAGCCGTGGAGGCTTTGGCCAGATCGATATACCTGAAGCTCTTTGATGTTATCCAGAGGTGGGCACCTCCTCGCCCTTCCAGCTTTGTTCGCGCCACCAACCCTGCTTGTGGTTTCGCCCCTCCTCTCCTCCTATTGAAACCCCAGCTCTTCTTCAAGGCCCAGCTCAGATTCCACACTATTCAGCAGTGATTTTCTCACAGCTGTGGGTTCTGATAGGGCTCGCTGCCCCTGCCGCTAATTTGGGATCTGTCCCGGATCGTGTTATGCTGCTGACTTTCAATGAAGTCAACTTTGTCCCTCCATTTCATTTCTTTGGAACTCTGGTATCTCTTGGCAGTCAGCCCTCTTTGTTCAGTGATATCAAGATAATCAGTGCTCCGTAAACTAATTTTGCCGTATATATCATGTCTATGTGGAATTTAAAATATTACACAAATGAACAGAAAAGACTCATAGACACTGAGAACTGACTTGTGGCTGCCAGGGGGAAGGGGACGCAGGAGACGGATGGGTGGGGAGCTTGAGATTAGCAGATGCAAACCGTTATATATAGGAGAGATAAAGTACAAGGTCCTATAGTATAGCACAGGGGACTATATTCAATATCTTGTTATATATCCCGATAGAAAAGAATATGAAAAAGAATACGTATATGCACAGCGGAATCACTTTGCTGTACACCAGAAACTGACAGTCCATTGTAAATCAGCTCCATTTCAGGTTTTAAAAATTCATTTTGATTGATTGGAATAGAGTGTTAATGACATATAGGCTAATTTCTAAATATATCAAATTTTTATAAGGATTATTATAATGTTTAAGGACAAAGATTTAAGCTGATGAGCTTCAAAGCAGTACAAGAGCCTCAAGTATCAAAGAAAGATTTAATTCAATGGATCGTATAGACATAAAGCAGAAATGGATACAGGCATTTGAGAAAGATTTTGAGAAACAAGATTTGAAATAAATTGGTTTGTTCAACTCTTACTCTTGGGTTTGGAAGGACCTCATAATATGTTGGTCAGTTGGAACATCCTCAATCCTGGGTCTGGCTGAACTGGGACAGGAGTTAAGCCAAAGCAGTCTGAGCAGGTGTAGATGGACAAAAGCTCTAACTGTGGTCCACAAGAACCCAGGGTCTGAACACCAAGTTCAAGTTTCAAGATTAATCCAGAGAATGGAAAAGCAGAAGGAGGAAAGAATGTCATGTATTGAATAGTTTAAGGCAACTGTTTCAAAATTATAGCTGTTAACCAGCTATAAAATTCTGCCGAACCTCTCCATTATGATGCCTGGCACCATGACTTGGCAACAGAAGTGGAGAATTGATGTAACTGTACAAGACTGGGCAATGATTCTTAAGTGTTAACACTCAAAGAAGCAGAAAACTGTCTTTACTGGTACTCACATTCTCCCCATCTGTGAATATATTCCATCATTCATGTATTTCCTATGCAGCCAGAACTCGCTTTTTCCTTGGTGTATCTCCAGAGTACAGTTTAGTGCCTGGAACGCAGGAGGCCCTCAGTAATAATACATTTAGCTCCAACCCTAAACTTAGCTGCCTTCTTCACAGTTGTATGTTCAGCACCTGAAACATGCCTGACTCACAGTAGACTCGATAAATATTCCTTGAATGAATAAGAATGAATGAATTGGTGAATGAATGCTTGCCCATGTGCCAGACCTTCTCTAGGATGGGGAACGCATGATTTTTCTCTAGTAGGTTAAAGGAATTCAATAATCATCATATATTTTATGGATGAGATGGATATATCATTAAATAGAGGTGAATGTGAAATAACTACTGAGTCATCTAAGACCAAATGCCCCCAGATGATCTAGGTCTAGTGCTATTAACAATTAAACAAAAGACTATGCAGTCATCAGCTCATGGCAGACATTCACAGTCAACATTACTATTTAATATACAGGACAATCAAATTTTAGTCACAGAAAGGCTGGGCTAGTCGTCATAGCTCACTCCCACAATATTAACGAAAACTAAACACTTCTCAGTAACAAACAGATGCCATGAGTCAGGCTGATAACCACCACCCCCAAGGACCTCCAGATCAACTATAAAAACACTTGCACTTCTCTTCACATCTGTATCACTGGTGAAAATTAACTTCCAATGCAGTTTATACCTTGACATAGACAACAGCCATTAACCTCACCTTCAGCACGCATGTATGTGCACATACGGTCATGCACACATTCACACAAGTGTGCACACACACACACCAATGTATCTTCTGAAGGCAGTCAAGTAGTACTTCTCTGAAAAAACATCAGCTTAAGGACTACTGAATTAAGATATATCAGTTAATTACTCACTTATTAATTCATTCACTTATTCTTTCTTCATTCATTAAACCATTATTGAGTCCCTTCTCTTGTCAAGTATATTTCTAGATAGTGGAGAAGATTCTAAGATAAAATTAAGATACCTTCCTTATCTTCAAGGAGACTGCAATCAGTTGGGAGAAAGAGACAATCAAAAACTCACTGTGGAGTGGGATCTGTGATCACACAGAGGACAGGAACCCACTTTTCCTGAGGGCATGCCCTGTGGGAGGCGCTTTTCTGAGGGTATATAATTCATTCTTACAACAATCTAATGAAGTAGGTATTATTACATTCATTTTCAAAGTTTCAAAAAGGAAACTTTGAAGAGTATTTGTTCATAGTCACACAGACACCAGAATTCAGAACCAGGATAACAGAAAGGATTCTAATCTAGTTGTATTTGACTCAAAATCTGATACCTGGAGTACTGGGGCATGGCCTCACTGAGCAGATGAAGCTTTAATCAAATATTGAAAGATGAAAATTCATTCACCAGGAAGGACTTGTGATTTGGTGAGGGGACAGTCTAGAGTAGGAACTGCATGTCTGGGGCCTCCAAGGAG
The DNA here is from genome assembly GCF_000754665.1 of Bison bison bison. NCBI lineage: Eukaryota > Metazoa > Chordata > Mammalia > Artiodactyla > Bovidae > Bison > Bison bison. The sequence continues at coordinate 4,143,019 of NW_011494720.1, forward strand.
GAAGACTAGTTACGGTCCAGCAAATAGACCCAGTGTAGCTGAAAAAAGGATCAGGTAAAAGGTTGCACTTCATCTGGATCACCTCCCTACATTTCCTTGTTCCTTATGGAAGTTCTTATTCTGGACCAAATATACCATCTCATCCTGCATAACGAATCTGAGTTTGCAAACTCGTGAGCATGGCTAGCCAAAGGAATTCTGTTTCCCTCCCTTCACTGTCAGCTTAGATATGTTTATTTTTCATCACTACCTCTAACTCATTAACCTCACTGGGAGGAATTCAAGCTCATCAAAGGAGCATTACCAATATTTACGTCAGTTTTGAAACTTAATTTCTCAGCGTGAAGGAGGAAACAATACTGCTGTGGAATGTTTTCATTTCATGAGCACAGAATTTCTAAAATTGCTTCTCATTTGGGCTGTGGTTACAGAGATGGCCCTGTGTTTCCAAACAGTAAACACTTCCTCGGACTTCCTGAATAAGAAGATAAATAATAATGACTCTAACAAATTTCATTACAATGATCCATATTTTAAAACTCATTGTAGACGCTATGTAGTACATCCTAGGTGAAATAAGATCGATGAAGAAAATGATGATTCATCTGACAGTCCAGTTCCACCGTATCCCCATCCCAGCGGCTGGGCCATCTCCAGCTACTTTCCACTTTCAGGTTGGGTGTTGATGGAGCCTGCAATGGCCTTAGCATTCCCGCACCTTTATTCAGCTCTCTCTCTTCACAGACTGTAAGCCCCCTGAGGGCAGGGTCTGCTCCCTTGTTACCACCAGCATCTGTCATAATGCCTGATATACAGTAGGATCCTGGAATTTTTTAATATTTATTTATTTATTTGGCAGGACCAGCTCTTAGTTGCGGTATCATCCATCTTCGTTGTGGCATGCAGGATCTTTTGATTGCTGCATACAGAATCTTGAGTTACAGCATGCACACTCGAGTTGTGTCAAGTGTGTTCTCGTTCCCTGACCAAGCATCGAACCTGGGTCCCCTGTACTGACAGTACGGAGTCAGCCACTGGACCACCAGGAAAGTCCCAGATCCTGTAATTTTTTTTTGTTAAATGATTCAGTAAATTATCCCCAAGTGTCTCTTCTACCATTTGCTGGTGTTTGACAAAAAGTTATGTTAGTAACACATCGGAAGAATCTTATATAGTAGTTAATTTAGGTCAACCTCCAAGAGGAAAAAGTCAGTTTTGATCAAGGGAGAATGAAAGAGAAACATGCTTGGACAAACTGTAAGACGTGACTACACCTGATTTCTACCTCCCTCTGCTTTTTACTGCATCATGAATAACACAGTCCTTTGTCTCTGACCCTGGAGTTTCATGTCTTCTGCCATTTATCTACAGAATTGTGACAGGCTAACTCACTAACTTGTAGGAGGGATAACACCTCAGACCCATCATAGTTCTTGACACTAGTTGGGAGCAGAGGCAGAAGGAGATGGCTGATACTCAGTGAAGTGAATGATTGTACTGATTTCCTTAGTGGCCTTTGCATTTTATTTTTTTGTGAATTAATTTATTGATTTTAATTGAAGGCTAATTACTTTACAATATTGTGGTGGTTTTTGCCATACATTGACATGAATCAGCCATGGGCGTACTTGTGTCCCACATCCTGAAGCCTCTCCCACCTCCCTCCCCATCCCATCCCTCAGGGTCGTCCCAGTGCACCAGCCCTGAGCACCCTGTCTCATGCATCAAACCTGGACTGGTCATCTAATTCACATATGGTAACATACATGTTTCAATGCTATTCTCTCAAATCATCCTACTCTCGCCTTCTCCCACAGAGTCGAAAAGTCTGTTCTTTACATCTGTGTCTCTTTTGCTGTCTCACATATAGGGTCATCATTACCATCTTTCTAAATTCCATATATATGTGTTAATATACTATATTGATGTTTTTCTTTCTAACTTACTTCACTTTGTATAATATGGCCTTTGCATTTTAAACAGGGGCTAGCTGAAGAGAGATCATTCTTATTAACCTTAAAAAAAGAGTCAAATAATGAAATTGCTATCAGGCTTCCCTGGTGGCTTAGTGGTAAAGAACCTACCTGCCAATGCAGGAGAATGTGGATTCAATCCCTGGGTCCGAAAGATCCCCTGGAAAAGGAAATGGCAACCCACTCCAGTATTCTTGCCTGGGAAATCCTATGGACAGAGGAGTATGGTGGGGTACAGACCATAGAATTGCAAAAGTGTTGGCACAACTTAGCAACTAAAGAACAACTGCACATTAAGAGGGTTGTTTGAGCATCCCTCAGGTGTAAGCATAACTTCATGCAAATGAATAGACTAGTTGTCATATAAGTCACCTAACCCTGATCTGGATGTCTCCCCACTGCTCACCTACTCTATCTGGAGAGAATCCATGCCCTGCCTCGAAGGTGAGGCCCTTAGCTTCAGTCTTCCCCCTGCAGCTGCCCAGCTCAGAGCCTAGAGGCTGCAGGACAGAAAAACAGAGCCGAGGAAGTCCTGTGCTTTCTGCGTCCTTTTCTGGGTCCCACTGCTGCTGCTAAGTCGCTTCAGTCATGTCTGACTCTGTGCGACCCCATAGACGGCAGCCCACCAGGCTCCACCGTCCCTGGGATTCTCCAGGCAACAACACTGGAGTGGGTTGCCATTTCCTTCTCCAATGCATGAAAGTGAGAAGTGAAAGGGAAGTCGCTCAGTCGTGTCCGACTCTTAGCGACCCCATGGACTGCAGCCCACCAGGCTCCTCCATCCATGGGGATTTTCCAGGCAAGTACTGGAGTGGGGTGCCATTGCCTTCTGGATCCCACAACCACTGCTAAATGGCAAAATAGTGCTCCTTCCAGTCTCTCTCCCTTCCCCACACGTGTCCCTCCCCACTTCAGCCAGAGCCGGGCAGGTGGGGCTGCAGAGCAGTGCTCCCTCCCCCAGCCCCTGTCCTCCTGCTAAAGCCCTCATCTGGGCCACTTTGAATTGCAGTTGTTTTCCCATCTCTGTTTCCCTTATCAAGTTGTTAGCTCTTAAGGACTCCACTTTACTTACCTCTTCTCAGTAAAGCTTAGTACAGCATTTCACTTGGGCAAGGCACTCTGTGACACAGACTGCATCACCTCAGACCTGGTCTTTATTGCTTTGGATCTGTGGCCATGCTGCACAGCTTGTCGGATTTTAGTTCCCCGACTGGGGATCAAACCATGCTCCTTCCCCTCCCCCCGCAACACACACACACACCCAGCAGCGAAAACACAGGAGTCCTAACCACTGGACCACCAGGGAATTTCCAAGCTACAGTTTACCATGACAACTACTGAGTTTACAGGAATAAACCTTCCGAGAAAACACTGGAAAGAACATAATAGCATTTGCAAGAAATGCATTAGCAGACATTCATCAGAGAAAAGAGAGGCTACAGCTGCCCAGAAAAGCCTGAAGAAGTCTGTGAAGGGCCGGAGTAGAAGAAAGTTACTTTGCCTTTTTCCCTAAGATGAAGCCAAGAGCCAACTTGTACTTGAGAGTGAGACCTCCCAGACGCCTCCTTCCTTTCGGCTAAGAGGAGCTGTCTAAGAAGCCAGTCTTCAATGTTTGTGTTTATTTTTCTCGCAAATCTAAACTCTGCTTTTTATCCTCTGGTTTTATCAGCTTTTCTCACTTTTGTCTTGTGTTTCTTTCTCCCAACAGAGGTAATGGTGAGGAAGCGTCCACATGAATCTTGCCTTGACTTCCCAATACCACCTCAATCTGGTATTGCAACAGCTTCCAAATTCCTTTGCTTCATTTTTATTCAGTGCTGCTTCTTCCATAGGTAGCAGTTTCTATTACAGCCATAAATCAGTCATTTGCAGATGGCCTGGCACCTTTTTCTTCATCATAAAATACCTTACACTAACAAGGTTAACATCATCCACTTGCTATTTTCACTGGGTGTATATATTTTAGCTCTGAGTCATAAGACAATAATATAGCCAGCAAAAGACACATTCCCTATGGCAGATGACAAAGAAGATTTTCAACGCAGATTTCATTGGGTTGAACCAGCCCACTGCAGATACTAATAATCCCCTTTGGTAGACTATTTAAAGCCTATTTCTATGATTTTGAACCTGGAAAAAAAAAATGGTAGAGTTAATCATTTTCTATCATTGAATTTTCCAAAAGAGAACACTGGAACTTGAATGTGAAATTTCCTGCCTGATGCTCGAAGCAAGGAAATGTCAGAGACAGGAGAGAAAGGCAGATATCTCCATTAAAAAAAAAATATAAATATATATATATATACACACACATACATACATATATTTGGCTGCACTGGGTCTTGGTTGCAGCACGTGGGATCTCTAGCTGTGAAACACAGGCTTAATTGCCCCACTGCATGTGGGATCTTAGTTCCCAGACCAGGGATGGAAACTCCATCCCCTGCATTAGAAGGCAGATTCTTGACCACTGGACCACCAGGGAAGTCCTCTCTTCATTTATAAACAAGTTGTTTCTGAGAAAACCAAAATGTTGTTCAGCAAAAATGTGTTATGAATGCTTTGCATTTAGCAGGACTTCAATAAATATCATTTTACTGAGTACATGTTTCATGGTAAATGTTTAAAAAAAAATCACTGGTGATAAATCACTAAATGGAGAAGAGAAAAACCTTTTGCAGAAAAATTCCAAGTAATCTATAAGAAATTCTGTCCCCAGAGAGATGGAGCATAACTTCCTATTGCTTAAGTATGGGCTGCTCAAGAGTGACTTCCCTCCAAAGAGGACAACGGGGAAAGGCGCAGGGGAAACTAACAAATATGACCTCAGCCAGGATATCAAGGTCAACATCGACCACGGTGATAAGTCAGGTTGGTAGCAGGTACCTTGGATTTGATGTCATGAGAAGGATACTTCCTGTCTGTGCACTTCCTTGCCAAAAAACAACCCCCGGTCTAACCATGAGAAAAACATTAGATAAATCCCGATTGAAGGACCTTCTACAAAGCACCACACTAATACTTCTCCAAACTCTCTCAAACTAGGAAAATCTGAGAAACTGTTACAGCCAAGAAGAGTCTAAGAGGCATGACAAATCATCGCCACGTGCTCTTCGGCTGGAGTCCTGGGACAGAACAAAGGCATTAGCTAGGGAGCTCCCTGGTGGTCTAGTGGTTTGGATTTGGTGCCTTTACTGCCAGGGTCTGGGTTCCTAGCATCGCATCACCGCCACCTCAACAGAATTAACACTGTTTGGTCCTACCTCAGCCCCTATTCTCCCCCTGATCACGAGGAGTTGTGTTTTTACGTGTTTGTCTTTGTTTTCTGTATTAGCCTGTGAGCTGCTCTTGAAGGTGGGAGCTTGGCATCACCCATCTCCATCTCCATCTCCACTGTCATCTCTAGCTCCATCTTCATCTCTGCCGCCCCCTGCAGAGATGCCAAGGCCCAGTAAGTGCCTGTTGAATGGAATGGAACCAAAGTGTAATTAATCCCAGGTCAGACGACATGTTTTTCTAATAGCCCCAGTGTTGGCAAGTTTAAATGTTCTGAGGATGGACACATGATGAGAAAAAGACTAAAGCCGTTTAGCTCCTAGCTTGATGAACAAAGTGGGTAATTGGGCTGAACAATGCTATGTAATACAAACCCAGAAATATCTACAAATAATGAGATTAATGCCTTTATATATTTCATAAGGTAAATAGATGCAAAAGTCAGTCTTAATATTTTATAAATAACTAAATCTGTACCTACTACAAAAATGCTTATGTATGTATATAATAGAGTCTAGTTGTTGCAATAATTCATTCATTCATTCAACAGAGTACTTTTTAAAAATGTAATAAGAAAAGCATTGTCTAGGTCTGAGATACTGCAAGAATGCATTAAGACCTGGTCTCTGACCTAAGGAACTCACATTCAAGGGTAGAATAACCAAACATCTACCTGGTTATCACTCAAGTCAGATTGTGATCAGTAACAAATAAAGATGTGATCAAAATATACTTTGGAAACTCAGATTCTGGAGTAGGTCCTTTTTAAAATTTTGGTAATAATTAAAGATTCTATCTGGTTTAACTTTTTTATTGAGGAGAACACTTAACATACAATCTACCCTCTTAACCAAGTTTTATGTGTACAATACAATCTTGTTGACCAGAGGTACAATGTTCTTTAGAAGTTGTTCATCTTGCTTAACTGAAAAGTTGTGCCAATTTATTAGTAACTCCCCATTGCCTCCTCTCTCATCAGTCCTTGATAACCACCATTCCATTGTTTGATTCTATAAATATGACTGTTTTAGTTAACTCATGTAAGTGGAATCATACAATGTTTATCTTTCTGTGATTGGCCTATTTCATTTAGCAAATGTTCTGAAGATTTATTCATGTTGTCACATATTGTAAAATTTTCTTTCTTAAGACTGAATAAGATTCCACTGTATTTATAACACATTTCCTTTTTTTTACTATAAATTTATTTATTTTAATTGGAGGCTAATTACTTTACAATATTGTATTGTTTTTGCCATACATCAACATGAATCCACCATGGGTGTACACGTGTTCCCCATCCTGAACCCCCCTCCCACCTCCCTCCCCATACCATCCCTCTGGGTCATCCCAGTGCACCAGCCCCAAGCAACCTGTGTCCTGCATCGAACCTGGACTGGTGATCCATTTCACATATGATAATATACATGTTTCAATGCCATTCTCCCAAACCATCCCACCCTCGCCCTCTCCCACAGAGTCCAAAAGACTGTTCTATACATCTGTGTCTCTTTTGCTGTCTCACATATAGGGTTATCGTTACCATCTTTCTAAATTACATATATATGTGTTAGTATACTGTATTGGTGTTTTTCTTTCTGGCTTACTTCACTCTGTATAATAGGCTCCAGTTTCATCCACCTCATTAGAACTAATTCAAATATATTCTTTTTAATGGCTGAGTAATATTCCATTGTGTATATGTACCACAGCTTTCTTATCCATTTGTCTGCTGATGGGCATCTAGGTTGCTTCCATGTCCTGGCTATTATGAACAGTGCTGCGATGCACACTGGGGCACACGTATAACACATTTTCTTTATCTATTCATCTATTAGTGGACGCTTAGGTTGTGCCCACATCTTGGCTATTGTGAGTAGTGCTGCAATGAACTTGAGAGCTGTGGGTTTTAGGAGGACTAGGAGAGCTTTCATTTTTTATGAGAGTAGTTCATTGACTAGGAGGATATTAAGGAAATACACCCAGTGAATTGTCATTCATCAGCCATCTTTGGCTCTGGATGTTTCAGGTGTAGGTGGTGTGGTATATGGTAGGAGATGGAACTAGAAAGGAAGATTTAGTCCAGATTGTGACAACATTTCAATGCTAGTATACGGTATCATTCAATTAATTAATAAATAAACAAAGCCATTGTAACTATCTAAGTTCAAGTCAACTAGTAGGCCTCTGTCTCAGGAAGAAGACTGTTGTTTGTATGGAGGATGATCAGGGTACGGACAAGTCTAGAGAAGCATGAGAAGTAAAGACATTCTTTGAGGCCGATAATTCTCATACTAATGACCTCAAGACCCCTTTACCATCTTAAAAATTATTAGAGACCCCAAAGAGCTTTCCTTTATGAGAGTTATATGTATCTAAATACTACTGTATTATAAATTTAAGAGAATTCTTAAATACAAGAATACAAGCACTCATTCTGTTAGCCATCATAAACATGATATCATCATAGTTCCTGTAACTTCTGAAAACCTCCACTTTCTACTCCTCAAAAAATGAAAGTGAAAGGAGATATTAATATTTCATAATTGCAATGAAAGTATTTTGATCTCACAGCTCTTCTGCAGGGGTTTTGGGGACCCCAGGGATCTTGAGAACCTACTTTGAGAACCCAAGGCACAGAAAGCGTGGATGAATAGAGAACAGACAGATAACACTTCAGAGGTGGACTCGGTGCGACTTGGGGACAGATTGAATTTCTGGTGGGGTTGAGTAGGGTGGTTTGGGAGCAAATGAAGGAGAGAAAAAAAGCTAGGACTTTTACTTGGAATACTGCATCGAAGTTGAGTCTCCCCATCCCCTTCACATTTAACAATTAATAGATAAACTGCAATAAATAAAAATTTTAAATGCACACATGCTTACGTAGTACTTTAATTTTTTAAAATCTTTCTCTTGAGATTCTGAAGCAAGCTTGTGACATCGACCCATGAGAATCTATGAATCTCTTCCTCCTACTGACTTAGTACCAAGTACAGTAAAGGTGAATGAATGGGCATTGACTAAACTAATTGAGTCTATTAAATAATTTTCTTAGCCCTCAGATGAAAAACATAAAAGTGCAAATGTTTGATCTTAAACAATGACTCACCTTTTAAATATTTATTGAAGTTATTTTCATAAGGGGACAGCCTTCAACACTGCCAGTCCAAGAACAATAGTGATAAACCAACTTTAAGAAACACCCATCCCTTAACTGTGCTTTTCTTTAAGTAGGGCATGTTCATTTAATTAGCTTTAATTTAAAGCCCAATTAATGAAGTTTCAACATAGAACAACAGGATAAAAGTCAACTTTTTCTTTCCCAAATTACTGAATCGGTCTCTGATGATTCTGACTGAACCTGAACTCCTTTTTTAAAATGTAATTTTTTAAATTGAAGTACAGTTGATTTACAATGTGGCATTAGTTTCAAGTATACAGCAAAGTGATTTGGTTATACGTATATACATATATGGGCTTCCCTGGTGGCTCAGATGGTGAAGAATCCACCTGCAATGCAGGTTCGATCCCTGGGTCAGGAAGATCCCCTGGAGGAGGGAATGCAACCCACTCCAGTATTCCTGCCTGGAGAATCCTGTGGCCAGAGGAGCCTGGCAGACTACAGTCCATGGGGTTGAAACGAGTCAGACACGACTGAGCAACGAAGCACATCACAGCATATGCATGTGTATATCTATATTCTTTTCTCTATTCTTTTTCTGTTACAGTTTATCACAAATGTTGACTACAGTTCCCTGTGCTATACCATAAATTTAAAATAAAATTTTATAGCAGAATTTTTATGAAGCCCATTTTCAGTTAATCCTCCCCATATTCAGTTTCCCACCCCTCTTTTAGCCTATTAGCCTCAATAAGTGTGTTTGGTTTGGTATTTGACTCAATCAGCCACTTTAATCCGTTTTTTTCTGTCCTCCAACTGTAGTGTTCCAACAAACCCAGATACACTCCCAGAATCCCATGCTATATCTTGTGATGTGGTATAGTAATTAACATGTTTTTAAAATTCAGAAAATTTTTTGCTCAGAACGTGTAGAGCCATTATGAGGCCTTAGGTCACGTACATCTAAGTCCTCCTCCAGCTTTCCATGGACCCTGCATGGACACAGACCCCTGTGTCCTGGGGGTCTCGTCACTCTGTGACCAGCTTATTCAAAGCACACTTCCGTGCCTTTCTTCATGCTGTCTCCTTCATCTCGTTGGCTTTTCCCTGCCCCTTATTTCTCTCCTTCAAGGGACAGTTCAACTGCTCCTTCCTCTGGAAAGCCTTTTCCACTCCTTCTGGCCTGGTCTAATCACTCACTTCCCCACAGTTCTTCTCTGGCAGTTTCACTGTCCTTTACCGCATGACTCATTTGGCTGTGGGCTGCTTTTATCCATAACATCCTCTGTATAATCAGCTCTTCAAAACTGTTGTTTGGATGGCATTGGACACCCAGCAAGGATAAGAGGAGATAAACGCAAACCTCGTGACTCAGCACATGTGTGGGAGTTTCCCCAAGTCCCTAGTCTGTATTTGATCTCTTTCCTTGTCTATAAGAAAAAGCATTCGCTGGGAGTCCCCTGTATGTTATTACAGACATATACATATATCTTTGACTACAGGGCATGCAGAATTTTAGCTCCCTTCCCAGGGATCCAACCCATGTCCCCTGCATGGAAGTACACAGTCCTAACTTCTGGACTGCCAGGGAATTCTTGTGTCATTATATTGTAAGACATTAAGACATTGTAAGACATCTCGTCATTAAATGATTAAATTTCCAATTCACCTTCTCAGAGAGAAGATAAGATACTTTTAACTGGAGGGAAACCAGATTAGATGAGATCCAGAACGAGTGGGCTAAACATTGCCCTCCAAATCCTTTCTGTTTTGGCATTGCTCTCACCCTCTGTCTAAACTGTCCTGTACTTTGCTCTGTGAATGAACTTATGAGGTCTATTACTGACCCCAGGAACACAGCTCATCTGAACTCATCGCGGAGCTTAAGTTACTCCCCTAATCTGAACTGCAGTTTCATAATTCCTTCACTTCTCCCTTCAAGATCAAGTTCTTATGATTTTCCCTCCAAACTTCCTTGATTAGAATCAGAAAATGTTAGCAATTCTACTTCTATTGCTCACACTCTTTTTTTTTGGCCACTCAGCACAGCAAGTGGGATCTTAGTTCCCCAGCAGGGATGAAACCAGAGCCCTTTGCAGTGGGAGCTGGGAGTCTTAATCACTGGACTGAAGTCCAAATTACTCACACTCTTTATTATTATTACGATTTATTTTTCAACTGAAGGATAACTGCTTTACAGAATTGTGTTGGTTTCTGCCAAATATTAACATGAATCAGCCATAGGTATACATATGTCCCCTCCTTCACGAACCTCCCTCCCATCCCACTCCTCTAGGTTGATACAGAGCCCCTATAAACACAGAATTATATAATTCTGACAGCATATTCCCATGGGCTATTTTACACGTGGTAATGTATGTTTCCACGTTACTCTCTCCGTGCTCACACTCCTGACTGACAAATGGGAGACTGAGTCCAATTAGGTGAAGTCACTCACCTAAGAGTACACAACTGCCTTGGAATCGAAGTCTCTGGATTTATCATCCTCCTCACCATTCCCAACTCAATCATTTCTCACCTTGTTCTTTTCTCAGCAGCTATATCTGGTAGAGTTTCTTTTTATGTGGGATAAATACTTGGATTTCCCACAAGCTGGTACGATTCTGGCCCTGGATTGTGGGGGTCAGTGTGATGCAGTGGAGAACACATGGCATTTGGAATTAAACCCAGACTCCAAGCAGGCTCTGTCAGACTCCAGGTATCAGACCTTGGGCAAGTGATGTAACTCTGAGCCTCGATTTCCTCATCAGTGAAGTAGAACTAAACTTGAGTAGGGCCCAGTATGGTGTCAGGACATTGGAGTAGCCATCCAAAGATCAACACCTACCAGAACCTGCAGTGGAGATGAGGGCAAATCCCTCATGATGGATGTCCTGGAGGTGCAGACCATAACCCTGTGGTCCCCTTTTGGTTCTAAACAGTTCCTTAACTCTGGGACCCAGGGTAATGTCTACTAACGCAAAACCCCAGCTTGTTTTCAAGAAGGGAAGTGTTTATGCTGCCTCTGCATAAGTCATCAGGAAAAACAACAGATAACCTTCCAAGGATGTGGTCCAGAGCATAAAAATAAAAAATTTCAGCTCTCTGCCAAAGTGACTTTGAAATATTCTTGAAGAGTCCAAAACACTAAAGCCTGACCTCATGGTCAAGGGTGTCAACCTCCCAATGCAGCTCTTTTGATTCTCTTACCCTGACCAAGGGCCACACTTCCTTCTTGACCGGATATGACATCCTGTAACCCTCGCCTCTGGGTCCCCATGTGTGGAATTCAACTTTTTATGATTTTCAAGCAGAGCTAAGCACAAATGGTGCTTACTGAACCCTGTGCTGCAGTGTGTCATATGTCTACTTTTTTTTAGTTAATCCTTTTTATTTAAAAAGTAGAAAAAGAAACTTTAAGTACTTCATGTTTTATGTGTTCAGGCTGGTTCAGAGACAGAAGAGATGAAATGACTGTCTCTTTGTTTAAATACCTTGCATACTCCAAATTGTACCATTAAACATGCATTTTATTTTGGCATTTAATAAAATAAATTATTATTTTTAAAGACATTCCTTTTAGTTTTTAATAAAATGGTGTCAAATGCTGTTTTTAATTCCAGCTATTGGTCACTTCCCTAAAGAGTTACAAAAGCAGTTTCAGAGATGGTGGACAATTTGATCAGGGCTTACCAGGTTCAGTGGCAAAGAATCTGCCTGCTTACGAAGGAGACACAGGAGACACGGGTTTAATCCCTGGATGGGGAAGATCCCCTGGAGAAGGAAATGGCAACCCACTCCAGTATGCTTGCCTGGAGAAATCTCATGGATAGAGGAGCCTGGTAGACTACAGTCCATGGGGTCACAAAGAATCAGACATGACGGAGCGACTAACACAATGAGGGACATTTATATAATTATATATGCCTTTATCCTAGAGGAGGAAATGGCAACCTAGTCCAGTATTCTTGCCTAAAGAAACCCTATGGACAGAGGAGCCTGGCCAGTTACAGTCCATGGGGTCACAAAGACTGAGCATGCACATACATGCACTTATAGTTAACATATAAATTTATGTAATTCATACAGTTAAAGGATTTCATAAAAAATTTTCATAAAATTGATAGTTGGTTGAATCCTAATTTTTTTTAATTTACAATGATTATAAAAAGCAATTAACTTACTAACCCACTTAGGCAGGTGTGACAAAATCCAAAATGTTGTTTAGATTCACAGCAAGAACCAATGCTCCAAAGCAAAGAATTGAGGACCAAATGCAAGTCTGGTACCTGGCTCACATGATGGATGTTTCATATACACTTAACAGTTGAAGACTTTTTTTTTTGCCTAAATGTACTTGATTGAAAGAATGACAGTGACTGAAAACTGAATGTCTTTTAAAAATATTTTTGAGACTTATGAAATTTTTGGATCCCAGAACACACGGTAACTGTATCCCTCAGGCAATAGATGAAAGGGCGTTTTGGCCACAATCTGATGTTCAGCTAGCCATTGCAGATTCCAATGTGATCCCAACTTCATTTCCTGCCCAGAATGGATCCTGTCTGGTCCCAAGAGAATCCTTTGTATCTCTAAGAGCACCTTGAGAACAGGGCTAACCACTATACAAAATCATTTTTGAAATCCACAAAAATGTATCAACTTTTTTTAAGAGAAAATTTTGTTTTTGTTTTTAATTTATTTTCATTTGTTTGTTTATTTGGTTGCACTAGGTCTTATTGCAGCATGGGGGATCCTTAGTTGTGGCATGCAAACTCTTCATTGTCGCATGTGGGATCCAGTTCCCTGACCAGGGAGCGAACTCTGGCCCCTTGCATTTCGAGCTTGGAGCCCTAGCCACTGGACCACCAGGGAAGTCCCAAAAGTGTATCAACGTTTTATAACTGAACTCTTTGAAATTTTAGTTGATAGATTAATAAAGTGAAACAAGAAAGAGAAAGAAAATGCTGACATACTGGTCAATTATTCAAATAGAAACTATTTTTTATTCATAGGGTAAGTTGGAATTTTCCCTTTTTTCAGGAGAATTATTTTATAGCATGATCTTGATCCAAAATAATTGCATATAAATAGGACTTTAGGATAGAAAAACAAATTATATTCTTACCCACTGTAGATTTAGAGTGATAATGCTAACAACCAAAGGAAAATCTATTATGTAATTTTTCATGAAGAATGCAAGCAAATGACAGAAATTTCATTTATTCCAAGGAAATGCCAACCCACTCCAGTATTCTTGCCTAGGAAACCCCATGAACAGAGGGGTCTGGCAGACTACAGTCCATGGAATCACAAGAGTCAGACATGACTTAGTGACTAAACCACCATTACCACCATGAGTTCTAAAGATAAAACAAGCCATATTTTAAAATATGTACTTATAACTTAAACATCTGAAGAGACTGTGTATGCTTGCAGGAGTCAGTCCAGGAAAATATATCCTTTTTCCCAGTGAGGTTGCCATTATTTAAGCAATTTAGACAGCTTCTTTTAGAATTACCTCTGCAGACTACAGCATATTCTCCTAAAAGTTTTCAATGATGATAAATCTTTGCCTTTGGAGGTTGGATTTGACCTTCAAAAACAAGCAACACCTATTTTCAGACAACCCTGAGGAAAACTGAATAACAGACAATCACAGATGTGTGGTAATTTACAAGAACATTCGTGCAGAGGAGAAGTTAAAAGAGAGGTGGTCACTATACTCTTACCTTCTACATCCTGGCCCTGCTGTCTATCTCTGCATGTCTCCATGATATTCTTTTCCCAGATGGATGTTAAAATCTGTTGAGTTTTCTGTATAGCCATAAAATTCACATCTCAGGATATAAATCAAATCATAGAATATGCTAATACCATGCTCAGCAGAAATCTTTCCATGATACTAGCTTCGAGTTTAACTCCTTGCAGCCGATGTGCTAGTCAATTCCATCACCATAAATCTTTATGGGACCAGGATGTGTGCTAAAAGTATGGACCCAGGGTTGAAATCCCTGTTCCAATACTTGATATAAAGGCCAATTGCTTAACCTCTCTGGGCTTCCACTTCAGTCAGTCCAGTCTCTCAGTCGTGCCCAACTCTTTGCAACCCCATGGACTACAGCACTTGGACAGGCTTCCCTGTCCATCACCAGCTCCTGGAACTTGCTCAAACTCATGTCCATAGAATCGGTGATTCCATCCAACCATCTAATCCTCTGTTGTCCCCTTCTCCTCCCGCCTTCAATCTTTCCCAGCATCAGGGTCTTTTCAAATAAGTCAGTTCTTCGCATCAGGTGGCCAAAGTATTGGAGCTTCAGCTTCAGCATCAGTCCTTCCAATGAATATTCAGGATTGATTTCCTTTAAGATTGACTGGTTTGACCTCCTTGCAGTCCACTTAATCCTCTGTTAAATGGAGTTAATAATTGTACTTCCCTTATGTTGTTCTTCTACTGTGAAAGCCATAGCTTTTCTTGTGAAGATTAAGTAACTTAATATCGCTCAAGTGCACACAACAGTGCCTGCTGCAAAGTCAACACTAAATATTTGTTGTTGTTTAGTCGCTAAGTTGTGTCCGACTCTTTTGCGACCCCATGGATTGTAGCCTGCCAGGCTCCTCTGTCCATGGGATTTCCCAAGCAAAAATACCAAAGTGGTGTGCCATTTAAATATTAGTTATCATTATTTATGTGATGGCTATAATAGGCAAAGAATGAGAAGCTAGCCTTCAAAAACAAAACAGAAAAACCAACCCTTTTTTGACTCAAACACTATATACTCTTAATCCAAGTCAGAGGACCTTAAGAAAATCAGAAGTATATAGGGAATGACAGGCCTCTGAATATACAGGACACAGACAGCTGTTGAGAGGGAGGAACATTAGATGCCATGAAACTATAGATTGCAGTGTAATTTTCAATTCAGTTCAGTTGCTCAGTCATGACCGACTCTTTGCGACCCCATGGACTGCAGCACAGCAGGCCTCACTGTCCATCACCAACTCCCAGAGTTTACTCAAACTCATGTCCATTGAGTTGGTGATGCCATCCAACCATCTCATCCCCTGTTATCCCTTTTCATCCTGCTTCAATCTTTCCCAGCATCAGGGGCTTTTCAAATGAGTCAGCTCTTCGCTCAGGTGGCCAGAGTATTGGAGTTTGGGTTCAACATCAGTCCTTCCAGTGAACATTTAGGACTGATTTCCTTTAGGATGGACTGGTTAGATCTCCTTGCAGTCCAAGGGACTCTCAAGAGTCTTCTCCAACACCACGGTTCAAAAGCATCAATTCTTTGGCACTCAGCTTTGTTTATAGTCCAACTCTCACATCCATACGTGACCACTGGAAAAACCATAGCCTTGACTAGACAAGAGAAGACTCTACACATGGACATCACCAGATGGTCAACACTGAAATCAGATTGATTATATTCTTTACAGCCAAAGATGGAGAAGCTCTATACAGTCAGCAAAAACAAGACTGGGAGCTGACTGTGGCTCAGATCATGAACTCCTTATTACCAAATTCAGACTTAA
>NW_011494720.1:4159024-4185586 GCF_000754665.1 Bison bison bison
ATTACCAAATTCAGACTTAAATTGAAGAAAGTGGGGAAAAGCACTAGACCATTCAGGTATGACCTAAATCAAATCCCTTATGATTATACAATGGAAGTGAGAAATAGATTTAAGGGCCTAAATCTGATAGACAGAGTGCCTGATGAACTATGGATGGAGTTTCGTGACATTATACAGGAGACAGGGATCAAGACCATCCCCAAGAAAAAGAAATGCAAAAAAGCAAAACGGCTGTCTGAGGAGGCCTTACAAATAGCTGTGAAAAGAAGAGAAGCCAAAAGCAAAGGAGAAAAGGAAAGATATATCCATTTGAATGCAGAGTTCCAAAGAATAGCAAGGAGAGATAAGAAAGCCTTCCTCAGTGATCAGTGAAAAGAAATAGAGGAAAACAATAGAATGGGAAAGACTACAGATCTCTTTAAGAAAATTAGAGATACCAAGGGAATATTTCATGCAAAGATGGGCTCAGTAAAGGACAGAAATGGGATGGACCTAACAGAAGCAGAAGATATTAAGAAGAGGTGGCAAGAATACACAAAAGAACTATACAAAAAAGATCTTCACGACCCAGATAATCACAACGGTGTGATCACTCACCTAGAGCCAGACATCCTGGAATGTGAAGTCAAGAGGGCCTTAGGAAGCATCACTACAAACAAAGCTAGTGGAGGTGATGGAATTCCAGTGGAGCTATTTCAAATCCTAAAAGATGATGCTGTGAAAGTACTGCACTCAATAAAACTCAGCAGTGGCCAAAGGACTGGAAAACGTCAGTTTAATTCCAATCCCAAAGAAAGGAAATGCCAAGGAATGCTCAAACTACCACACAAGTGTAATTTTAGGAACCTCTAAGGATATGTCATTACCACCATTTTCAGAAAGTGTGGGTCATGGGACTTCCCTGGTGGTCCAGTGGCTAAGAATCTGCCTGGCAATGCAGGGAACTCAGGTTCGATCCCTAGTCAGGGAACTAAGATCCCACATGCTGCCAAGCAACTAAGCCCAATCACTGCAACTCAAGAATCCATGCTCAAAAAAAAAAAAAAAAGAATCCATGCTCACAACAGAAAGATCCCCCAAGTTGCAACGAAGATCCTGTGTGCTGCAACTAAGACTGGAAGCAGCCAAATAAATAAATAAAAATAAATAGGCAATAAATGCTGGAGAGGGTGTGGAGAAAAGGGAACCCTCTTACATTGTTGGTGGGAATGCAAACTAGTACAGCCACTATGGAGAACGGTGTGGAGATTCCTTAAAAAACTGGAAATAGAACTGCCATACAACCCAGCAATTCCACTGCTGGGCATACACACCGAGGAAACCAGAATTGAAAGAGACACATGTACCCCAATGTTCATCGCAGCACTGTTTACAATAGCCAGGACATGGAAGCAACCTAGATCTCCATCGGCAGACGAATGGATAAGAAAGCTGTGGTACATATACACAATGCAGTATTACTCAGCCATTAAAAAGAATACTTTTGAATCAGTTGAGTCAATTCTAATGAGGTGGATGAAACTGGAGCCGATTATACGGAGTGAAGTAAGCCAGAAATAAAAACACCAATACAGTATACTAACGCATATATATGGAATTTAGAAAGATGGTAATGATAACCCTGTATGGGAGACAGCAAAAGAGCCACATATATATAGAACAGTCTTTTGGATTCTGTGGGAGAAGGAGGGGGGATGATTTGGGAGAATGGCATTGAAACATGTATAATATCATATAAGAAACGAATCGCCAGTCCAGGTTCGATGCAGGATACAGGATACTTGGGGCTGGTGCACTGGGATGAACCAGAGGGATGAAATGTGGGGGGGGAGGTGGGAGTGGGGTTCAGGATTGGGAACACGTGTACACCCATGGCGGATTCATGTTGATGTATAGCAAAACCACTACAATATTGTAAAGTAATTAGCCTCTAATTAAAATAAATACATTTAATTTTTTTTTAAGTAAAAAAAAATAGGTAAACATTTTCATTTTTTAAAAAAGGAAGTATTGGTCATTACACTGTATTTTATTGAATATAAGATGACACAGATGGAAATAAGCGTCTCTGTGTCAGAAATACTGATAAGAAAAACTGTGTACCTCAGAATCAGTGAAGAAATAACAGAGGTTCAGAAAAGGATATTGTGCCTGCCAGCTTCAGCGGATTCTTCCCCATTCTAGGTGGAACCCCAGCCCCGCAAGGGAAACAGTTGCAAACTTCAGGACTGAGCTCTGACTTCAGCAGTGAGAAGGGGGAGGCCCTCAAGGGAAGGCTATATTTTATACAAGGTGAAAAAAATTGCAGAAGAAAGTGGACATTTTTGAATGAGCATAAATTGTTCTACTGCAGGTGTTAAAATCTATGCAAGTAGATTCTGAAATTCAGATCTAAATTTCCACCTGTGGAAAGAGTACATTGTTCCAGTCGGATGTGACACAGCCACCTGAGAGGGAAACTTTCAAACTTCTCAAGCTTCTCTTCCATGTTGCCCTTGGTTTTCTGGTAGCTCCAGGTTTGCACGGCAACCAGGATTACTCTTCCCCGGGCGGGCTAGTCTTCATCTAACAGCACCAGAGCCCAGAGACCTGGTAAGTAGCATTCAGTTCAGTTCAGTTCAGTCACTCAGTCGTGTCTGACTCTTTGCAACCCCATGAATTGCAGCACGCCAGGCCTCCCTGTCCATCACCAACTCCCAGAGTTCACCCAGACTCTTGTCCATCGAGTTGATGATGCCATCCAGCCATCATCCCAATCCCTCCCATCATCAGAGTCTTTTCCAATGAGTCAACTCTTCACATAAGGTGGCCAAAGTATTGGAGTTTCAGCTTTAGCATCAGTCCTTTCAAAGAACACCCAGGACTGATCTCCTTTAGAATGGACTGGTTGGATCTCCTTGCAGTCCAAGGGAGTCTTAAGAGTTTTCTCCAACACCACAGTTCAAAAGCATCAATTCTTCAGCGCTCAGCTTAAATGAATGCAAATGTGTCAGGAGCCCCAAAGGCTCAGATCCCCTTTGTAACCAACTGTTTATATTCCGATTCAACAAATATTAATCAAAGCATCTGGACCACATGCAAGGTATTGTTTTAAAGATGGAACCAGGTGCAGAGTATTTGGTCCTAAGGGACAAGAAAATGATTCAAATTTGGCATCCACCTGGAACTTCATTCCGTGCATGGAATGAAGGGAATGTGAACAGGGAGGGAGGTATTGGGGGGAAGAGGAGAGGGAGAGGTTGACATCTGTAAAAGGTCCAATTTTCCTAGTGTCTTACCCCTAAAAAGAACTTCACAGAAGTGTAAGGAAGCCTGCCTTCTGGTAATCCTTTGTGAAAGTGTTGGTCGCTCAGTCGTGTTCTACCCTTTTTGACCCCACGAACTGTAGCTCTCCAGGCTCCTTTGTCCATGGAATTCTCCAGGCAAGAATAGTGGAGTGAGTAGCCATTCCCTTCCTTGTAATCCATCACAAATTTGTAAGAAACTGAAAAAGTAGTTCCAAGTTTCTTTGCATCTCATTCTCCACTACCCTCACAAGCCTATGACTGTCTCATTTTAAAATACATACCACATTACCTATATAAGAATGTGACTTTTTTTATATACATACCACATTCCCTATATAAGAATGTGACTTTGGGATCCATTTCCCCAACTGGTTTGGAGGCATTTTGGGCATAAAGTTTAATCTTCTGAGCAAGTCTCTGAGTGAACCTACTGCTATTTTGCAGACGAATGGAGTATCATTCAAGGTTGATTCATTTCTTAGTATGACAACTAGAAGATGATCAGCAGCATAATTTATCATCATTATAAAATTAGGGTAGAAAAAAGGTAACCTTCAAAAAATAGCTTCTTTGTAAACTATATCCATACATTCAATGGAATATTATTCAGCCATGAAAAAGAACACTTTTGAGTCAGTTCTAATGAAGTGGATGAACCTAGAGCCTACTATACAGAGTGAAGTAAGTCAGAAACAGAAAAACAAATATCATATATTAACATATATATATGGAATCTAGAACGATGGTACGGACAAAATTATTTTCAGGGCAGCAATGGAGACACAGACATAGAGAACAGACTTATGGACATGGGGGTTTTGGGGAGAAGGAGAGGGCGGGATGTACGGAGCAAGTAAGGAAACGTATATCACCATATGTAATTAGATAGCCAATGGGAATTTGCTGTAGGACTCAAACCAGGGATCAGGAACAACCTGTGGGGGGAGGTGGGGAGGGAGGTGGAAGGGAGGTTCAAGAGGAAGGAGACATATGTATACCTATGGACGATTCATGTGGATGTTTGGCAGAGACCAACACAATACTGTAAAGCAGTTATCCTTCAATTAAAAATAAATTTAAAAACAGAAAAATAGCTTCTTTGTAGAACAATTAATAGTTATGTTTCCGTACTTTCACAAAATAATAGTATTGCTCTTTCAGCTCAGTTCAGTTCAGTTGCTCAGTTGTGTCAGACTCTTTTCAACCCCATGGACTGCAGCACACCAGGCTTTCCTGTCCATCACCAACTCCCAAAACTTGCACAGACTCACGTCCATTGAGTCAGTGATGCCACCCAACTATCTCATTGTCAACCCCTTCTCCTCCTGCCTTCAATCTTTTCCAGCATCAGGGTCTTTTCCAGGGAGTCAATTCTTCATATCAGGTGGCCAAAGTATTGGAGTTTCACCTTCAGCATCAGTCCTTCCAATGAATATTCAGGACTGATTTCCTTTAGGGTGGACTGGTTGGATCTCCTTGCAGTCCAAGGGACTCTCAAGAGTCTTCTCCAACACCTCAGTTCAAAAGCATCAATTCTTTGGCACTCAGCTTTCTTTATAGTCCAACTCTCACATCCATACATGACCACTGGAAAAACCATAGCCTTGACTGCTGCTGCTACTTAGTCGCTTCAGTTGTGTCTGACTCTGTGGGACCCCATATACGGCAGCCCTCTAGGCTCCTCTGTCCCTGGGATTCTCCAGGCAAGAATACTGGAGTGGGTTACCATTTCCTTCTCTAATGCATGCATGGATGCTAAGTCGCTTCAGTTGTGTCTAACTGTGCGTGTCCCTAGGAACAGCAGCCCACCAGGCTCCTCCGTCCACAGGATTCTCTAGGCAAGATTACTGGAGTGGGTTGCTATTTCCTTCTCCTTGACTAGATGGACCTTTGTTGACAAAGTAATGTCTCTGCTTTTTAATATGCTGTCTAGGTTGGTCATAACTCTTCTCCCAAGGAGCAAGCATCTTTTAATTTCATGGCCACTGTCACCATCTGCAGTGATTTTGGAGCCCAAGAAAATAAACTCTCTCACTGTTTCCATTGCTTCCCCATCTATTTGCCACGAAGTGATGGGACCGGATGCCATGATCTTCATTTTATGAATGTTGAGTTTTAAACCATCTTTTTCACTCTCCTCTTTACTTTCATCAAGAGGCTCTTTAGTTCTTCTTCACTTTCTGCCATAAGGGTGGTGTCACCTGAATATCTGAGGTTATTGATATTTCTCCTGGAAATCTTAATTCCAGTTTGTGCTTCATCCAGCCCGGCATCTCACATAAGGTACTCTGTATATAAGTTAAATAAGCAGGGTGACAATATACAGTCTTGCTCTTACCCTATTACAAATAATTTTAAATTGTTTAATGTCTTCCATTTATGAACTGGATCTAATGTTACTTGAATTAGATCACTGAACATCTGGGACTTGGAGATCTGATATTTATATAGAAATTTTTAGAAAGTAAGATTGGTGTTTATTGCATCAGGAATTGGCAGGCATCTATCAGGAGACTGTCTCAGATAATTATTATCTAACTCAAATTTTCCTTGATTTTTTCCCCCATCTTATGTATTTTTAAAAGACAACCGTACAAAAAATAGAAATGAATATGCTTGGTTAAATTGTCTCTAGTCTTTTTTTTTATAACTAACCTGTTGATGTCATTGTTAAAAGTTTTTGTTTCATGTTTTCCTCATTGGCAAACTGAGTAGTAACATATTCAGAGCCTGCCAGCTCTAATTTTTTTATTATCTCTCAAGTTTACTGACCTCATGGCAAAGAATTTGAAGTCTTCTCTACCACCCCCACACTTCCTGGTATTTTTCTGACATGCCTGAGTGCTAGGGTTTATGCCATTATGTCTGTGTATCTAAAAGATGAAAACGATGAAGCGCATGACGTCATGTAAACTATGTAATTTTGACCTTTAAGTTTTCCTTCAGTATAAATCCTGGCCCAGGCTGCCAAGAGGTCTGACAAAGGTCAGCCTGGTTTTACTCTAAGTGGGTGAAACCGGAATTCCTTGGCCTTATAAATTCCTTTGGTCTCCACAAACATCTCCTCTTTTCTAACATCAAGTTCATATTCCATGTTTACTCAAATGTGTTTGGCCCACTAATACCTCTTTTAACGAGGATGCAGTTCTCTGCCAGACGTCCCATTTGGATCATTTACTTTTCCTTTGTTGATCATATCAAGCATCATTACAAATAATAATACTGTAATCACATAGTTCTTTCCAGGAAATGTCATCTTGCTGATGGCATCTAAGACTGGATATTATTAAAATCTGCTTTGTTTTTTCATCCTGACTGCACTGCACTTTAACACCCTTTGAAGAGAGACGACGTGGAGAGATTTTTCTGGCTTGCGATCAGCATTTCAGGTTGGTGGTCAGATGAAAGCTCTGTTAGAGTTCTTTCCAAGGATTTGTTGTGCACACTCAGATTTCTTGTTCTATGTTGACTCAACCTTTTTTTTTTTTTACAAGATACCTCTATAAAAACAGGTCACAGAAGCAGTTCAGAATTAAATAGAATTTTTTCATTCTTTTTTAAATTTTTGGAACATGCATAATCCAAGTGAGTTTATTATCCCTTAATGAGAAATTAATGCAAAATATGCCAAGCTTCATGCAAAAACTTTCCAAAAATCTCCATTCTGAAATAAAAGCATTTGCCTCAATCTTATGTTTGAAGAGTCTCCTGAATGAAAGAGTGGAACACAGCCGGTTTCGATGAACCATACAAAATCTGTCCAAAGCAGTATTTGTTTCCAACAGAACTTTGTGGAGCACACTTGTAAATCACTTCTCAAAAAAATGGCAAGAAGTGCTTCTTTGGCAGTAGGTAGACAGCAAGAAAAAAAGAGTCTTGGGGGATAAAAAGCACATATAATCTTAATATCAGGATCTATTTGGCTATAATCACAGAATACTCAATCAAAAATGACAAATAATATAAGAATTTCTGTTTCATTTAACCAGAAGTCTGTTAAAGGATTGCTAGCACTGCTTAACCACATCAGAGCCCTGAGTCGACAACATCTGTTGAGTTCATTCATTCGTTCATCCAAAATGCCTTTCAGTATTCTCTTGGCCTCCTAGGCACCAGATCATGGATCAGGAGAAGGTGGCACCTGGTGCCCTGGACCAGTACCTTGCAGGACTCCAGGGCTGATACAAACAAAAAGCAAGGTAGGTCCTTCACAGTTTCAAAGTTAACTTCCTCTTCATCAGGAAAAGGCTCATATAAATGAAACCAAAGTAAAACAGTTTGACATAGTACCCAGACATTCATCTGATTGTCACAGACAATATCCATCTAGGTATGGGTTCTAACAAACTTAAGGTAGAAGGATTTTCCAGAAGGTTATTGAGTGGCTCACAAAACTGACTAGAAGTTTGGAGGACTACATTTGGAAAACAGGACAAAACCAAAGGAATTCACAACTGGGATCAAGTGAAAAGAACTGCTTGGTTGCCAAGCCACCACCAGACTCCAGGTACAAGACAGCCACTGTCAGATGGATTCTGAGTTTCTGTTTGGTTGCCTTGTTGGCCCCTTCACAGTAAGAGTTCACGTCTACTGTGAGTTTACATTCTGTGAAGTCTGTTCTAAGCAAGTTAACACTATCTCATTTAATTGTCCTGATAACACTTGGAAGAAAATAATTGTCCCATTTTATACGTGAAAACTAAGATCACGGCATCCAGTCCCATCACATCATGGCAACAGAAACAGTGAGAAACTTTATTTTCTTGGGCTCCAAAATTACTGCAGATGGTGACTCTAGCCATGAAATTAAAAGATGCTTGCTCCTTGGAAGAAAAGCTATGACCAACCTAGACAGCATACCAAAAAGCAGAGACATTACTTTACCAACAAACATCTGTCTAATCAAAGCTATGGTTTTTCCAGTAGTCACGTATAGATGTCAGAATTAGACCATAAAGAAAGCTGAGTGCTGAAGAATTGATGCTTTTGAACTGTGGTGTTGGAGAAGACTCTTGAGAATCCCTTGGACTGCAAGGAGATCAAACCAGTCAATCCAAGGAAATGAGTCCTGAATACTCATTGGAAGGACTGATGATGAAGTTGAAATGCCAATCCTTTGCCACCTGAGGCCAAGAGCTCACTCATTAGAAAAGACCCTGATGCTGGGCAAGATTGAAGGCTGGAGGAGAAGGGGATGACAGAGGATGAGATGGTTGGATGGCGTCACCGACTCAATGGACATGAGTTTGAGCAAGCTCCTGGAGTTGGTGATGTAGTGGGAGACCTGGTGTGCTACAGTACACGGGGTCTCAAAGAGTCTAACATGACTGAGTGACTGAACTGACTGACTGCCGGGTGAAGCTACTGAGGCTCACAGAGACTGGGCACCTTGCCTAAGATCCTCAAACCCAGGCAGGCCAGCTACACCACTTCATCTGTCTCTCAAAGTCTAAATAGCAACCTCTGAATTCCTGAGCCAGTGGCCTCTATCCTAACTGCCAGAAGTCAGGAGAAGCACATACATGAACTTTTTGGCTTCCTAAACTTACACATGGCTGATTGCTGATTTTCCAACATGTGAAGGCAGGTCAAATGCTGACAGGGAAAGTTTTACAAATATCACTCCAAAGACTACAGAGAGAAACATAAAAAGCAAAATAAGTGAAACATCCAAACTGGGAAGAAATATCCTAATTATTCTCAGATTGTAATTTTCTATGTTTAGCTATATTCTGCGTGCTTCTTTCTGCTTAAGAATACCTCAAGGGAAGAGGGAGGAGGGTTCAGGATGGGGAGCACGTGTATACCTGTGGCGGATTCATGTTGATATATGGCAAAACCAATACAATGTTGTAAAGTTAAAAAATAAAATAAAAAAGATACTCAATGTTTTGTTATGTTTATGGAAAGACAAATTGAAGTCATGTATGACACTCTTCCTTTCGGCTCTCTTTAAATTATTCCAAGATAATTCTGGTAAAAATAGCTATCTAGTTTGGCTATTCAAATCAATGGAGATAAAAGTGTCCTTATTCCATCCTACTTCTCAAATACCTAAATGATTTTCAAGAAATCATATATGCAAGCATGAGCTCAGAGATGATCTTATTAAACACAAAAGAAAGAACAATGAGCAAAACCAAAAAAGCTTATATGTTTATTCTCCCCTGTATCTTTGGCTCTGGAGTGGAAGGAAAGAATGACCATTTTATGGAGGGAAAGTTAAGCCAGCCAAGTTGAGGTCATATTTTCTTTCTAAGAGACAGAGTTAAACAGCTGTGACCAGAACTTGCTTTTGTCTCTCTGCTTAGCATTTTTCCCTGAATCTATGGACTGTTTCCGTTTACATTCTAATACTAGCACAGAAATGACCCAAACTGTCAGTGTTCACACAGATCAACCCTATTTGTTTCCAAATATAGAGAAAAAGAAATTGTGTTATTCCCAAATTACAGGCTGAATTTTTGTAACCAACATACAAGATATTGATGTGTTTTGATAGAAGAGATAGGGAATGCAAGAGATATCAAGGGAAATTTTAAACTCTTTAGAAAAATGGAGCCCTATTCCAAATCACAAGGACAAATTTCAAAGCAAATGCTGTCTTCTTTGACAAAATTATATACATAGGTATCCAAAGTATATGTGTACTAAGTCACTCCAGTCGTGTTCAGCTCTTTGCGACTCCACTGACTGTAGCCAGCCAGGCTCCTCTGTCCATGGGATTCTCCGGGTAAGAATATTAGAGTGCGTTGTTATGTCCTCCTCCGGGGGATCTTCCCGACCCAGGGATCAAACCTGAGTCTCCTGTGGCTCCTGCACTGCTGCTGGATTCTTTACCACTGAGCCACAAGGGAAGTCCCATCCTGAGTATATGCTGCTGCTGAGTCGCTTCAGTCACGTCCGACTCTGTGCGACCCCATAGACGGCAGCCCACCAGGCTCCCCCGTCCCTGGGATTCTCCAGGCAAGAACACTGGAGTGGGTTGCCATTTCCTTCTCCAATGCATGAAAGTGAAAAGTGAAAGTGAAGTCGCTCAGTCGTGTCCGACTCCTAGTGACCCCATGAACTGCAGCCCACCAGGCTTCTCTGTCCATGGGGTTTTCCAAGCAAGAGTACTGGAGTGGGGTGCCATTGCCTTCTCCATCCTGAGTATATAAGTACTCAGTATTCTACTCACAGAAGAAAGTCTGCTTGGCAAAAATCCCAAATGTAAACTTACAAGGACATGTGCCACAGGAGCTGGCTTAGCTAAGTTAGGAACACAATTCAGAAAGAATTCTGCTTCATATTTTCCTTTTCCACATTTTGCAGACAATCTATCCTCAATTTCCTAAAATGTCATTACTCTCCACTTCATTAATAACAGATAAAGAGCAAGTTTTGAAATCAGTGACAAATAGTCTTTATTTGATTTTTTTTTTAAACCCATAGTTACCTTTAAAGATCATTTTGATTTTAAGCCTAGAGCCAGTGACTTTTTGAGAAGTTTCCTGTTTTCTTTTTAGAAGAAAAACAACCAGCATGAATGATAAGAATTTGTGGTGAATTCTAAACATAAAGCCTTTGGCATTTAAATATTTCTACGGATTTTAGTTCTCACCACAGGACTCTTGGCCTTCAAAACTTCAATTCTTTTTATAATTCCACAAATATGAATTTCCCTGAATCTGCTTCTTGAGAGATTTCTAATAGCCAAAATGGGCAATTGACTTTATTGTTTTTCTAATCACATGGACAGTTAGGACAAAGGAATTTCATTCATATCTGACTGTTCCTAATATTTGTTTTTCATTTAGAAGGACAGATATTCTGGAAGGAAGTTTTTGGTGACTGGGAGAGACATAATGTTATTTCTATTTAAACTGACGTTCACTAAGAAAACTTCCTACCGAGTTAAACCAACCTATTATCCTTTTCCTGACAGGGATGTATTCTGAAAAGCCATGGTTACCTTCCACGAAGTTAAACTCAAAAGGTTAAAAATGTACTCAGAAAAACTCTAGTTTTTTTTAATAGTTATAATCATTCATAAACTTAATCTATTTGTAGTTTAACAGGGAGCACTTTCTGTGGAAATACGTTCCATGAACTTATTCTTCACGTAGAAAAATCATTTTTGTTTGCCCTAAAATGACACAGTTGAGCTTTTCAAGCAGCCCCTAAATCTTTCTAATATTTGAAAACTTATTTCAAGTAATTTATTTACAAGGCAATACATTTTACCTTCTCTTAGGAAGATTGATGAATTAAATGATTTTTATTTTCTCTCCCTATTTTCTGTATTTTTATATATTCTTATAAACCAATGGTCTGCCTTGGTGTCTCAGTGGTAAAGAATCCATGTACCAACGAGGGTGACGCGGGTTCAATCCCTGGGTTGGGAAGATCCCCTGGAGGAGGAAATGGCAACCTACTCCAGTATTCTTGCCTGGAGAATTCCATGGACAGAGGAACCTGGTGGGCTACAGTCCATGGGATCGCAAAAGAGTCAGACATGACTTAGCAACTAAAACAATAGCAAATACATCCATACATACTTTGTTTTAAGCCTAATAGCTAGTAATATGAAGTCTGTAGAACTGTTATCTGATCTTTTTGATCCTTGATTTCTTTCTTTTTTTTTTTAATTTGACTGTGCCACTTGGAATCTTATTTCTCTGACCAGGGGTCAAACCCACAGCTGCTGCATTTGAAGCACAGTGTCCAGGGAAGTCCCCATCCTTGATTTTTTAATCAGCAAAATGAAAAGATTGGCTAGAGATGGTCTCTAAAGTAACTTACAATGGTTAAACTAAAGGTTCAATGAAAGCTTAAACTTATTCACAATATGAGTTCTACTTCAGTCCTACATTGGCTTGAAAAACAAACCAACCAACCAACAAACAAACAAACAAAAAATGCACAATGTTAAGAGCTGTAAGTTGAGTCTATTCAGTGTCTTACGAAGGACTACAGCCTAGGAGACAGCCTCTCAGAGAGCTTGGAGAAACTGTTCCAAAGAAGTAAGTGTAAGAGTCAGCATATGTGTGATTTTGGAGAAGCAGGTACATGCAACCAAGCACACCTCTAACAGGTTCCTACTAGTCACAAGTAACAGATACCTTTGTTCTTGCTGTTCAGTCGCTCAGTCGTGTTGACTCTTTGCAGCCCCATAGACTGTAGCACACCAGGGCTCCCTGTCTTTCCTAAGTATGAGAAGATGCAAGAAACCAGGTTCATGAACCATGTCTTATGAAAATATGTAACTTTTTGAAAGCCTGTTCTGCCGGTTTTCCCAGAGTACAGAGTGCCTCATTCCTGATTTCTGTCCTGAATTCCTTTCAGGGTGTGTTGAAGGTCAACGACTGCTCTGGCTAATGACTTAATTCTTGTAGAACTAGGTGGCAGCAGTGACCTTCTTTAGCTAGCACACTGGAACAAAAACAGCAAACCCCAACCAAGGTTACTCGGGTAGACACAAATCCAAAATGTTTTACTTAATTGAATTATCCATTTTTACTTCAAATTCCTTAATTTTGTTCAGCGAAACTTAGCAAAATGATAGAGAACATTAACAATTTTTCTTCTGTCTTTGGCCCTGAAATCTGTATATTGAAATTTACTATATTTCCATGGTGGTATCCTTGCAATGCCCCCATTTAGGCAAAGTTGAAAGTTGCTGAAACTTTCTGATGATCTGGCTTACAAAATGACCTTCTTTCACATGGAAAACATCCTAAACACATCAATTAAAATTACTTTACCTAATATGTTAAACACTGAGTCTTTTGCAAGAAATATTTATTTTGAGAAGTGCAGTTAAGTTCAACCTCAAATGATGCAAATTACATTTTTCCCACCATAATATTAAGATTTTTCAGGATATAATGGAAAACAATGTTTATATGGTTTGCAATCTACTAGGTAGTGCTTTCAATATTTCATAACCTTCAAGGGCACACTGATTTATTTCTTACTAGATTCAAGATTTTTCCTTCTAAAAGACTTTGTTGGTTCTATAAACATCACTTATATGATAACTAAATTCATGACAGTGGGCATATCAACAGCAAAGTAATCATCTGATATGGCAACAAATTTAAGTTAAAAGATCTCACAAATTTTACCAAAATAAATTTCATGTGGATCAAAGAGTTAAATGTAACTGAAGAGAGAAAAAGTCTTAAAACACAGTGAAGGTCTTTTTAAATATGACTCAAATATAGAAACCAGTGAAGAGTTGCTAATTTTGGCTACATGAAAGCAATACTAATCTGGAAAATACTTGCAATTCTTGTCACTGACAAAGAGCTCATTTTCCTAATATATAAAGATATCCCAGAATCAATATGAAAAAAACAAAACAATAGAAAAATAGATTAAAAACGTTACCAGATAGATCACAGAAAGAGAAATACAAATAGCTTTTTAGCATAGGGAAATGTAGGCTATCTCACCTGAAGTAAAGGAAATGTTAATTCAGCTTTTGCTGTTGTTCAGTCACTAAGTCATGTCCAACTCCTTTCAACCCCAAGGTCTACAGCACACCAGGTTCCCCTGTCCTTCACTATCTCCCAGAGTCTGCTCAACTCATGTCCATTGAGTTGGTGATATTATTCAACCATCCCATCTTCTGTCACCCCCTTCTCCTACTGCCCTCAATCTTTCCCAGCATCAAGGTCTTTTCCAAGGAGTCAGCTCTTTGCATGATGTAGCCAAAATATTGGAGTTTCAGCTTCAGCATCAGCCCTTCCAATGAATATTCAGGGTTGATTCCCTTTAGGATTGACTTTTTTGATCTCCTATCTGTCCAAGGGACTCTCAAGGTCTTCTCCAGCACCACAGTTCAAAAGCATCAATTCTTTGGCAGTCAGCCCTCTTTATGGCCTCACATCCATACATGACTACTGGAAAAACCATAGCTTTGACTATATGGGCCTTTCTTGTGAAAGTGATGTCTACTTTTTAATATGCTGCCTAGGTTTGTTTTAGTTTTCCTTCCAAAGAACAAGCATCTTCCAATTTCATGTCTGCAGAAATCATCCACAGTGATTTTGGACCCCAAGAAAATAAAATCTGTCACTATTTCTCCACTTTCTACCCTTCTATTGGCCATGAAGTGATGGGACCGGATGCTATGATATTAGTGTTTTGTTTTTGGTGTTTTTTTTTTTTTTAGTAGAAAGTATTTTTATTTGTTTATTATTTATTTATTATTTATATATTGGAGGCTAATTATTATACAATATTGTATTGGTTTCGGCATACATTGACATGAATCCACCATGAGTGCACATGTGTTCCCCATCCTGAAGCCCCCTTCATGTTAAGTTTCAAGGCAGCTTTTTCACTCTCCTCTTTCACTTTCATCAAGAGGCTCTTCACTTTCTGCCATAAGAGTGGTGTCATCTCATGATCCTCTACATAGAAAACCCTAAAGACACCACCAGAAAATTACTAGAGCTAATCAATGAATACAGTAAAGTTGCAGGATATAAAATTAATACACAGAAATCTCTTGCATTCCTATACACTAACAATGAGAAAACAGAGAAATTAAGGAAACAATTCCATTCACCATTGCAATGAAAAGAATAAAATACATAAGAATAAATCTACCTAAAGGAACAAAGATTTGGACACAGCTGAGCGAATTCACTCACTCACTCACTCAAAGAAACAAAAGATCTATATATAAAAAACTGTAAAACACTGGTGAAAGAAATCAAAGATAACACAATAGATGGAGAAATATACCATGTTCATGGATCAGAAGAATCAATATAGTGAAAATGAGTATACTACTCAAAGCAATCTATAGATTCAATACAATCCCTATCAAGCTACCAAAGGTATTTTTCACAGAACTAGAACAAATAAATTCACAATACGTATGGAAATACAAAAAACCTTGAATAGCCAAAGCAATCTTGAGAAAGAAGAATGGAACTGGAGGAATCAACCCACCTGACTTCAGACTATACTACAAAGCTACAGTCATCAAGCAGAACGGTACTGGCTCAAAGACAGACATATGGATCAATGGAACAAAATAGAAAGCTCAGAGATAAATCCACGCACCTATGGACACCTTATCTGTG
Source organism: Bison bison bison (assembly GCF_000754665.1). Classification (NCBI taxonomy): domain Eukaryota; kingdom Metazoa; phylum Chordata; class Mammalia; order Artiodactyla; family Bovidae; genus Bison; species Bison bison. The sequence goes on from NW_011494720.1 coordinate 4,174,395, forward strand.
ACAAAGGAGGCAAAAATATACAATGGAGAAAAGACAACCTCTTTAACAAGTGGTGCTGGGGAAACTGGTCAATCACCTGTAAAAGAATGAAACTAGAACACTGTCTAACACCATACACAAAAATAAACTCAAAATGGATTAAAGATCTAAATGTAAGACCAGAAACTATACAACTCCTAGAGGAAAACATAGGTAAAACACTCTCTGACATAAATCACAGCAGGATCCTCTATGACCCACCTTCCAGAGTAATGGAAATAAAAGCAAAAATAAATAAATGGGATGTAATTAAACTTAAAAGCTTTTGCACAACACAGGAAACTAAAAGCAAGGTGAAAAGACAGCCTTCAGAATGGGAGGAAATAATAGCAAATGAAGCAACTGACAAAGAATTAATCTCAAAAATATATAAGCAGCTCATGCAGCTCAAGACCAGAAAAATAGAAGACCCAGTCAAAAAATGGGCCAAAGAACTAAACAGACATTTCTCCAAAGAAGACATACAGATGGCTAACAAACAGGTGAAAAGATGCTCAATATTATCAGATCAGATCAGTCACTCAGTCCTGTCCGACTCTTTGCGACCCCATGAATAGCAGCACGCCAGGCCTCCCTGTCCATCACCAACTCCCAGAGTTCACTCAGACTCACGTCCATTGAGTCAGTGATGCCATCCAGCCATCTCATCCTCTGTCGTCCCCTTCTCCCCCTACCCCCAATCCCTCCTACCATCAGAGTCTTTTCCAACGAGTCAACTCATGAGGTGGCCAAAGTACTGGAGTTTCAGCTTTAGCATCATTCTTTCCAAAGAAATCCCAGGGCTGATCTCCTTCAGAATGGACTGGTTGGATCTCCTTGCAGTCCAAGGGACTCTCAAGAGTCTTCTCCAACACCACAGCTCAAAAGCATCAATATTATCAGAGCAATGCAAATCAAAACCACAATGAGGTACCATCTCACTCTGGTCAGAAAGACTATCAAAAATTCTACAAACAATAAATTCTGGAGAGGGTGTGGACAAAAGGGAACCCTCTTACACTGTTGGTGGGAATGCAAACTAGAACAGCCACTATGGAGAACAGTGTGAAGATTCCTTAAAAAACTGGAAATAGAACTGCCATAAGACCCAGCAATACCACTGCTGGGCATACACCAAGCAAACCAGAATTGAAAGAGACACATGTGCCCCAATGTTCAGTGCAGCACTGTTTACAATAGCCAGGACATGGAAGCAACCTAGATCTCCATTGGCAGACGAATGGATAAGAAAGCTGTGGTCCATATACACAATGGAATATTACTCAGCTATTAAAAATAATCAGTTCGAACGAGGCGGATGAAACTGGAGCCTATTATACGGAGTGAAGTAAGTCAGAAAAAAGAACACCAATACAGTATATTAACACATATATATGGAATTTAGAAAGATGGTAACAATAACCTTATATGTGAGATAGCAAAAGAGACACAAAGAACAGACTTTCAGACTCTGTGGGATGATTTGAGAGAATAGCCTTGAAACATGTATATTACCACATGTGAAATAGATCACCAGTCCAAGTTTGATGCATGAAACAGAGCACTCAAAGCCGGTGCACTGGGACCACCCTGAGGGCTGGGATGGGGAGGCAGGTAGGAGGGGGTTCACGATGGGGGACACATGTACATCCATGGCTGATTCGTGTCAATGTATGGCAAAAATCACTACAATGTGGTAAAGAAACTAGCCTCCAATTAAAATAAATTAATTAATTAAAAAAAGAGTGATATCTGCATAAATAAGGGTGTCAATATTTCTCCCAGCCAACTTGATCCCAGCCTGATTCATTCAGCAAAGCATTTCTCATGACGTACTCTGCATATAAGTTAAATAAGCAGAGTGACAATATACAGCCCGGTTGTACTCCTTTCCTAATTTTTACCTGCCCATTGTTCCATGTCCTATTTGACCTATTGCCTCTTGACCCAAATACAGGTTTCTCAGGAGGCGTGTGAGGTGGTCTGGTACTCCCATATCTTTAAGAATTTTCCACAGTTTGTTGTGATCCACACAGTCAAAGGCTTTAGTGTAGTCAGTGAAGCAGAAGTAGATGTTTTTCTGGAATTCCCTTGCTCTCTCCATGAGCCAATGAATGTTGGCAGCTTGATCTCTGGTTCCTTTGCTTCTTCAAAACTCAGTTTGTACATCTGAAAGTTCTCAGTTTATGTACTGCTGAAGCCTAGCTTGAAGGATTTTGAACATTACCTTGCTAGCATGTGAAATGAGTGCAATTGTGCAATAGTTTGAACATTGTTTAGCATTGCCCTTCTTTGGGACTGAATTTGAAAAAAACACTTTTTTCCAGTCCTGTGGTCATTGCTGAGTTTTCCAAATTTGCTGACATATCGAGTGTAGCTATTTAAGCATCATTTTTAGGGTTTTAAGTAGCTCAGCTGGAATTCCATCACCTCTACTAGTTTTGTTTATAGTAATGCTTCCTGAGGCCCACTTGACTTCACATCCCAGGATGTCTGGCTCTAAGTGAGCAATTATACCATTGTGGTAATCTCAGTCATTAAGACCTTTCCTACACAGCTCTGTATATTCTTGTGACCTCTTCTTAATATCTTTTGCTTCTATTAGGTCTTTCCTTTTCTGTCCTTTATTGTGCCCATGCTTGCTTGAAATGTTCCCTTGATATCTCAGTTTTTCTGAAAAGATCTCTAGTTTTTCCCATTCTATTGTTTTCCTCTATTTCTTTGCATTGTTCATTTAAGAAGGCTTTCTAATCTCTCCTTGCTATTCTCTGGAACTCTGCATTCAGTTGGGTATATTGTTCCCTTTCTCCTTTGTCTTTCAACTTCTCTTCTTCACTCAGTGATTTGAAAAGCCTCCTCAGACAACCACTTTACCTTCTTGCTATTCCATTTCTTGGAGGGTTTTTTTTCCCACAGTAGTAAATAAAATGGTCATCTGAATTAAATTCTCCCATTCCCATCCATTTTTAGTGCACTGATTCCTAAGATATGGATGTTCATTCTTGCTGTCTTCTGTTTGACCATGTCCAGTTTACCTTGATTCATGGACCTGATATTTTAGGTTCCTTTGCAACATTGTCTGTTACAGAACTGGACTTTACTTTCACACCAGACACATTCATAACTGAACATCATGTCTGTCTTGGCCCAGCTGCTTCTTTCTTTCTGGAAAGTGGAAGTGTTAATCGCCAGTCGAGTCTGACTCTTTGTAACCCTATGGACTATAGCCCGCCAGGCTCCTCTGCCATGTAATTCTCCAGACAGGAATACGGGAGTGGGGTACCATTCCATTCTCCAGGGGATCTTCCCAACACAGGGATCAAACCCATGGCTCCTGCATTACAGGCGGATTCTTTACTGTCTGGAGTTATTTGTTATTGCCTTCCACTCTTCCCCAGTAGCATATTGGAAACTTTCTGACCTGGGGGAGTTCATCTTCTGGTATCAAGTCCTTTTGCCTTCTCATACTCTTCACAGGGTTCTCCTGGCAAGAACACTGGAGTGGGTTGCCAATTCCTGCTCCAATGTATCAAGCTGTGTCAGAACTTTTCACTATGACCTGTCCATCTTGGGTAACCCTGCCTGCCATGGCTCATAGCTTCATTGCATGACTCAGAATGAGTTATGCAAGCTCCTTCACCACAACAAGGCTGTGATCCATGAAGGACAATTCTAATTTTACTGAGATATTTTTTCCAATCTTGTCAGATTTGTCAAGATGAAAATTTTAATGATTTGGTGTGTTAGTGCATACATGAACAATAGTGACTTAGTTGTACTTGATGTTTCCATGGAAGGAATTTAGTAGTGACTACTAATATTTAAAATATACATACCCTTTAACCTAGCCAGTTAGACATACACACTCTACATATATATTCACACCTCTGTAAGATGATATATTTTAGGCTATTTATTAATTACAGAAAGATATTAAATGACAAATGGCAGGCGTGCCATAAAAGTCAATCAAGGGTTGGTTGATTTGGGGGAATTTCTTGGCTGTCCAGTGGTTAGCACTCTGCACTTTCACTGCTGAGGGCTTGGATTCAATCCCAGGGGACTGCTGAGGGCTTGGATTCAATCCCAGGGGACTAAAGTCCCTCAAGCATGTGGGATCTTAGTTCGTTGACCAGGGATTGAACTCATGCCCCCTGCAGTGGAATGGTGAAGTCTTAACCACTAGACCACCAGGGAAGTCCTGAGAGTTGGCTGATTTAAAAAATTTGACACTCCCTGTGTTAGAATGGAATGCTTAAAGAATTATTTAGAGAAAGGATGAGGAAGCTCCTTATATTCTGAAGTGAAGCAAAAAAATCAAGATGTATTTTCAGATAAAAAAAAAGCAAAGTGCAGAATATCTTTTGGGTGAAAATGAAGGTGGGGGAACCGTACATGTAATTATTTGCATATGCAGTTTATCATTGGAAGGACATCCAAGAAAATGCTAATATACTCCTCTGAAGAGGGGAACTGCGTGGATGGGGAACAATGTAAAGTGAAACTTTCCAAAAATTGGAGACCAGCTGAGTACTTATTGCTTGTATAGTACTGAAACCACACAACTCAGATGGGACTTGAATCCATGGCCCAGGACTCCAACCCTGCCAGAACCCAGGTTGGGACTTGAACTGTCTTCTAATTGAGATCACATACCTGGTGTCAGGACATAATGAAGCTTGAGTTCTTTATGTCTCATTATAGAAAGAATTCAGTCAGAGACTGAAATAGATAGATAAAAAGCAATAGATAAAAAGTGGATTTGTTTAGAGGGAAACACTCTCCACAGACTGACTGTGTGCCATCTCAGAAGATAAGAGGCCCCAAAATATGGCATGGTTAGTTTTTATGGGCTGGGTAATTTCATAGGCTAACCTTCCACATATGAAAGTGAAAATGAAAATCACTCTGCTGCTGCTGCTGCTGCTGCTAAGTCGCTTCAGTCGTGTTCGGCTCTGTGCGACCCCATAGATGGCAGCCCATCAGGCTCCACCGTCCCTGGGATTCTCCAGGCAAGAACACTGGAGTGGGTTGCCATTTCCTTCTCCAGTGCATGAAGTGAAAAATGAAAGTGAAGTTGCTCAGTCGTGTCTGACTCTTCGAGACCCCATAGACTGCAGCCTACCAGGCTCCTCTGTCCATGGGATTTTCCAGGCAAGAGCACTGGATTGGGTGACATTGCCTTGACATGTCCAAATCTTTGCAACCCGATGGACTATACAGTCCATGGAATTCTCCAGGCCAGAATACTGGAGTGGATAGCCTTTCCCTTCTCCAGGAGATCTTCCCAACCCAGGGATCAAACCCAGGTCTCCTGCATTGCAGGCAGATTCTTTACCAACTGAGCTATCAGGGAAGCCATGTATGTATCTATGTGGGTTAGTCCAACTAGTTTGCAGAAAGGGGTGAAGATCTCCATGAGTTGGGCCACTGCCAATACTCTGGCCTTTTGTCATGGCACGCCACGTTATGCTGTGTCATGTCTCAGGACTGTCATGGCACTGGTGGGTGTGTCAGTTAGCTCATGTGAGTCTATTTCAATGATCGTGTAATGAGGCTCAAGGTGCCCTGGAAGTTGAATCATTCACCACCTTAGACCTAGGTTTCTTCTAACCAGTTTATGTCATACCCTCAAGGGTTATGTCATTCTTTTAAAGGTTATGCCCTCTCTACTTCCCTCCTGTTTCAGAATCACCAGGCACTGTGACACAGGGAGAATCTCTGCCCTTATGAAGATCGTTGTTGTTGTTGTTGTTTAGTTCTCAGTCGTGTCCAATTCTTTGCAGCCCCATGAACTCCAGCACACCAGGCTTCCCTGTCCTTCACCATCTCCTGGAGCTTGCTCAAATTCATGTCCATTGAGTCAGTAACGCCATCCAACCATCTCATCCTCTGTCATCCCCTTCTTCTCCTGCCTTCAGTCTTACAGAGCATCAGGATCTTTTCCTATGAGTCAGCTCTTCACATTAGGTGGCTTGAGCTACCTATTAGGTACTGGAGCTTGAGCTTCGGGATCAGTTCCTCCAATGAATATTCAGGATTGATTTCCTTTAGGATTGATTGGTTCGATCTCCTAAGTGTTCAGGGACTCTCAAGAGTCTTCTCCAACACCACAGTTCAAAAGCATCAATTCTTTGGCACTCAACCTTCTTTATGGTCCAACTTTCACATCCATACATGACTACTGGAAAAACCATAGCTTTGACTATGTGGACCTTTGTAAGCAGAGTAATGTCTCTGCTTTTTACACTGCATAAGATACAGTGTATTAAAAAGAGAAGGCTAGCAAATATATTAGAAAAATACTATGTATTTAGTTCAGTTCAGTCTCTCAGTCATGTCAGACCCTTTGCGACCCCATGAACCGCAGCACGCCAGGCCTCCCTGTCCATCACCAACTCCCGGAGTCCACCCAAACCCATGTCCAATGAGTTGGTGATGCCATCCAGCCATCTCATCCTCTGTCGTCCCCTTCTCCTCCTGCCCTCAATCTTTCCCAGCATCAGGGTCTTTTCAAATGAGTCAGCTCTTTGCATCAGGTGGCCAAAGTATTGGAGTTTCAGCTTCAAAATCAATCCTACCAATGAACACCCAGGACCGATCTCCTTTAGGACGTACTAGTTGGATCTCCTTGCAGTAATGTCTCTGCTTTTTAATATGCTGTCTAGGTTGGTCATAGCTTTCCTTCCAAGGAATAAGCGTCTTTTAATTTCATGGCTACAATCACCATCTGCAGTGATTTTGGAGCCCAGAAAAATAAAGTCAGCCACTGTTTCCACTATTTCCCCATATATTTGCCATGAAGTGATGGGACCGGATGTCATGATCTTAGTTTTCTGAATGTTGAACTTTAAGCCAACTTTTTCACTCTCCTCTTTCACTTTCATCAAGAGGCTCTTTAGTTCTTCACTTTCTACCATAAGGGTGGTGTCATCTGCGTATCTGAGGTTATTGATATTTCTCCTGGCAATCTTGATTCCAGCTTGTGCTTCCTCCAGCCCAGTGTTTCTCATGTATTAAACTACTTGTAAATGCAACTGATATGCAGAGAAGCTAGAGACAGAAACACTCAAGGAAAACATCTCTGTTGTCATAAAAGAGTCACTATTTCAGGCCAAGGTACTAGCTGAAAAATGTGGAGCCAGCCTACCTATGCCAGGAATTTGGCAACAACTACTAATACTTAAAATAGTGGGAATTGGTAATTTATTTCTTTTCTTCTTTCTTTCCTTTTCTTCCTTCCTTCCTTCTTTTCCTGGCCTGCTTCTGCCACTTTCTCCTCCTGCTCTTATTCTCCTTTCTCGTCCTCCATCTCCTTTTTCTTTTTCCTTCCCACAAATGGGGCTTTACCCATTCATATTTCATGGCCGTGGGTTTTTCAAGCACTGTAAGAGAGGTGAGTATAGGCCAGCCTCCAGTGATCTTGCCAGCACTTTCCAGGGAATAGAATGAGATCTTTATTTTTTTTATGTTTTGAGTACATACTTATCCAATTGTCATGAGATCATTCTTATGTACCTAAAACATTGGATATGGCCAACTGCTACACACACTCACACACACACTCACACTCACACATACACACATATATATATGTGGGCTTCCCAGGTGGCTCAGGGGTAAAGAATCCAACTGCCAATGCAAGAGATATCAGTTTGATCCCTGAGCTGGGAAGGTCCCCTGGAGGAGGAAATGTCAATCCACTCCAGTATCCTTGCCTGGAAAATCCCATGGACAGAGGAGCTTGGCAGGCTACAGTCTATGGAATCACACAACTGAGTGACTGAGAACACACACACATACACAAATACATAGTGAAAACAAATTAATTAAAAAGCAAGTATTAGGAAGTGTCCATATTTAATAACAACAAAATTATATTCACAGCAAACAAAAGTACAAGAGAAGCTTCTGTCTCTCCCACTCTTGTTCTGTCTCTCTCTCCCTCTGATAAGCTATTGTGAATGAGAAATTTAATTAAAATACGTGTATTTGGTATATGGAAGAGAAAGCAACACAGTTAAAACTTCACTGCTGGCTGTGATTCAGCAGGTTAGAGGAACCAAACTTCTGGGTTGTAGTCACTTTTCTCATCATAATATTTCTTCCATCTTCCCACGTCAATTCAGAATTGAAAGTTCCTAATAACTGTCCAAGTCTCCAACAGACATACACACACACACAGCTTGCTTCCTACTCTGGAAGTCTTTCTGTGCCCTTGGCTGGAAAGAAGGCAGCAATCAAAGCATTTCCTTGAATAGGGGAAGCCAAGATAAATCTACTTATTCTGAGAAACAATAGAATTTCCACTAGGATCAAACTCCACAGAGCTGATTAGCATTTCTTTCATGCTAAGTATTTGGCTTAGATGTCAGGTCAGGGGTTAGTAGAGGTGAGTCCATTAGCCATTATATCAAATAAGAACATTCACATTCAGCTTCCCTGGTGGCTCAGATGGTAAAGAATCCAACTGCAATGCAGGAGACTCAGGTTCGATCCCTAGGTTGGGAGGATGCCCTGTAGGAGGGCATGGCAACCCACTCCAGTATTCTTGCCTGGAGAATCCCCATGGACGGGGTGCCTGGTGGGCTACAGTCCATGGAGTTGCAAAGAGTCAGACATGACTGAGCGACTAAGCACACGCAGAATTCACATTCAATTAACTTGTGTTTTATTTCTTCAAATGCCCTTTCTCATTCTTAATGATCAGTATTATCTTATCTTGGGCCATATTTCTTGTTTAGTTCTTTCATTTTTCCAGTTTGACAGTAAGAGGCTTAATCTATGACAATCAACAAGCCAGACCACCCACCAACAGCCAACTGGTAATATTTTGTTGTATTTTATGTTGTGTGCTTTAATCCATCTTTCGGAGAATTTATATTCTGTTAATGAAAAGACTGAAGTTCCTTGCTGTTTTTTCTGTTCAACATGTAATCTAAGTGGACTGGAAGAGGAATCTAAGAAAATACCAGAAGATGTAATCTGTTCTTGGGGATGGGGGGAGAGGAGAAGTTTAGATAAATAACTTTGTTTATGCATCCTGTACCAGGTAATTAAAGCTTTTGTCTTCTTTTCCATGAAGATGGTACTTCAAACAGAACCAAGTGCAGTCTATCTGGGTTTGCTGTTCTTGTGGGTTCTGTGAGTTTCAGAATTATATCACATTTCCTGCATTTATATTTTTTCATCTTGAGTGTCTGTTCATTATTGTTCCCCTGGCCATCTAACCACAAGTACTCAACCTTAATATCAAACCTCTGATGCCAGCAGTTACCAGTGCTTCATTTTATCCTTCTTCATTCTCTTAGGACATTTATCTCTCATCCCCTTCTACCCTGGATTCATCTCTGTTGCCCAGGTCTCACATTCCTGACTTCAAAACCTGACCTCTTTATCTTCTGCTGACTTGCTTCACCTTTTTAACCAACCTCCAAATTCCTCTCTCGGTTTATAGACCTGTGCTTTCCTTTGATCTTTCGAACTCTACACACTTCCTTCATTTTTGGCATCCATTGTTACCTCCTGTGAGATCCCCCTCGGGCAGCTCTCATCGTTGGGCAATCAGGGAATCAGGAAATACCCATCTCAGGAACTTGTTTTGAAAGGAGCAGTCTACACTCACCTTTACACTGAAGTCTGTGTTCACTGAGATCCAGTATAAACATCATGTTCATTATTGTATCTCCAGCATCCTATACAATGTTGCACCTATTAGATTCTCAACCAAAAAATTACCCACTGAATGAATTTCAAACATAACAACAAAAGCTCTTTCTGCCTTTTGCCCACAGAGTTAAACCTATGACTCTAATTTGTTGATAAGATTCAGGTTACTGTCCCTGACATTTATTTTTCTGCTTTATGAACATAGCTACATTGGGTGGCACAAAATCAAACACAGTGGATTCCATGGATTCAACTAGACCTCATTAAATGAACTTCCATCAAGAAAACTGTCTGAAGGAAATCATAACACTCCTCTGAAGTTGCAATAAAATTCTAAGATTCCCAAATTAATAGCAAGTAAGAAAATGAGAAAATGCTCAGAAAATTGGCTTAAAGATAATAAAAAAATTTTTAAATAAGATTCATAATTTATCTGGGAGGCTGTGAGAAGAACTATTATTTTCTTTCCCTAAAGCCTCTATTTCCTTAAACCAGCTTTCATAAGTTTCTAAACTATAGCACCAAACATTCCTTGTCTGAGACAAAGATGTGTAAGAAACTATATTGCTATGGAAAGAATTTTTATTATCCTTTCAGGAATGACTTGTCAAAGCAGCATCAGTTCAGTTCAGTTCAGTCGCTCAGTCGTGTCCAACTCTTTGTGACCCCATGAATAGCAGCATGCCAGGCCTCCCTGTCCATCAGCAGCTCCCAGAGTTTACTCAAACTCATGTCCATTGAGTCGGTGATGTCATCCAGCCATCTCATCCTCTGTAATCCCCTTCTCCTCCTGCCCCCAATCTCTCCCAGCATCAGAGTCTTTTCCAATGAGTCAACTCTTCGCAAGAGGTGGCCAAAATATTGGAGTTTCAGCTTTAGCATCAGTCCTTCCAATGAACACCCAGGACTGATCTTTAGAACGGACTGTTGGATCTCCTTGCAGTCCAAGGGACTCTCAAGAGTCTTCTCCAACACCACAGTTCAAAAGCATCAATTCTTTGGCGCTCAGCTTTCTTCACTGTCCAACTCTCACATCCATACATGACCACTGGAAAAACCATAGCCTTGACTAGACAGACCTTTGTTGGCAAAGTAATGTCTCTGCTTTTGAATATGCTATCTAGGTTGGTCATAACTTTCCTTCCAAGGAGTAAGCGTCTTTTAATTTCATGGCTGCAATCACCATCTGCAGTGATTTTGGAGCCCAAAAAAGTAAAGTCTGACACTGTTTCCCCATCTATTTCCCATGAAGTGATGGGACCAGATGCCGTGATCTTAGATTTCTGAATGTTGAGCTTTAGGCCAACTTTTTCACTCTCCTCTTTCACTTTCATCAAGAGGCTGTTTAGTTCTTCTACATTTTCTGCCATAAGGGTGGTGTCATCTGCATGTCTGAGGTTATTGATATTTCTCCCAGAAATCTTGATTCCAGCTTGTGCTTCTTCCAGTCCAGCGTTTCTCATGATGTACTCTGCATATAAGTTAAATAAGCAGGGTGACAATAA
>NW_011494720.1:4185915-4186728 GCF_000754665.1 Bison bison bison
ATAAAGCAGAATAGATGTTTTTCTGGAACTTGCTTGCTTTTTCCATGATCCAGAGGATGTTGGCAATTTGATCTCTGGTTCCTCTGCCTTTTCTAAAACCAGCTTGAACATCTGGAAGTTCACGGCTCACATATTGCTGAAGCCTGGCTTGGAGAATTTTGAGCATTACTTTACTAGCATTTACTTTACTAGTGAGATGAGTGCAATTGTGTGGTAGTTTGAGCATTCTTTGGCATTGCCTTTCTTTGGGATTGGAATGAAAACGGACCTTTTCCAGTCCTGTGGCCACTGCTCAGTTTTCCAAATTTGCTGGCATATTGAGTGCAGCACTTGCACAGCATCATCTTTCAGAATCTGAAATAGCTCAACTGGAATTCCATCACCTCTACTAGCTTTGTTCGTAGTGATGCTTTCTAAGGCCCACTTGACTTCACATTCCAGGATGTCTGGCTCTAGGTCAGTGATCACACCATCATGATTATCTGGGTTGTGAAGATCTTTTTTGTACAGTTCATCTGTGTATTCTTGCCACCTCTTCTTACTATCTTCTGCTTCTGTTAGGTCCATACCACTTCTGTCCTTTATCGAGCCCATCTTTGCATGAAATGTTCCCTTGGTATCTCTAATTTTCTTGAAGAGGTCTCTAGTCTTTCCCATTCTGTTGTTTTCCTCTATTTCTTTGCATTGATCGCTGAGGAAGGCTTTCTTATCTCTTCTTGCTATTCTTTGGAACTCTGCATTCAGATGCTTATATCTTTCCTTTTCTCCTTTGCTTTTCGCTTCTCTTCTTTTCACAGCTATTTGTAAGGCCTC
>NW_011494720.1:4186828-4207484 GCF_000754665.1 Bison bison bison
CAGCCATTTTGCTTTTTTGCATTTCTTTTCCATGGGGATGGTTTTGATCCCTGTCTCCTGTACAATGTCACGAACCTCTGTCCATAGTTCTTTAGGCACTCTATCAGATCTAGTCCCTTAAATCTATTTCTCACTTCCACTGTATAATCATAAGGGATTTGATTTAGGTCATACCTGAATGGTCTAGTGGTTTTCCCGACTTTCTTCAATTTAAGTCTGAATTTGGCAATAAGGAGTTCACGATCTGAGCCACAGTCAGCTCCCAGTCTTGTTTTTGCTGACTGTATAGGGCTTCTCCATCTTTGGCTGCAAAGAATATAATCAGTCTGATTTCGGTGTTGACCATCTGGTGATGTCCATGTGTAGAGTCTTCTCTTGTGTTGTTGGAAGAGGGTATTTGCTATGACCAGTGCGTTCTCTTGGCAAAACTCTATTAGCCTTTGCCCTGCTTCATTCCTTACTTCAAGGCCAAATTTGCCTGTTGCTCCAGGTGTTTCTTGACTTTCTGCTTCTATAAAATTTACAGAGGAAAATATGTGGAAAAGTTTAAAATTGATATGTAAAATGTATATACAGCTAAGTGCACAAATCTCATACAGGTTGATGAATTTTTAATTTGTATACACCCATGTGACTACACTAATCGCATAAAATTCCAGGACATTCCCAGGACTCCAAAAGACTCCCTCGGGCCCTTTCTCTGAAGTGTGTGTGTGCTCAGTTGTGTCCGACTCTTAGCAGCCCCATGGACTGTAGCCAAGCAGGTTCCTCTGTCCATGGAATTCTCCAGGCAAGAATACTGGAGAGGGTTGCTATTTCCTTCTCCAAGGGATCTTCCTGACCCAGGGATCGAACCCATGTCTTTTACATTGCAGGCAGATTCTTTACCACTGGTGCCTCCTGGGAAGCCCTGTTCTCTGAAAAATGTTTCCCAAGACATTGAGTGGGCATTCTACTGAAGGAATTTTAGGGGATTTTCAACTTTCTTCTCTACACTGTTCTGTTGCTAGGGTTTTCTGTATTAGTATTACCTATATAATCAGAAAAATAACAACACCATTTTCCTTGTTGACTTTTGGAGCAGCAGAACTACTAAGGAACCAATCTCAAGGAAAGAGACTTGAGGCATCCCAGTTCCTGACACCAGCATTTACCTAGCTTTCATTATTTAACTATTATTTTTGTGCTTTTTTATATGTTCCTTTTTTTTAATTTTTTGCAGTCTGAAAGGTTACACTTCATTTACAGGTATTACAGATCATTGGCTTTAGTCCCTATGTTGTATGATACTTCCTTATAACCTTATACTCAGTAGTTCATACCTTCCACCCCTCAACTCCTTTCCTGCCTGTCCCCACTGATAACCATAGTCTGTTTTCTATACCTGTGAGTCTGTTTCTTCTTTAAGTATTCATTAATTTGTTTTATTTTTAGATTACATGTATAAGTGACATCAGCTTCCCAGGTGGCACTAACGGTAAAGAGTCCACCTGCCAATGCAGGAGACGCAAGATTTGCGGGTTCAATCCCTGGGTCAGGAAGACTACCTGGAGTAGGAAATGCACCCCATTCCAGAATTCTTGCTTGGAAAATCCCATGGACAGAGGAGCCTGGTGGGCTACAGTCCATGGGGTCACAAAGAATCAGATATGACCAAGCAACAGAGCACAAGATCACAAAACTAAGTGATATCATACAGTATCTCTTTTGCATATTTCTTGCATTCCTTTTCTGATCTCTCCTTAAAATTTAGCAAAGCTTTCTTTTTAGTCTAACAATCTAATCTGTTCAACTGTTCAGGGCCATAGGGCCCTGGTTTCTGAGCCTCGTAGGAAGAACAGCACACTCCTGGACGCTGTGTGATGCTACAGACTGAATGTTTGTGTTTTCCAAAATTCATGTGTTAAATTCTAGCTCCCGATGTGATGGTTAGGGTTAGGTATTTGGAAGGCGGAGCTTTGGGAGGTTGATTAGGTCCTGTGGGCAGAGCCCCCATGAGGGAGATTAATGCCCTTTTACAGAGAACCCCGAAAATTGCCTTGCCCTTTGCAGCATGTGATGGGACAGCCCTTACCAGACATCAAATCTACTGGACACTTGACCTTGGACTTCCCAGCCTCCAAAACTGTGAAAAATAAATTCCTGTTCTTTATAAGCTACCCAGTTTGCTATTTCATTATAGCAGCCTGAACACACCAAGAAATGCGACCATTTGAAATCAAGGTAGAATAAGTCCAATTAAGAAAGAGACAGAGTCAGAGAGAAAAACAATCAAATTATGAGATTAATTGCTGTGTGTGTGTTGCTAGATCAGCCATGTCCAACTCTTTGTGAGCCCATGGACTGTAGCCCGCCAGGTTCCAGGGTCCACGGGATTCTCCAGGCAAAAATACTCAAGTGTGTAGCCCTGCCCTTCCAGGGGATCTTCCCAACCCAGGGATCAGACTCTGGTCTCCTGCATTGCAGGTGGATTCTTTACCATCTGAGCCACCAGGGAAGCCAGATTTATTACTGACGAAAGCATATTGAAGGAGACAGCCTGGACCCATAACCACAATCAACTTCCTGGTGCCTATGGCCAGGAGTTCAGCTTATACTCCCACAAGCCCACCCTCTGCAGAGTCAGCACCATCTTAAGGAAGGGCTGCATCAGATGAGAGATAACGCCAACAGCCACAGGACCCACAGCTCTGAGAGAGACAGGGAACCAAGGCACTGAGGACTCCGAGTTCTCTTCCAGTCTCATCAAGCAGATAAGTCATCAAGTGCAGGTGGATGACGGAAGAGCAGGTTCCTTCTAAGAAACTAGAGGGTAAGTTCTTCTTTATGGAAACAAAGATTTGGCCATATGGTCCCCTCAACTCTCTGCACACATGATTGACTGAATGATCCTTAAGGACTCCCTCAATCGAGATTCTGCGATTCCTAAGGAAAGAAACGTAGTCTTCCTTTTTGGTCTTTCACTATGTGCATGCTCAGCCACTCGGTTGTGTCTGACTGTTTGCAACTCTGTGGACTGTAACCCCCCAGTCTCCTATGTCCATGGGATTCTCCAGACAAGAATACTGGAGTGGGTTGCCATTTCCTCATCCAGGGGAACTTCCCAATCCAGGGATCTAACCATCATCTCCTGCATTGGCAGGCAGATTCTTTCCTGGCAAGCCACTGGGGAAGCCATCTTGCACTACAGGCTTTTTAGAGCAAGTTCTTCTCTGTTTACTTGGCTGTGTTGGGTCTTAGGTGCAGCATGTGAGATTTTCATTGTGTCATGCAGTGTCTTTTCCTGCAGTGCACAGACTCTAGTTGTGACGTGGGGGCTCCAGAGCACATGGGTTTAGTAGCTGGAGTATGCGGGCTTATTTGTTCCATGGTACATGGCATCTTCATTTCCTGACCAGGGATCGAACCCACATCCCCTGCATTGCAAGGTGGATTCTTAACTACTAGACCACAGGGAAGTTCCTTAAGCAAGTGTATAAACAAGTAAACAAGCAATTTCAGGGAGTTAAAAAGAAACTCTAGTATTATAGATGTAGGACAGTACTGTATCATACGTCTGTGAATGTAAAATATCTTCTACCTGCTCTATGATATGTAGTAGTGACCACTTTATCAGATCTGTTTTTAATGACGTTATTCTAGAATGTTTTCTTTCCAGATGATGATTGAGAAACGTAATTAAAAAAGGGTGCCAGGTACCACAACAGTAACAGAACTTTGCTGTTTTCTGAGGTTTTATTTTTTACTTTTTTTTTTTTTTAATGGAGTGTGCTGGATGTCCCTATAATTTTGTTCAGATGACTGCAGAACTTGGAAAAGCTGTTGCTGCTATTGATGCATAACATACTGCTATTGGTCTTTTTATATAAATAAATAAATCTATATATATATATACATATATATATATAATTTGAATTTTTGGAAACTTTAGCTGTGCTGTCAACTTTGGAAAAAGTATCCCAGTTGTACCATGTTGGGTTGGCATTGTACAGAAATTAACAGCCATATTGGTCTAGAAACGTTAAACATAATTTTTTCCATTTGTACAGGGGTAACACACTGTATTAAATATGTAAGGTCTTATCTACATGGGTTTGATTACAGAAACTAATAAAGTATTCTCTAAAAAAAGAAAAAGAAACACTCAAGAACTTGTGGAGTCTTATATTCGGAGGACATCTTCAGTCATGCAGACGGCTGAAAGCCATCTGCATCTGAGAATACCTGCATTATTGAAAAGACAAAACAGAGAGAAACTAGTTTACCACTAACTGATCCCCTCTGTGTCTGAACGTCCAAACTCACCTTAATCTCATTGTCACAACCTGAAATGATGAGTCACCGGAGTGTCTCTGTCAAGTGCAGTTGGCAGTAGATTAAATGCTGAGGCTGAAAATCCCACCATGCCTGTTTTTGTAACCCGTGAAACACATTCAAACAATTTAGGACCCATTTCCGGAAAGGATTTTCTCAACTTTCCAGCTACTCTGCTAACTTAAAATTGGAACCAGCCTTCAGCTGAAGAGTGTGAGGACCCTGAAAAGGAAACAATTCTTTTCTTCAAGTGAAAAACTACAGGGTGGGGTGGGAAAGGGAAAAGATCACAAGATAATGACTTGCTTCCCCTTCAAAGATTTCTCAAAAAGACTCCAAAGTCGAAGTGTTAGTTGCTCAGTTGTGTCTGACTCTTTTCGACCCCATGAACAGTAGACCACCAGGCTCCTCTGTCCATGAGATTTCCCAGGCAAGAATACTGGAGTGGGTTGCCATTTCTTTTTCCACGGAATCGTCCCCACCCAGGGATTGAACCCAGGTCTCTTGCATTGCAGACGGATTCTTTACCACCTGAGCCACCAGGGAAGCCTCCCCCAAAACACTCCATGCATTTACTTATTTTGTAAGTTCATTTCATCTCACTGAAGTATAGCATGCCTGTAAGAATGTTCATAAGCCATGAGAGCTTGTTGCATGTTTTAGAATGAATACCTGTGTGTAACCAGCCCCAGATCAAGATCTAGAGCATCATCAACACTGCCAAAACTTCCCATGCCCTCTCCTGTCCATTACCATCCCCAAAAGGACCGCTATTCTGGCTTCTAACGCCATACAGTAATTTTGCCTAACTCTGAGCTTTGTGTAGTGGAATCAGACAGTATGTACTCTGCATTGCTCTGTGTTACATTTGAGAGATTCAGTCATGTAGTTACATGGAGTAATAATAGTAGTTCCTTCATTCTCATTGCTGTAGTTATAAATAAATAATATTTACTCTATTATTACAGTTTATTTATTTATTCTACTGCTGCTGGACATTTGGATGGCTCCAGTTTGGAGCTATTCTGAATAGTGCTACTCTGTGGATTCTAGCACATGTCTCTTGATGAGTATTGGTACACATTTCTGTTGGATTTATTCCAAGGAATAAGGCATAGATTTATCAGAAAGACTCCATACCTGTTTCTGTAATTATTTAATAAGTTAACTTTATTTCACTGAAGTATAGCATACACATAGGAAAGTTCACAAGCCTTGAGAGTTTGTTGCGTGTTTTAGAGTGAATGCTCACTAAGCTTGTGGCAGCTTGTTACAGCAACAATTGGAAGCTCATGTAATAACCTTTTCATGTGTTTATTGCCTATATGAGTGAGTGGTGAAAGTCACACATTTGTGTCCAACTCTTTGCAATCCCATGGACTATAGGCCACCAGGCTCCTCTGTCCTTGGAATTCTCCAGGCAAGAATACTGGAGTGGGTAGCCATTTCCTTCTCCTGGGTATCTTCCCAACCCAGGGATCGAAACTGGGTCTCCTGTATTGCAGGCAGATTCTTTTGTGCCACTAGGGAAGCCCCATATGTATTCCTTTTTTGGCCATGTGGATATGCTTTTTTATGAAGAGGCTATCTGGTTAAGTCCTTTGTCCATTTTTTTAAACTGTTTGTTTTGATTTGTGGGAATTCCTTATATATTCTGCATTCAAGATCTTTGTAAATTACAATATTTATTATGCTTTCTCTCACTTCATGGCTTATGTCTTTTATTCATTGCTAGATTTTGGTGAAACAAAGTTTCCAATTTTAATCATGTCCAACGTATCTATCCTTTTCTTTTTGGTTACCCCTTTGGGGGAATTTTCAAGAACACTTTGCCTATAAGCTCCTGATGACATTTTTCAAGTTGTCTTCTATAAGCATTATCATTTTGACCCGTCTGGAATTGATATTTGGATAACACATAAAGAAGGGGTCCAAATCTACTTTTGTCCATTTAGATAACCACATGATCCAGCATCATTTACTAAAAATTCTGTCTTTTCCTTACTGTATCACAGTGACACCTTTGTCATATATCGGGTGTGTGTACATCAATTTCTGGACTTCCTTTCCCATTCTTTTGTTCTATTTACTCATCTTTGCACCTGTTCAGAAAAGATTTAACAAAACAGGCCTGGGGATGCTATTCTTTGAGAGGCCAGAGGTCGTTGGCTGGAGTGTGGGAACTTAGATTTGGGGAGAGTTTCTATCACTCCCAGAAGTAAGGAGTGCCTCACTGTGTCAAAAATGTTTGTACCAACAGTATGGTTTTCTGTTATCTTTGTCTGTTTGCTTGGCTGCATCTGATCCTGCATGTGGCTCACAGGATCTTTTGCTGTGCTTCACGGGCCTGTCTCTAGCTGTGGAGCACGGGCCCAGTAGCTGCAGCACACAGGCTTAGTTGCCCCACTGTATGTGGGATCTTAATTCCCCAATCAGGAATCGAACCCCCATGCCCTGCACTGGAAGGTAGATTGTAAGCCACTGGACCACCAGGGAAGTCTTCAAACGATACGGCTTAAGCTGAACCCTTCTAGGTGTTTGGAACTTGGGTGTATGCTTGGCAGAATATGCATGCATGACAAGCCCCCAATAAAACCCTGGGCAGTGGATCTCTGAAGGCTTCTGTGCAAGACGCCATCTCACACGTGTTGTCATCCTTTGCTGGGGGACTTAAACGTGACTCCACTGGGAGAAGACTTCTGGAAGCTTGCCCCGACTTCCTCTAGACTTCATCTCCTGTGCCTTTTCCCACATCTGATTTTGTTTATATCTTTATATGGGTATGTGATAAACCATACCCATGCTGAGTCATATGTGCGTCCCCTAAAAATCTTCAAACCTCAGGATGGTCTTGGGGACCCTTGATGCAGTGCAAACTACTACAGCTTTACAGTCATGATATCTAGTAACATAAGTTTGTCAAATTTGTTCTTCACTATGCTCTTAGCTATTTTTCACCCTTTGAATTTTTATATAAATTTAAAGATCAACTCAAAGTCCACAAAATTAAATGTGCAGTAATTTTTTTATTGGGATTTTATTTGACCTACAGATCTACTAGGGAGAATTGATATTTCTGCTATATTGAATCATTTACGTGATACAGTTACATCTTCTTTCATTTCCTCTAATTTTCTAAACAGCATTTTGTAGTTGCATTTTTTTTTAGGTAAAAATGTTTTTGTGCATCATTTATCAGATTTGTTATTATGAATTTGGTGGTCTTGATACTAATAAATCATATTTTAATGTCTATACTCTTTTTTGCTATTTTATAGAAATACAATGATTTTTATACATAGACTTTATATCCAGCAGCTTAAATAAATTCATACATTAATTCTAATAGTTTAACCATAGAGCCTTTATCTGCTGTGTAAACAATCATGTCACCCATGGAAACAGGAGTTTTGTTTCTTCCTTTCTAATCATTGTTATGGACTGAATTATGTCCTTCCAAAATTTACATGCTGAGGAGGCCGCTGAGAACAGAGTGGGTCTGCCGGAAGCCGTGCGGCAGAACTGGAATGTTCCGGACAGAGGGCCTTTCACCCAAGCTGGACCCCGAGGAGACGAAATGAAAGATGTGCAAGGATGTGATCTCCACCAGATGCAAATTCCTCACCTGTGAGGCCCTGCTGCAAGTCACTTCTGTTATCGGACAGCGTGTGAAGAGTGGGCATCATGGGTAAATGCATGATGCGAAGAGCCTGGTTACAGTTTCTGCTCCTATCTGTGAATGAATGGGCCCAGAAGGACGTAAGAGACTCTTTGAATGGATGTAAAAATTCTATTTGTTAAGAACAAGTTTGGCTCTGGTAACTGAACCTTATAACTAAAAGATAAGACAATTTGGGAAGTGTCAAGAGTCATTTTATGGTCATGGTACTCCATCATGGCTGTGATATTCAGCCTCTACGAAAGTTGGTGCAATTGTACATGATGTCAAACTCCATTTTCTAGCAAGCAATAATTATAACGGAAGGATATCTGCAATGGCACTGTCTTCTGAGTCATTTCTGTGTGCTTTTTCACTTCTGTCTGGAGTATATTTGTTGAAGAGTTCCTTTCCATTAGTTATGTTTTATGGCAGCCAGTGCACAACCGTGTCATTTAAGCACGAAATCATTAGTCTATATTTTTAATAAATGTACCAACTAAGAAAAATAGGGCTTTTGTTTTTCTTAACCCACTTTTTGCTGCAAACCAACCATCACTGGTGAGACTACTATAATCTTGTGATTATTACAAACTGCAGTAAATTGAGTTTGTCTTGTTTTGGACTGGAAAAAAAAATTTTTATGAGCTGAAATCCTAACCACCAATACCTCAGAATGTGACCATATTTGGAGACAAGGCCTTTCAAGAGATAATTAAGTTAAAATGAGTAGCGCTGGAGAAGACTCCTGATAGTCCCTCGGACAGCAAGGAGATCAAACCAGCCAATCCAAATGAAATCAACTCTGAATATTCACTGGAAGGACAGATGCTAGTAGCTGAAGCTCCAATACTTTGGCCACCTGATACGAAGAGCCAACTCATTAGAAAAGACCCTGATGCTGGGAAAGATTGAAGGCAGGAGGAGAAGGGGGTGACAGAGGATGAGATGGTTGAATGGCATCCCTAACTCAATGGACATGAGTTTGAGCAAACTCAGGGAGATAGTGAAGGACAGAGAAGCCTGGCATGTTGCAGTCCATGGGGTGACAAAGAGTTGGACACGAGTTAGCTACTGAACAACAACAGAAGGGTGGACCCTTATTCAGAATGACTACTTATTAGAAGAGCTTAGAACACATGTAGAGAGGAGAAATCATGTGAAGACAGGGAGAAGGTGGATGTCTACAAGCCAACCCTGCCAACACCTTGATCTTAGACTTCTAACCTCCATAAAAGCCACCCATGGAAAGCAAATGTGCACTTACATTGTGCTGTAATACTATAGCTTTAACTGAATGTATCGGGTTGTGAAATCATCACCACAATCTAGTTTTAGAACATTTCCATCACCCTAACAAGTTCCCTGGTGCCTGTTTACAGTCAAACCCCACTCCCACACTCAGTCTCAGGTAACCGCTGTCAAACCTATAGATTTTCCTTTTCTAAACATTTTTATATAAGTGGACTCATACAGTACATAGCCTTTTGCACCTTACCTTTTTAGCTTAGCATAACATTTTTAGATATAATGTTCCTCAGTGCTATAGCATGTGTTGTTTTCTAGTCACTAAGTTGTGTCCGACTCTTTGTGACCCAGTGGATTGTAGCCTGCCAGGCTCCTCTGTCCATGGGATTTCCCAGATAAGAATACTGGAATGGGTTGCCATTTCCTTCTCCAGGGGATCTTCCTGAGCCAGGGATCAAACCCGAGTTTCCTGCATTGGCAGTCGGATATTTTACCACTGAGTCATCAAGGAAGTCCCCCTATACCAGGTAACAGTAATTTAGTCTTTTTTATTACTGAATTGCCTTTCATTGCATGGATATATTACATTTCCAGCAGGCACATAGAAAGATGCTTCACATCACTAATCATCAGAGAAGTGAAAATCAAATGAGTTATCACTTCACATTTGTCAGAATGACTATCATCAAAAAGACCACAGATAACAAATGTTAGAGAGGATCTGGAGAAAAGGAACCCTTACATACTGTTGGTAAGAATGTAAATTGGTATATTCACTGTGGAAAACAGTATGGTGATTCCTCAAAAAACTAAAAGTAGAATTACCATATGATCCAGCAATTCCACTCCAGGTTGTATATCCAGAGAAAATGGAAACATTCTAAAAATTCTAAAAGATACGTGCACCCCAGTGTACATCAGATCAGATCAGATCAGTCGCTCAGTCCTGTCCGACTCTTTGCGACCCCATGAATCACAGCACACCAGGCCTCCCTGTCCATCACCAGGTCCCGGAGTTCACTCAGACTCACGTCCATCGAGTCAGTGATGCCATCCAGCCATCTCATCCTCTGTCGTCCCCTTCTCCTCTTGCCCCCAATCCCTCCCAGCATCAGAGTCTTTTCCAATGAGTCAACTCTTCGCATGAGGTGGCCAAAGTACTGGAGTTTCAGTTTTAGCATCATTCCTTCCAAAGAAATCCCAGGGCTGATCTCCTTCAGAATGGACTGGTTGGATCTCCTTGCAGTCCAAGGGACTCTCAAGAGTCTTCTCCAACACCACAGTTCAAAAGCATCAATTCTTCGGCGCTCAGCCTTCTTTACAGTCCAACTCTCACATCCATACATGACCACAGGAAAAACCATAGCACTATTTACAACAGCCAAGAAATGGAAGCCACCTAAGTGTCCACCAGCAGGTGAATGGATAAAGATTTGATATATAGATATAGATGTACTGGAATACTGCTGCTGCTAAGTCGCTTCAGTCGTGTCCGACTCTGTGCGACCCCAGAGACGGCAGCCCACCAGGCTCCCCCGTCCCTGGGATTCTCCAGGCAAGAACACTGGAGGCGGCTGCCATTTCCTGGAATACAATTCAGCCCTAAAAAAGAAGGAAATTTTGCCATTTGCAACATGGATGGACTTGGAGGGTGTTACGTGTAATCAGACGGAGAAAGACAAACACTACGTCAAACACTACACCACATATCAGTCATATGTGGAATCTCTAAAAAAATCTAATGAATATAACAAAAAAGAAACAGACTCAGAGACATAGAGAACAAACCAGCGGTTACCAGCAGGGCAAGAGAAGGGTGAGGGACAATACAGGGATGGGGATTGAGAGGTACAAACTACTGTGCATAAAATAAACAAGCTACAAGGATACATTATAAACAGCACAGGGGTCACAGCCAATACTGTATGATGACTGCAAATGAAATATAGCTTTAAAAACTATGACTCAGTATTATTATATACCTGAAACCATTATATAATATTGTACATCAGCTAATACCTCAACTAAAAAACCACTGTATTACCATTCAATGTAAGTGCAGTGGGTGAATTTATACCTCAATAATACTGTAAGAAAAATAACCAACACAGGATTAGAGGTAGGGACATACCGTTAAAATAAGATAGATGATGGGTAATGGTGTTTCATTAGTCTATTCCTTCTACTTTTATGTACATTTGAAATTTGTCTAAGTTAAAGCATTAATAAAGGTAATGAGAGATTAAGCTAAAATTTCTTTATAAAGACATACTTTATTAAATACTTAATATAACTCAAAATATATTTACTTTTCAAACCATTCCATTAAATGTGGGAATATTTAAGAGAAACTTGGCCAAGGAGATGCAAATGACCAACATGTTAGCCAGATTTGTATTTATATGTTGCATCCAACATCCTTAACTGACTTCATACAACTCAAAAATCATGTCAAGAAACCATGAAGCTTAAAGAGACTTAGAGAAGTCATCATATGGCCTCTGCTTCTTAAAAAGTTTCACACAATAACGTTAACTTTTTAAGTATTCAGAGATACACATAGAAGAGTTATTCAAAATCCCTTTGGTATTTTATTAATTGTTGTTATTGTTGTTTAGTCACTAAGTCACATCAGACTCTTTGTGACCCCATGGACTGTAGCCCACCAGGCTCCTCTGTCCATGGAATGCTCCAGGCAAGAATACTGGAGTGGGTTGCCCTTTCCTCCTTTAGGGGATCTTCCCAACCCAGGGATCGAACCTGTGTCTCCTCCATTGGCAGGCGGATTCTTTACCACTGAGCCACCAAGGAAGCATTTTGTTAATAGGTCAACACAATCCAGCTGTGTTAATAAATACCTTGCTTTAATCTACTGACAGCCAAGTCAATAGAACTAAGTTGTGCACCCATTATATGTCTGGCTTTCAATAAAGAGAAGAGGCTCATATAGGAAAACTACTGAGAAATTAAACACATGTATTATTAGAGAGTTTTTAAGAGACTTTTTTCTGAAGCTATTATGATACTGGATTGGCTCATGGGGCAAAGATACCTGAACCAGTGGTTGATAAGTGGAGAAAGGGATTTATTTTATTTATCTGAAGGGTTTGTCCTGGAATAGTTGGCAGTAAGATAGCACCATCTGTTGGAAAGATGCAATGTCAATCATCAGTTAAGCATTTTTGATACATGAAAAAAATGTTTGTCTTTCCAAAGTGCTTGATAAAGAACCATATTAGGATCAGAAGCCACAAGTTCAGTGGAACAAGTAATAAATTGCATTTATATATCACATCCCCCATGGAAACAGTCTATTTGTGTAAGCTGGGCTGTTAAACGTACACAAAATATAAATTATTTTATACATAATAACTATATATAATTCACGTATTGTTTATATATAATATACAAAGTCTTCATTAACTGTTGTAGCCTTGTAGATCTCTTTGAAAGTTACCACCTTTACTTCCTCCCACTTCTTTAAACTCTTAAACAATTCCACTTGTCACACAGAATCTGTTCCCCTGACTTCTTGGAAATTTCTGGTTTAGATAATTCCTACAAACCATGACCAGATTTGAAGGGACTCAATATTATTTTGCACAGTATATTAAAACCCTCTTTCCAAAACAAATTAAAACATAGACACTTCCATTGCAATACCAGTTCTTAGGAAAGATGATATGTTTATTTTGTATTTTGAACAAAATTCCTGGCCTATTACAATGCATCAACATCTAAACACCAGAGTACCTGATCTTCCCACTTGAGTTCAGTAAGTAAAAGAAGGAAAGAAAATGCATTATCACTTGTCACAGTGATCTAGAAGTCCATCTTTTAGATCCAAATTCTCTCCTCAACCTTTCAAGGTCCCTGAAAACTCAGTGCTTCTAAAATCACTTTCTATGATAAAGATAGATAAAACCTGGGTAGTTCCAACCATGAACACAGAAAGTTCTCCAGTCATTTTCTGAATGATATTAACTATTATGCGAAAAACCTAGTAGCTTCTGTCCTTCAAATTTATGATTCCTAAGCTTATAATTAGTTTTGATAGGAAATGTTGTAGATGAGTCAAAGCGCATTTACTACAAAAAGTTCAGGCATCTTTCATATTGTAGAAACAATGTATGAAATCTTACAGATGCTATTTATAGTTTCTGGATCCAATTTGCTAACCGTTCTGTAACAGCTTGCAGTTGTGAACTTGCAGATGCTTGTAGATTCCTCTGTGCAGTTATCCACTTGATCCAGCTTAGGAAAAACCAGCTTGAAAGAGTCAAGGAAGAGTTGTCAAGGGGTGTAATTTAGCATGACCTACAAATGGAGACCTGGGGTGGGATGTCTTGTGATAATAGGAAAGACACAAAAATGAATGTCGAGTAGCCAACTCTTGCAAGAAAATCCTAACTCTAATCATTGATGTCAACCATCTGGAGCATATAGCGTTCTCCCTTTGCTTGACAGATATTGCTACTCAGTAAGAACTGAGCCTTAATCTGACCTGAGAATCCAGTTCAACAAGCGCTAAAGAACTGTTGTGTCCAAAGTGGACAGATAAGGTGGTTTTTAATGGGGTAGGAAGAAAATATCAGATTGCTTATTTCTAGTTTTAATTTCTATTCTGTCAACGACTTTCAGCATATGCGATAGATAGTGTACGCGTTTAGTTGCTCAGTTGTGTCTGATTCTTTGCCCACCAGGGTCCTCTGTCCATGGAATTCTCCAGGAAAGAATACTGGAGTGGGTTACCATTCCCCTCTCCCAGAGCTCTTCCCAACCCAGGGATCAAACCCCGGTCTCTGCATTGCAGGCAGATTCTCTACCATCTGAGTTACCATGGAATAATTAAATATATATTGCATTTCTTACTCCAGGGGATCTTCCTGACTCAGGGATTGAACTCACGTCTCTTGAGTCTCCTGTATTGACAGGCAGATTCTTTCCAACTGCATCACCTAGGAAGCCTATAGGGATGTGAAAGTAAATAAGTTACATGTTTTGCCAATAGAAGGAAGAAATCAAAGAAGTTTGGAGTCTGCTATTTTAAGGTGCCATACCAATAAATTAAAATATTTATAGAAGAAAAATCTAGTTGCCATCACTACTCTAGAATCTCCCTAATATACTACCACATCTTCCACACACACACAAAAAAATATGGCTTACTACTTTACTTCCTGTTCAAAAAAAGAGCTTCCTCTCCCCTAAGCTCATGACCAACATCTAACGATTATGTTAACATTCCGTTTTTCTCCCAACCTTGAACCATACTTCTCATTTAGTTATTATAGCTATGAACAAGCATCTTGGAATAGTTCATTTTTCAGATAATTGTATCCTCAACATCACTACGAAAAAAGATGTGATTTACCAGGGTCGCATCTATTTATCTGTGGAGTGTGATAGCCATTGGCACTATTTACCAGTATTTCCAGTTCTCTGCCTTCTGGGCACAAGGCAGAACTGGACTTTCTGTTCTCGGTAACTATGGAGCCACACCACTGATCTGGCCAGTGGACTATGAGCAATGTCACTTTTCTAGAGCACTTGATTTTCAGTGTGAAATTTCCTGGGTTCTCTCTTTACCCTCCCCCACCCCACCCCCACTGTCACAGTGACCTTCTCCATCGGCGTGAATATTTGAAGGACCACTGGAAGCAAAGTCCCTCTGCCAACCTACTAGAACATGAAACACAGGTGAGAAAGAAACCTTTGCTGTTTTCAGCCACTGAGATTCAGGGGCTGATCGTTACCAGAGCATGGTCTGGTCTGCCCCCATGACAGCCTCAGAGATACCTGAAATTCCACTCAAAACCCAACAAGCCATAACTCAAAGTTTTGGTCAATAAGCTATTGTATATTACAAGAGATCTAGTCTTAATATAAAAACTACAGGAGGTTCTATCAATAAATCCCCAAAGAGACAAGTGGGTCCTACCTCTTCCTGTGGTTTGAAGGGAATTTCTCCCTTTCAAATTGCAAACAGGAGTCTTTGGTAGCAGGTGCCAGGTTGGTCTGCTCAGAGAGCAGCAAAGCAGGAAACTGTCCTGTTTGACCCCAACTTGGAATTTTCAACCTTGAGACCTCATGTCTCAAGGTGAGAGCAGATAAGATTTGCAGAATTTGCAGAACCGGTTCTTCTTCCGCATTTTTCCTTGATGTCACTTTACGTGAAAAGAGAATTAATCTGGTGAAATCAATTCCTCCCCCCAAAGCCCATCTCTATTTCACAGGGGATTAGTGTCTAAATATACTCTTGAGAGTCTCTTGGACTGCAAGGAGATCAAATCAGTCAAATCTGAAGGAAATCAGTCCTGAAAAATTGAAAGGACTGATGCTGAAGCTGAAGCTCCAGTACTTTGGCCGCCTGATGCAAAGAATTGACTCATTGGAAAAGAGCCTGATGCTGGGAAAGATTGAAGGCAGGAGGAGAAGGGGTCGACAGAGGATGAGACGGTTGGATGGCATCATTGACTCAATGGGCATGAGTTTGAGCAAACTCTGGGAGATAGTGAAGGACAGGGAAGTCTGTTGTGCTGCAGTCTATAGGGTTGCAAAGAGTTGGACATGACTGAGCAAGTGAACAACAGATATTCTCATATGGACTTTTCTGGTGGCTCAGCAGTAAAGAATCCACCTGCCAATGCAGGAGACATGAGTTTGGTCTCTGGGTCAGGAAGTTCTCCTGGAGAAGGAAATGGCAACCCACTCCAGTTCTCTTGCCTGGAGAATACCATGGACAGAGGAGCCTGGTGGGTTGCAAAGCCACTCAGACATGGCTTAGAGACTAAACAACAAGGCATATTCTCATGGTGTTTTATTTTCGTCCTAGGTCACTATGTTTCTTTCACCCCAGGAGAAGAGGAAAGAAGAGATCTGTGCTAGGCTTTTCCCCAGAGTCTCACTTAGACATAGGAGGTAGAACCACACGGTGGGTGAGGACTGAACTCAGCACCTACGTGTTCAGGTCATAGCTCTGTCACTAGCTGTGGGGGTTCAGACGCCCACTTGTGTCCGACTCTTTGTGACCCCACGGACTACATCCGCCAGGCCCTTCTGTCCATGGGATTCTCCAGGCAAGAATACTGGAGTGGGTTGCCATTTCCTTCTCCAGGAGATCTTCCCAACCCAGGGATCAAACCCACATCTCTTACGCCTCCTGCATCGGCAGGTGTATTTTTTACTACAAGCACCACCTGGAAGCCCAGCCAGCTATATGACTGCTGAAGTCTCTCAACCTCTATCGGACCATCTTGTCTTGTGAAAAAGCTACTCTTAAAAACATCTCTTCCTAGCTTTGAGACTTGTCAGTTTCTAAAGAGCTTTTACATCTGAAAACAGTTGAGCTACATTATTGGAAGGATCATCTGTTTGTGGATATTTACTTTGTATCAACACAGATCTACCATCTTCTCTTAACATTTTAAGTGAAATTGTTTCTGACACTGCTCTATGGTTGCTAATGTTGTATTTCTCCTTTCTAACACTTCTCATCTCTGTCTACAGGGCCAGACATTCTGGTTTATCCCCTAAGCAGGAGAGGTTGGGTCAAGGCAAAATGGAAAGCTTCAAGCTCTCAGATGCCACCACCTCCTTCTTCTTCTGGGTACCTTCCTTTGTGCTCCGCTGTACTTAGTTGCTTCAGTCGTGTCCGACTCTTTGAGACCCCATGGACTGAAGCCCACCAGGCTCCTCCATCCATGGAATTCTCCAGGGAAGAATACCAAACTGGGTTGCCATGCCCTCCTCCAGGGAATCTTCCTAACCCAGGGATTGAACCCAGGTCTCCCGCATTGTAGGTAGATTCTTTATTGTCTAAGCCACTGGGGAAGCCAAAGAATACTGGAGTGGGTAGCCTACCCCTTCTCCAGGGGATCTTCCTGAACCAGGAATCAAACCGGGGTCTCCCGGTTTGATTCATCGCAGGCGGATTCTTCACCAGCTAAGCTGCTAGGGAGCCCTCCTTTGCTTTGGTTCAGTTTCAGGTGCGGACAGTCACCTGAAGTTTTTCCTGTCTGTCCGTTGTCCTTACACCTTGGGATGTGACTTTCTGTATTTGCCCACTTGCCAGTCAGTTGACCTGACAGGATCACGTGTTAACGAAGCCTCTCCTGCCTCCAGGGTGGCATTCTGCCCCCAACTGCCTCACTAACAAGAAAAGCAATTCTGTGGTTCGGGTTTGGGAGCAGATGGAAGGGCAGAACAGTATTTGGAGAAAGGAGAATTTGAATCACATTCTTCAGATCACTGTGTTCACAGCCCATAAACAGGGGACACTGGCTAAGCCAGTTTGAGACATGAGCTGGAAGCCTGGGCCAGACCCAGGAAACAGGCAGGCGTCAAGCTCTGTACCAGTCACTGCTGGAAACAGAAAGAATAACCCCAGAGACTCCGAGAACGCAAAGGAAAATAGTGCTTCTTGTTTCTTTCTGTAAGAGATGGAAACTGTATCTTCGGTGTCTGCCTGCCAAAGGAAACTTCTGGAGTTTGCGCGGCTGGCCTTGAGCAGCAGAATGTCAAAGGAGTGAAGGGGATGCGCTTGTTTGATTTTTAAATGATCGCCACGGGCTGGTTAAGAATTCCTGGTTTTGTGATGCGGTGTCCTGCTGTCATTTGTTTTGTTTTTAACAACGTGGAAAACGTGCCATTTTCAGGGAGGAGGGTCTGGATAATAGGGAGGTTCATGGAAAAGAAATCAAAACAAGATTGGAAACTCCCCGAATGTTCAAGCATCTCAAAGCACATGACCGCAGACGCAGCGGCAGCTGAGGAATCAAGGCGGCCTTTCCCATGAATCATGTATTTCTTTGTGATCACAACAGCGCTTCCTGTCTGAGTCAACAGTGCATTCAGGGTGGAGTTCACAAGAAAATCTGTCTTAGTCACGAAATATCAGTTTTCAACTCTTTAATACAGCCAGGCAACATCCCTGGAAGAATATTGTGTCCAGAGTTTGCCAAAAAGGTTTTTGAAGAAGTCTTGAATCTTATGTCCGGCACAGAAGGGGTTACAAAGTTATTAATAATTCAAGGCACGTCCCCTGCCCGGAAAGAGCTGTTGGAGGCCTTCTGGGAAGGGCGGCCCTACTGAGAACTGCGAAGGGAGGATGAAGCGGAGAACCACAGCGAAAGGCATTGGGCCTGACGCGGTTTCAATAGCCCCCATTGAACCATCAGTCTCTCTGGAGCCAGACCCGCTGAGCGCATCCACTCTGCCTGCCGGTCCTCTGGTTTGCTTTCTCAGCAGACAAGGGCAGGATAGTTCAGCTGTCACTACAAAGGGCTGGTCTCACAAGCATTTGCCTGCCTGGATGACAAAGTGGAAGCTGGGAGGGCTCCCTGCCCAAAATACCAGCCCCTCACCTATTATAGCATCTGAGATGCTATAGAGAGTTCTTCCGGTAGGCAGTGTGATGAAACAGAAAGAGCCTGGACTCCAATTTTAAGCAGACTCGAGCTCAAGCCTCAGCGCTTCTGCACACTACGGACCTTTAGCAGGCCACTTCTTCTGTGAACCCTTGTTTCCACATCTGTTACCTTAGGATAATGTATGTGAGAATGGTGAGACAAGAGGAACTTAAAATATACTATTTCCCTTTCTATCTTTTCTGAGTCTAATAGGGTAAACACGCCAGAGCTGAGTGACATCCTAAGCTCTTGCTGCTGCTGCTGCTGCTGCTGCTGCTGCTGCTAAGTCACTTCAGTCGTGTCCAACTCCGTGCAACCCCATAGACGGCAGCCCATCAGGCTCCCCCATCCCTGGGATTCTCCAGGCAAGAACTCTGGAGTGGGTTGCCATTTCCTTCTCCAATGCATGAAAGTGAAAAGTGAAAGTGAAGTCGCTCGGTGGTGTCCAACCCTTAGCGACCCCATGGACTGCAGCCTTCCAGGCTCCTCCATCCATGGGGTTTTCTAGGCAAGAGTACGTTGTGGCAAATTGGAAGTCCCTGTAGGGAAATTACTTACTACCTTCAGCTGTTATCCACATACTGGTACTCTAACCACTCAAGGATGTAATACCTTTGGCAAAGATTTCTCTCTTGTGGTTTTTTCCCCCTTATTGTCATAATCTTCTCACTTCATTAGACCATCCTGGAGACCAAAGACTATCTCTTCTTCATTTTTGTTCCTGATGCATGGCATAGAAGGTGTTCAATACGTGTCTGCTGGATGAATGAATACATGTATGGAAACGACTTCTAGGGAAAAGAGTCAAAGGGAGGCAATATTAGTTAAAGGAGAAAGGAACCCAGGACTAAGAAGAGGAAGGTAAGAAAGTCCCCAAACAAAACCTTTTTTTTTTTTTTGCCTAATCTAAACTTTTATCCAGAATAAGAACTGCTGCTGCTTACTAAGTAAAACAGCTAGGACATGGAAGCAATCTAGATGTCTATCACCAGATGAATGGATAAGAAGTTGTGGTACATATACACAAGGGAATATTACTCAGCTATAAAAAGGAAGTCGTTTGAGTCTGTTCTAATGAGGTGGAGGAACCTAGAGCCTGTTATACAGAGCAAAGTAGGTCAGAAAGAGAAAGACAAATACTGTATATTAACACATATATATGGAATTTAGAAAGATGGTACTGACGATCCTACATGGAGGGCAGTAAAGGAGACACAGGAATAAAGAACAGACTTTTGAACTCAGTGGGAGAAGGAAAGGATGGGATGATTTGAGAGAATAGCATTGAATCATATACATTACCATATGTAAAATAGATAGCCAGTGCGAGTTCGATGTATGATGCAGGGCACCCAAAGCCGGGGCTCTGTGACAACCTGAAGGGATGTGGGGGCAGGGGCGATTCAGGATGGAGGGACACATGTATGCCTATGTCAGATTCATGTTGATGTATGGCAAAACCATCACAATACTGTAAAGTAGTTATCCTCCAATTAAAAGTGTCTAAAAATTGCTGCTGCTGCTTTAAAGAGTAGTTATATCACTTCTCCAACTCCCCTCCCCCCAGACAACCCCCTGCAGGGTCACAGGTGCTGCTAAGGGTGATGATGATATGGTGGAACTGGACTAGGAAATCACCTTTTCTGAAAATGACTTTGGCAATTTTTGCAACTATTTTGCTGTTGATTTTAGGAAGCCTTTTAAGCTACACTTGCTTTCTAAGCCACACCTGCTTTCAATATCTTGACTACACTAAGTACAGAACAGGTTGCTGCTGCTAAGTCACTTCAGTCGTGTCCGATTCTGTGCGACCCCATAGACGGCAGCCCATGAGGCTCCCCCGTCCCTGGGATTCTCCAGGGAAGAATACTGGAGTGGGTTGCCATGTCCTTCTCCAATGCATGAAAGTGAAAAGTGAAAGTGAAGTCGCTCAGTGGTGTCCAACCCTCAGCGACCCCATGCACTGCAGCCCACCAGGCTCCTCCATCCATGGGATTTTCCAGGCAAGAGCACTGGAGTGGCTGCC
>NW_011494720.1:4207594-4243034 GCF_000754665.1 Bison bison bison
CATCTCTCTCAGGCTTCATGAGCTGTCCCGCTGCCCCTGGGGCACCCAAAGTTGCATCAGTGCAGGCTGACCTGTGTCCTGTGTTGAGTGCCAGAGCCTCGTTCTATTTCTGATGGTGACGGCCAGTCAGACATTACATCCCAAGACAAAACTTAAAACAAAGCTTCCCACCCGTCATCAGAATGATCTGTATCCCCACCTGAGTCACAGATCAATGTGGTCGTATTTTAAACACGGCCATCTCATGGACATGCCCTGCATGCAGGAACTGGAACTGTGACTTCCCTCTCTGAGCACCACTTCACTTTAAAACTCAAGTGCTGGGAGGCAGGATGGAATAGACTATGCGATGGAATCAGTACCCCTAAAGTCCGGGGACTTGAAAGCCCCAGAAGTTTATTTCTTTCAACATACTCTGATGCCGGTTGCATGGCTCTCTCTCAAGGGGTGAATCAAGAACATATATATGCTATGGGACTTCCCATGTGGTCCAGTGGTTAAGAATCCATCTGCCAAGTCAGGGGCCACGGGTTCAGTCCCTGGTCCGGGAAGATTCCACATGCCGAGGGGCAACTAAGTCCAGCACCACAACTGCTGAAGCCCAGGTGCCTACAGCCTGTGAGCCTAGCTCCCGCTCGCTGCAACTAGAGAAAGCCTGGACAACAAACACCCAGCGCAGCCAAAAATAAATAAACAAATAGTGTAAGAGGAACATGTACATTCTATACAAATTAGTGGTTTCAAGCTATGTCCTATTGATGCTTTTACAAACAATCCTGCATTTT
Organism: Bison bison bison; assembly: GCF_000754665.1. Lineage (NCBI taxonomy): Eukaryota > Metazoa > Chordata > Mammalia > Artiodactyla > Bovidae > Bison > Bison bison. The sequence continues at coordinate 4,208,380 of NW_011494720.1, forward strand.
CCAGAAGGGGAAGGGGGCAATAGGGAGGAAAAGGAGAATGGAAGCTAGATATCTCTGGGTAATTTTTATAAGTGACCTTTATTAAAAGTCTATGTAAAAAAAAAAATCCTACAAAAATGACCATTGTCTCAGCGATGGAGTTAGCTTTGCTAACGAGGGAGAAGGCAGATGAACAATGGGTGAGCGAATATATTTGTGATTCAGTGTGTCAAGTCTTCATGGGAAGGTCATCTAGTGATGACGCTAGGCGGCAGTTTGGACCTGGCAATGCAGTGAATGCGAAATTCAGCCCCCACCTTCCATCCTCAAGCCTCAGTGAAGATTGAGCGAGACTTCATGGAGGTCCACGCCCCACCTCGTGTGGCTCAGTGGCCGTTAGCAATAAAGGTTTTTATTTATAATGAGAAAGAGCTGAAATATGGAAGGAAATGACAGAATGACAGGATTTCCTGTAAAGTGCATGCACAAAGCAATAATACACAAGGTACCTTTACAAACAGCTCTAATAAGTTTTACATAAACGCCTGACATGACCTTCCGTGCGTCTGAATTTCTTCAGTTACAGTAACATCAGAGACAGAGGACAAAGCATTTACTCTAAATTTAAATTTACCATAGATTCAAATGATGTCCTAGTAATGGGAATCAGTGTATGAAAATCAATGCATACTTAATGTTTAGACACACTCAGAAATGGTAGGCACACACACGGAGGGAAGAGAGTACCAGTGCCCTGATCTCGTTTTCTTTGAAAATGTTACACTCAAGGAGCACCAGCAGACTGGTGCTCAGCAAACTGTAGACTTCATTAAGCAATTAAGAAATGCAAGTTGACAAATCAGCATTCCTAAATTGTCTGGGAATGACTTCACTGAGGTTTTCCCAAATAATTAACAAGCCCAACACTTTTTCCTTAAGAGCCAAGAACTCTGCAGTATTAAAGAATCATTTCATCAGTTGACTTTTTAAGATTCTCGGACGTCTCATTTATAAAAGTATTTGTCTGTAAAACTCTTTTTGGTTCAGCTGCTAAGTCATGTCCCACTCTTTTTTTACGTGTAAAACATTTTAAGTTTAAATTATTTAATTTTTAGAAATAAAGGGGAGATAATCTCATTCCAGTCTTCACTCTCAAAGCTTTTTTTCTTCCTTTATATTAGTCAACTGATCGCTATCAAAGAAAGCAATTTCCTAAAACATTTTATTCTACTCTCAGATGATTTTCCAGTACTTTATCTGGAATAGATATCTTGCTATTGCCTCAGCACCCACATCAGAGTGACTGGAAGGCAAGACATTGATGAAAGGGGCCAGGTGAGAATAAGGAGAAGGGTAAGCCTTAGGGTCTTGGTGTATCAGAATAACATGAATCGCTATTCAAAATGCATGTCCGGGGCTCACTCTCCGAGGTTCTAGTTCACTACAAAGCGCATGATGGGCACACATTTCTTCGCCACAGGGACTGTCCGAACACTCTAGGGTTCACCTCCTTCCGTGTGCAGAAGTAGCCAGCATTGCGCATGCCTCCATCAACGTCCCTCCTGGCCCCGCCTCTTTCCTCCCCACGTTTTCTATTTCCCTACATTTCCTTACTTATTTTCAGTTGATCTTGATAAATGATGTGCATCTTTATAAGAAGACTTGAATTCCTTTCATTGGATAATTTTTAAGTAAAAATTATTCAGTGCATAATTTTTAAGTAAGTGAATAAATAATAATGATGCTGGGCACGCTTTTCCCTAGGCAGAGTTTCTATTCGCTATTACAATTCTGTCCTTTCCATGACCGTTTGGGTCGTCATTACAAAATTCCACCCTTGTGGTTGCCTCCTCACACCCTCAACACTGTTCTCCGCAGAGCACCTCAGACTTGTCATTTATACTCAGAATAAACTTAAATCAACATACTACCCCTCCCACGGGTATTTGCTTTTTCTCTAATTGCAAACTAAGATGTACTACCTCGAATGGATTTTAGACATTGAGGCAATGGGCGAAAATAGAGAAAACCATCATGAACCAAAAGGTGTCTTCTCAAGATTGCAAAATAATTTCACCCACATAGGATTATTTTTGCTTGTGACTTTTTCTGATGCGGATCCTTTTTAAAGTCTTTATTGAATTTGTTACAATGTTGCTTCAGTTGATGTTCTAGCTTTTGGGCCAAAAGGCCTATGGGATCTTAGTTCCCCAACCAGGGATTAAACTCTCAACCCCTGCACTGGAAGGCGAAGTCTTAGCCACTGGATCACCAGGGAAGTCCCACTTGTGATAGTTTAAAGCAAAATGCATTGTCATGTGGGTTCTATACCACTCACGCCATATACCCCTCTGTGTAATTCCAGCTGGACACCTCGAGAAGATAATGACAGTATCTGAGGACCTACAGGGCAGGCGTCCAGTCCTAGCCCTCTCCAATGACTAATCACTTCATGGCGTTTTATCACTGCCCACCCAATAACCATACACATTAATCCAAGGCCATCCTTGTGACTGCACATTCACTCACAACAACCGGACTTCCTGTGATAGCCAGAACCACCCCATTCGTAGCGCTAGGATGTCTTCGTCTCCATGGAGTCTCCATCTAGGTGGTATGAGGTGACAAGCACAAATGTGAATCCCCCCTTTTGTAGAATGGCTCCCTCATCCTTGTGATGAGTCATCTGTCCTCCACTTATTCCTGCCAAAGAGATTGCTAAGAGATTATTTTATCACAGAATGATAGAAACTACAGGGACTGTCGTGTTGGAGAAGACTCTTGAGAGTCCCTTGGACTGCAAGGAGATCCAACCAGTCCATCCTAAAGGAGATCAGTCCTGAGTGTTCATTGGAAGGACTGATGTTGAGGCTGAAACACCAATACTTTGGCCACCTCATGCTGACTCACTTGAAAAGACCCTGATGCTGGGAAAGATTGAAGGCAGGAGGAGAAAGGGATGACAGATGATGAGATGGTTGGATGGCATCACTGACTCAATGGACATGATTTTGGGTAAACTCTGGGAGTTGGTGATGGACAGGAAGGCCTGGCATGGTGTGGTCCAGGAGGTCGCAAAGAGTCGGACATGACTGAGCAACTGAATTGAACTGAACAGGGACTGTATTTATTCTTGTAATAAAAATGCTGACAGTTGTTGAGATTTTACTTCCTGTCCGGCAGTGTTCTCATCTCTCTGATGTAGGTACAGTCGTTCACATTTTAAGCCTGGGAAACCAAGTCACAGGAAAGTTAAATAACCTGCTCAGGGCCAAAAATTTAGAAAGTGACAAATCCTGTGTTTTAACCCTGGCTCTGACTCCAGAGCCTTTGCTCCAAACGACTAAATTATGTAGCTTTCAGTATAAAACGACACGTGAATGCAAAACGATAAATCCATAAAACAGGCTACAATCATTAAAATTGAATTCTGGTACATCTCTTCACAGGGAAAAGAACTGAACATCACTGATGAGTTTGAATATGCTCAGTACTTACACTCTCACCCTTCTTCCTTCTAATTGCATATTGTCCAAATGATATTCTGAACCTTTACACATTCAATGACAAAGAACATTTCCAAGGCTTTCTCACTAGAGGTCACTCTCCTGTGGGGTATGGGTGTCTTATTCAATGTGTCCAGCAGGTGTCACCAGAGTTCCACAGATCCTGAGGTTGCTTTTTTTCACCAAATACACTTCACTGACACTAAATAAAGCATCTCACTTCTGTAAAGAGAGATTATGCTGTTTATTCTTTTAATAAAGTTTGAACTTGGTTGTCAAGCTGTCTGTCTGTGTTAGTTGGTCAATCCTGTCTGACTCTGAAATCCCATGGACTGTAGCCCACCAGGCTCCTCTGTCCATTTGATTCTCCAGGCAAGAATACTGGAGTGCGTTGCCATTTCCTTCTCCAGGGGATCTTCCTGACCCAGGGATTGAACCCAGGTTTCCTGCATTGCAGGCAGATTCTTTATCATCTGAGCTATAGTCTACCCAAAACTCAAACACAACTCACTTATCTTCTGGCAACACAAAATAGGATATCTTGTTTGCAATCACAAGGTAATGGAGGGAAAGATAAGAGGGTTAATGGACAGGAATGACAGCTCAAGCTGGGTTCAAGGTTGTTTTCTCAATAGCTTTCACCAAAAACCACCCTACACCTCAGATCACAGACACAAATGAGCGCTTCCAACATTTCCATTGTTCTCTCAACAAGGTGCTCCCAAGCGTCAGTTTGGGCTGCTGTAACCAAACACCATAGGCTTAACAACAGAATTTATTTCTCAGGGTTCTGGATACCAGGAAATTCAAGATCAAGTTGACAGCCGACTCAGTTCCTGGTAAGGACTCGTCCTGGCTTGTACACAGCCGCCTTCTTGATGCATTCTCACCCAGGAGAGAGAGGAAGAGAGCCCTCTGAAAGCTCTTCTTACTAGGGCACCGATCCTGTCCTGAAGGTCCTGCCCTCATAAACCTCATCTTTTGTTGTTCAGTCGCCCAGTCATGTCTGACTCTTTGCGACCCCATGGACTGCAGCACGCCAGGCTTCCCTGTCCTTCACTATCTCCTGGAGCTTGCTCAAACTCATGTCTATTGAGTTGGTGATGCCATCCAACCATCTCATCCTCTGTCACCTCCTTTTCCTCTTGCCCTTAGTCTTTCCCAGAATTAGCCTCTCTTCTAATGAGTCAGTTCTTTGCATCAGGTGGCCGAATGATTGGAGCTTTAGCTTCAGCATCAGTCCTTCCAATGAATATTCTGCCAAGGACCCATCTCCAAATACCGCCACATTGGAGACTAAGGCTTCAACATGTCAATGGGGGGAGGGGGAGAAGGGACACAATTCAGTCGATAGCACCAAGTTAAGTGGTCAACAGAGGTGGTCAGTGCAGCCCAGGTTAAGTGAGGACTTGGCCGTGTCAGAGGAACCCAGAACGCAAGTTCACGGTCTTTTACACCATGTATGAATGAGGCCAGGTCAGCCTGGAAGGACCAACCCTATTACCTTATAAGGAGCGTCTTGTGGCACCAAGTGCTTGCTTTCGAGTTCTAGCCCCATGCCTTCAGCATACCTACAGCAGCTCTACCCACACAGTACCTCCTGGACTTGACTTGACATCTCTGGAGAGCTACCTCGGTTTACCACATCATATGCAGATGCAGCCTATATGAGACATTCGTGAAGGTCCCTTGTCAACAGCCCCCGGAGTCTGGTGAATCTCACCCTATTCTATTTACCGCTCATTTCATAAATACATAAATATGACATTCCAAGAACAAAAGTCTCTCCAGTAAGGATGGGCATGGAGATAATCATTAACATCTTTTTTTAAATTATGACAGCCTTTTAAATTATTATTTTATTACAATAAAAATATTTTATTTTTTATTATTATGACAGTTTTATTATTAAAACTTCTAGTCCCAGTTACAAAGACTCTTTTACCTGAGGTACTATCTACCCCAATTTATCAGTGCTGTGGCATAGAAGAACCAAGTACTAAGAAAGACACGGCCAAAACAGTGAACAAGGGCTTCCATGGGTATGTTTACTCATTCTAGTTTTAAAAACATGAAGTATATTAAAACATATATCTATGAATCTTGAACTATTAAGATGAGAGAGGAGAAAGCCCTGAGGAAAAGTGGACTTTTTAGGCAGGCTGGGACATTGAGAATAGATCGTTCATAGGTAAAGGGTTAAAGGAACTGGAGAACTCACCCAAAAGACAGAACACATTTCTGGAATATTCCGTGCCCATCTTTTGAGTGACTTTTCAGAGACTATCTCTTTTGTTTGAACTGTCCTCTCTATTTATAAATCATATTCACCATTTAAGGTTAAGTTCAAATAGTTCTACCATTGTAAAATATTCCCCAACTGCCTCAATCACAGTCAAAATCAACAGCTCTGACCTCCTTCGATATATTTCACAATCAGCCATCAGGAAAGAGCTTGTCGAATTAAGTCACTCAAGGTAACTTGAGGCAGTGTGTGCAGTGCTGAGAAACACGGGCTCCAGAGCAGACTCTGGTGTTGATGCTTGCTTCTTCCACATTCTGATGCTCTAGACTTGTTCAGTCACTCAGTGGTGTCCGACTCTGCAACCCCATGGACTGCAGCACTCCAGGCTTCCCTGTCCATCACCATCTCCCGGAGTTTACTCAAACTCACGTCCATCGAGTCAGTGATGCCATCTAACCATCTCATCCTCTGTTGTCCCCTTCTGTTCCTGCCTTCAATCTTTCCCGGCATCAGGGTCTTTTCCAATGAGTTGGCTCTTACACATCGGGTGGCCAAAAGATTGGAGCTTCAGCTTCAGCATCAGTCCTTGCAATGAGTATTCAGGGTTGAATTCCTTTAGGATTGACTGGTTTGATCTTGCTGTGCAAGGGACTCTCAGTAGCCTTAGATATGTCATTAAACTTTGTCCTGATTTGTTTGATCATTCATAAATGGAAGTTACAGTATATTCATCCTATTAGGTTATTGGAAGAATAAAATGATATAAAATATGAAAAAAGAATAATGCCTGGCATAAAGCAGTCCTCAATAAATGTTAAGTTGTATTAGCTCACCTATTAGGTTAATTGGTCTTCACCATATATTATTAATAGAATCACCTGGGGAGCTTTTGAAAAAAATACTGATGCCCAGACTCCACCCAAGACATATTTTTTAAAAAAGATTTTGAATGTAGCAGCTCAGGTATTGATATGCTTTGGCCTCTCCAAGTAAGCAGCATGCCCTAGGTTTGGGAATCATTGCCTTATATTGTTACCATTGACAACAGAAACGACTCATCTTTGCATCTCCATCACTTGGGTTAACATTGCACATATGGAAGAAATCGATAATGTTTGTTGAACTGAACTAATATGAGAAGATCCAGAAGGACATCAAATCAAAAATATATCCTCAAGGCACCTCCCAAGACCTAGAAATGGTTTTACATGTCACTATTTCCCAAGGCCACACCTATGTACCCAGGAGTGGAAGGTTTACCAGAGTACGTTTAAGGACATTCAGGGAATAAGGAAGGGAGGGAAAACATTGATCAGGTGCAAAGTTTTCCATACCAAAACTTTCATACCAAACCCAGAATTCACACTGATGGAATGCTAACAATTGTAAGGCTAAGTTAAACCCTCATTTGGAGGGCTTCGGCATAGTAAAGATACTGTCCAGTCTCCGGAACTACTCACTAGTTGTCTCCTGATTCTTCCAGCGGGACTGGCTGTACCCCGAACAAGCAAAATGTTCTACCCCTGGGTGCAGGATGGCTGATAGAGCTAACTAGCTCAACAGAAAAATGCTGACTATTAAAGGAAAGACAAAGGACGTGGATTTTAGGAGCTGAAAACAAAATCACCCGGAGTTTTCCCTCAAGAATTTAGATGCTGTTAAGACTATTGAGGGAATCACAGGGGAATTTTTATACTGCTTCACAAAAGGTAGATGCTGGGAACCATGCAAACTGAAAGATAAAGGCTCAGATTGCTGAAATCAGGAGCTATTATGAGGTCCTCTTCTTTCTTGTGTGTCTGCTTTGCAATGGTTATTGTAACCACAAAGGAGACAGCATTTTGAATCACTTTGTTGTTTTTGAGTGTTCTTTCACCTGACTATCCCCAATTCAATAGAGCTCAGTTTTAGTAGTACAGAATTGTGCTAAAGATTTTCTTGGAATCAATCAAAAAGCATTTATTAAGTACCTATATACTCAAAGCACGGTACTAGATACTTCAGAGATTGGATTACATACATGATACAAGCTCTCAAGTGTTTCATAATATCAATAATTCAACTGCAAAATGGTTCAACTAACAACTCAGAGCTTGAACAGACTGTGATAATACATGTAGCACTTTGTGCTTACATGGCAATTTCTTTGGCTTCACGCTGAGGGAATTCCAGAGTGTCTCAAACCACGTACCACTTATTATAAGCCTGAAAACATATTTCAGTGGGAACACCGAAGACCATACACTTTTTTTCCCCTCACCTAAAAGCTCTATTAACAGCTGGCCATGGATATGCCAACCAAGTGAGTAAATCAGATGACTGTACATGAACTGAGTGCAAGATTATTCCTAATAAACTGATGGAGAGCTATCGCATTATCATCTGCAGTGAAATAAACATCCAAGCTCTTTCACTCTTAACCCTGAGGCCTGTACCACCTTCTTGCCCCCGTGCAAACCTCTTCATTATCTTTATATGATCACCAGCCAGAGGCAGAAATCCAGACTTCCCTTCTAGAAAGTGAAAAGTATCAAGTGAAACTCTGGATGCAGTCATCTTCGGCATTTTCTTGTTTCCTCCTAAGTCTCTAAATGTAAGAGGCTGGAATCTGGGGACCTCAGATGGCACGATTTCTATTTAGTCATTACAGGGAAGAATTTCAGAGTAAGGAATAGGGAATGAACAACACAATTACTTGGCAATGAATCATTTTATTCAAATCTAAATCACGCTCATTGGGCGTTGCTGTCCTAACTTTCTTCAGTAATTTAAAATGTGTAGGAAGCCCACGTCTAGTATCTTCTAGCGACCTGTGGGTTCTTTGCTCTGCCTCAGGTTTAAATTGTAACTTAAATCATGGCTAATCAGCTCACCAATCTGGAGATGTGGGTGTATTCAAACTTGTTCGGGTCGATCCTTCCAGTAGCCATGACCTAGACTTTAACATAGACCATATATTCTCCTTTTAATCATCTGAGAGCACATCAAGGGGGCTCAGATCCACCTTCTCATTGTTGAAATCCCTTACATATTTGTTTCTGCCTTCTCCCATTTCTAACCTAAGTAGTATCTGCCTCTTCTTTTTCCTCTGATTTTCTTATGAGCTATGACTCAATTATAATTTACAAATGAAAATTTAAATACATTTGCATCTACTTGTGCATATAATAATCAAGTCACAGAACATAGCAAAAAAAAAAAAAAACCACATTTACTTACAAGAGTAATTTTTAAACACATACACAGGGACATTCCTGGCAGTCCAATGGTTAAGACACTGCACTGTCGGTTCACAAGGCACAGGTTAGATTCTAATGGGGGAATTAAGATGCCACAATCCACACTGCTCAGTCTAAAAAAATAAGTAAATTTTAAAAATGTAAATACATACATACATATATATATATACACACATACAAGCAGCAGTGGGGAAAAGAATCTGTCTTTTCAGTAAATGATGCTGGGTCAGTTAGGCAACTAAATGGAGCAATCAAAGTTTTCCATACCTCACACCGTTCACAAAAATTAATTCCAGGTGGATTATAGATCTAACTATGGAATACAAAGCAATAAAGTTACTAGAAGATAGCAGAGGAAAAAATTCATTACCTTGGGATAGAAAAATCTTTCTTAAACAGGATACAGAAAACACTTTCAATTGAGAAAAATGATAGAAAAATTATTTATTAAATAATTAAAATCAAATTAATAATTAAAGTAATAATATTATTAAATAATTATTAATTAAGTTATTAATAATTAATTATTCTCCATAAGCGGTTTTATCCAAGGAAAGTATTTCTTAAAAATTTGGTCCTGAAATTGCCTGTAAAACATAAGCAAAAAACTTTCTGCATTTCTTTTTTTAAAACTTTTTAAAGGAACTTTTTAAAAGATTTTTTTCATGTGGATCATTTTTTAAAGTCTTTATTGACTTTGTTACAATATTGCTTCTGATTTATGTTTGGGTTTTTTGATCATGAGGTATGTAGGATCTTAGCTCCTTGACCAGGGATTGAACCCACGCCCCCTGAATTGGAAGCACAGTCTTCCCTGGACCAACAGGCAAGGCCCAATAGAATTCTATATTTGCGATGAAAAATAACCTAACTGAAGCTGCTAAGTCGCTTCAGTCGTGTCCGACTCTATGTGACCCCATAGACGGCAGCCCACCAGGCTCCCCTGTCCCTGGGATTCTCCAGGCAAGAACACTGGAGTGGGTTGCCATTTCCTTCTCCAATGCATGAAAGTGAGAAGTGAAAGTGAAGTCGCTCAGTCATGTCCGACTCAGCGACCCCATGGACTGCAGCCCACCAGGCTCCTCTGTCCATGGGATTTTCCAGGCAAGAGTACTGGAGTGGGGTGCCATTGCCTAAATACACTAGCTGAATAATAGAAATGAAAATAATCTCTTTAGCCTCAATGCTCTGAAAGTTTACAGTGCTGTGTTTGCGTGTTGGCTTTTGCTGGCCCTCCCACGACTCCTATAAGTCTGAAGACGCACACTTTCACTCTGGGAAGCTCTCCTTTCCTCGCCCCTGTTGTTTCTAATCTCTTATTTCAGGTCCATCTTGAATGTCCCGTACACGTTGTGGACCGCACAAGCCGCACAACGACAGACAACTCGCCTGTTGTTGGACCCGCTGCAATGATTCTCACCCTTACCTTATTTTTTCCATCTGGTTTTACTCAACTTCCTGAGATTTCTCTTCAGCTTCCCCGCCCCCCACCCCACCCTCAGGTATTCCATAGCATTTTTGTTAAGAAAATCTTTCTTCTGATTGTCGCTTTTTCAGGGTATCTTTCCCTTGTGTTACAAACCTAGAATTTTAAAGAGATTAGTCATTAGAGAAAAATAAAATCATGTTCTATTATGTTTCCTGTGTCCATTTGTTTCGTCTCAGATCAGTTTTCCTGCTTGCTATCTTGTTGTTCCTCATTCATTTCCATGATCTTCAGTCATCGTATTTAAGACTGGAGAACTGGAAAAGCTGATGAGATGTTCGGAATCTATGGCTGAGTCTGCCAACCGGCAGGTGTTGCTTAAAGATGGACACGGAGGAAGCCCCATGTTCCAGAATGCCAAAGGTGCCCTGATTTTGCCCAGACATTTCTTCTCCTCCAGATTGTGTCCACTTTATTTACTGTCTCCAGAAAAAAAAAAAAAAAAGAAGACCCTCCATTATTCCTCACATTACTTTCGCTGCTGTTAGCATCCCCTACCGTGCATGGTGGGGTTTCCCTGGTGGCTCAGTTGGTAAAGAATTTGCCTGCGATGCAGGAGATCCAGGTTTGATTCCTGGCTTGGGAAAAACCCCTGGAGAAAGGGATGGCAACCCATTCCAGTATTTTTGCCTGGAGAATCCCATGGACAGAGGAGCCTGGTGGGCTGCAGTCCATGGGGATGCAAAGAGTCAGACACAACCAAGTGACTAATACATACACATGCTGCGCATGGTGTCTGCAAATTCTGAGTGTCTGCAACGTTCAGCATGGCCAGTAGGCCGTCTTATGACAGCAATGTACATTGTTTTAGGCGATGGGCCACCTATTCTACATGATCAGCTGTTGTTTCACCTGTTTCCCATCTTACCTAATAGGTTAAAATCCTTGTCCATCTTTCCTCTCCTTTGCTGTGATGATTTTACACATTTTTTTCATTATTACAAGTTTTCACTGGGATGGAAGAAAGAAAAGTTAAAAGGCATGAGCTCAGCTCAGCTACTTGAAACCAGAAATCTTGAAATTAATTTGAATATTAAAAGGAAATTTGTATCCCAAACTAGACTACATTATTTGTACATAATTAAGGTAACATGTTGGAACTTCCTAATTGATAACCCATCATGTAATGAGCACAAACAAATAGAATCTAAACTTTTTTCTGATTTTATGTAGAGAAGAATACCAGGAAATGAAAGTAGTGCCTGAAGAAGGGGGATCCATGAAGACACTGGGGAACTGCTCAGAAAATCAGGGCTGGAAAGACGGACAAACTGTCAGACAGCTCTCCTTAGGGTTGGCCTCACTGGTTTCCAATCCTATAATGACACCACACTTAGGGAAAATATTTTCATATGATTTTGGAAGTTTCTTTTTTTAATATGGAAAATATTATAGAGGTTCTTGGTTACCAGGGCACTTATGGATCACCAATGGTTTCTAATTTCCATTCATTCACAATCTATTTCTTGATGACTTCTTACTGTTGGACAAGTGCAACTAACTGCTCTAGATACCAAAAAGAGCAAGACCAATAAAAACCAAAAAACAAACAAATTCCCCCTTCACATTCTAGACCTATAATTGTTTTACAGTCTTATGGTAAAATGGAGAGATTAAAATAGACACATTTACCTCAAGACACGCCATGAGACCATGGAAGAGGAAGCTCCGGAAGTTTATCTTGAGATAAGGAAATAATTGTGGGCAACCCAGGTGGCTCCGGAGAAGGCAATGGCAGCTCCCACTCCAGTACTCTTGCCTGGAAAATCCCATGGACAGAGTCGGACATGACTGAGTGACTTCACTTTCACTTTTCACGTTCATGCATTGGAGAAGGAAATGGCAACCCACTCCAGTGTTCTTGCCTGGAGAATCCCAGGGACGGGGGAGCCTGGTAGGCTGCCGTCTGTGGGGTTGCACAGAGTCGGACATGACTGAAGCGACTTAGCAGCAGCAGCAGCAGCAGCAGCAGGAGGTGGCTCAGTGATAAAGAATCCACCTGCTAATGCTGAAACTGCAAGAGACACGGATTCAATCCCTGGGTTGGAAAGATCCCTTTAGAGAAGGAAATAGCAACCCACTCCAGTATTCTTACCTGGAAAATTCCATGGACAGAGAAGCCTGGCCGGCTAGAGTCCATGTGGCTGCGAAGAGTTGGACACGACTGGGTGACTGAGCACACGCATGCACACACAAGGAAATAATTGTAGAGGCCATAATATTTCAGCCTAGACTTAGAAGAGCAGGAATCTGCAACGTGTAAGCTGGGACGGACATACCAAGCAGCGCTGGAGAAACGCGATGTGCTGGCTGAGCACGTTACACTTGCAGACTTACAAGTGGTTTGATATTTCTGGAGCATGAAGTGTAACGAGAAGAATTCTATTTGGCACTACATATAGCAAATGCAAATTAGTGTGATATGGACCGTTGCTGTCACAAAAGTGTTTATAAAGTAGATTGTTATCAAGTGTATAAAAATACTTTGCAAATAGTACAGAAACCCTGGCATTTCCTCCTAAGCCAAACTCATATTTCAGCTTCTTTAAAATCTCCTTAGGTTATCTCTTAGTTTCTTCTATTAATAGCAAATTATCTGGCACAAAAACAGAAATACAGACCAATGGAACAAGATAGAAAGTCTGAAGATACATCCACTCACCTATGGACACCTTATCTTTGACAAAGGAGACAAAATATACAATGGAGAAAAGACAGTCTCTTCAACAAGTGGTGCTGGGTCAACTGGTCAACTATGTGTAAAAGAATGAAATTTGAAACTTCGTAACACCATACACAAAAATAAACTCAAAATGGATTAAAGACCTAAATATAAGACCAGAAACTATTATACTCTTAGAGGAAAACATAAGCAGAACACTCTCTGACATAAATCACAGCAAGATCTTCTATAGCCCACCTACTAAAGTAAAGGAAATAAAAACAAAAATAAACAAATGGGATCTTATTAAACTTAAAAACTTTACACAACAAAGGAAATCATAAGCAAGGTGAAAAGACAATCCTCAGAATGGGAGAAAATAATAGCAAATCAAACAACGGACAAAGAGTTAATCTCCAAAATATACAAGGAGCTCATGCAGCTCAATACCAGAAAAACAAACAATTCAATCAAAAAGTGGACAGAAGACCTAAACAGACATTTCTGCGAAGAAGACATAATAAGCACATGAAAAGATGCTTAAAATTGCTCATTACTAGAGAAATGCAAAAAAAAAAAAAATTACAATGAGGTATCATCTCACATCAGTAGAATGGGCATCATTAAAAAATCTACAAACATGAAGTGCAGAGAAAAGGGTCCCACCTTACACTCTTCGTGGGAATGCAAACTGATGCAAGCCCTATGGAGAACAATATGCAGATTCCTTTAAAAGCTAGGGATAAAACTACCATATGACCCAGCAATCCCACTACTGGGCATACACCCTGAGGAAACCAGAATTGTAAAAGACACTTGTACCCCAATGTTCACTGCAGCTCTATTTATGATAGCTAGGACATGGAAGCGACCTAGATGCCCACCAGCAGATGAATGGATAAAGAAGTGGTCGTACATATGCACAATGGAATATTACTCAGCTATAAAAAGGAACACATTTGAGTCGATTCTAATGAGGTGGATGAACCTAGAATCTATCATACAGAGTGAAGTAAATCAGAAAGAGAAAGACAAATATCGTATATTAACACATTTAGAATCTAAAAGGATAGTACTGATGACCCTATGTGCAGGGCAGCAAAAAAGATAGAGACATAAAGAGTAGACTTCTGGACTCAGTAGGAGAAGGAGAGGGTGGGATGATTTGAGAGAACAGCATTGAAACATAGACATTACCATATGTAGAACAGATAGCCAGTGGGAGTTAGACATATGACTCAGGGAGCCCAAAGCTGATGCTCTGTTACAATCTGGAAGGATGGGGTGGGGAGGGAGGTGGGAGGGGGGTTCAGGGAGGGAGGGGTCACATGTATGCCTATGGCCAATCCATGTTGACATACGGCAAAGACCATCACAATATTGTAAAATAATTATCCTCCAGTTAATATAAATAAATAAAGTTTTTTAAAAAATAGCAAATCATATTGGTCAGGTTTTCTTCTCTCCTAGAAATGCAGTTTTCTCCTCCTCTTAAGAAATTCATTGACGCTAAAACTAACCTCTTATACACCCATCCTTTATCAGACAGTCAAGGGTGTATACCTATAAAACTTTGTAAACAGCTATTTATTGTGTCATTTTCATCAGATCAAAGGCACATAGAGTGGTTGAACAGAACACTTAATTCTATTTCAAGCTGGCGAATAGGAGCTATATGTACCTTTCACATCTTACGAAACCAGAGGTAACTTCTATTTTCTCATTTTATACGGGGAACACATGAATTATGAAGATCAACAAATTCACAAAAAGACACCCAATAGTAAAGACTTTCAAAATAAAATGAAGTACCGGTACAACTCAAACTGAAGAAGACGCTTTAGTGTTAAACCAAGGTTCCATTCACTAAACTTTTTCTTTAAATATCAAAACTGATCATGTAATTTAAGATGTTTGACTCCAGTTTCAAAGGCCTCACTTTTCCATTTCACATTTCTGGCATACTTAAGTACTCATGGAGGATTTTTTTAAATTTATTCTTGAATTTGTTCTAACATTGTGCTTAAATATAGAATCTCTGGTGAGTAAGTATTTCACCACAGTTTACTCCTAAACAAGCCCATATGCCCTTTTTCATTTTTAACATTGAATCTGTATGTATTTAGATTCTTTTCTTATCTAAATAAAAAGGAATGGTTTAAGCTAGAAAGTGTTTGTTCTTCACAAATACTTCTATTAGGGACCAATGTTGCAATTAGGGACTAATATTGCACATTAAAAAATTTTTTTGTTTTGTATTGGGGTACAGCTGATTAACAGACAATGTTATGATAGTTTCAGGTGAATAGCAAAGGGACTCAGCCATACACAGACACGTATTCATTTTCCCCCAAACTCCCCTCCCATCCAGGCTGCCATGTAATATTGAGCAGAGTTCCATGTGCTGTACAGTAGGTCTTTGTTGGTTATCCATTTTAAATGTAGCAGCGTGTACATGTCCATCCCAAACTTCCTAACTATCCCTTTCCTGCTTCCCTCCCCCACCCCCTTCCCAACTATAAGTTCATTCTCTAAATCCGTGAGTCTCTTTCTACATTGTAAGTAAGTCCAGAAAATCACATTTTTAAAAAACATTTGCCTTGGCAAAATCTTTACTGGATGATCCATTCAAATAACAGGAACTGGTAAATCATCTATCATCAGCATAATGTTCAGCATGGAAGAGTAAAAAGAATGAACATAAATATAATCCCTATGCATTAAGAGCAGGCTTCCCGGGTAGTTCAGCTGATAAAGAATTCGCCTGCAATGCTGGAGACCCGGGTTTGATTCCTGGGTCAGGAAGTTCCCCTGGAGAAGGGATAGGCTACCCACTCCAGTGAGTATTCTTGGGCTTCTCTGGTGGCTCAGATGGTAAAGAATCGGCCTGCAATGTGGGAGACCTGGGGTCGATCCCTGGATTGGGAAAATACCCTGGAGGAGGACATGGCAACCCACTCCAGTATTCTTGCCTGGAGAATCCCCGAGGACAGAGGAGCCTGGTGGGCTGCAGCCCACGGGGTCGCAAAGAGTGAGACATGACTGAGGAACTAAGCACGCACGTACATCTTCCTGAGGAGACAGACAGGTAACAATAAAAGGCTATCAATGATTCCAGGACAAAGGAAAGCGTGATATGTCAGTTTCCTAAACTTTCCAGTCAAAAGTATCTCCCGGAGGAAATTTCCAGAATCCTCCTCTGGAGAGCTTATTGATTAGGTCTCGGGAAGAGTCAAGGCGTCTGCATTTGTAAGAGCCAGATATTGATGATTGTTAAGATAAAAGCAAGAGCAAAGCAAGCTGCTATGCCCAATGAGTTTTCATGAAGACAATAAGCGCCCCACAGAAGCTGACAGGATGCTTTAATTAGGTTTGAGAGGTGGGACAGGTTGTGGATGTGCGCGCGCGCATGTGTATTTTAAGAAGTGTGCTAAATAACGTGGTTGGCTGGGGCAAGAGGACTCATTTATTTTAGAAGTAGCAATAATTAAAACAGGATTTTGTTCAGGCCAACATTTTTAATTTGAGTCAATAGATAATGCAAGGGTATTTGAGCAGAGGAGTGATGTGATGAAATCAGCTTTTTAGCGATATTAATACCACAGGGGCATTTAAGATAGGTGCCTGGTGAAAGCCAGGAGACCTAGCCATTCATTCCCATAGCAAGTATACATGGAACAACCAAATGATGTGAAATGCCCCGGGCTTAGTGGGAAGAATGCACAGCTGTAGGCCCCAACGGCCAGAACTACAGCACCAATTCTGTGAATTCTCTACGTTTAATCTTTTTTGTTCACTAAAATTTCCTTTTGTTGCCTGACTTAAGTTAGGACCATCCTAACGGCTTTCACTTCTGTATTTATGCTAATTTGCCTAGCTATTTGGAGTGGCTGCATTTGCAATTAAAATGTTTTATGTCGTTGTTAGAAAACTACTCTGGAAGTGAGATGAAAAACAAATTTGTTCCATC
Source organism: Bison bison bison (assembly GCF_000754665.1). Classification (NCBI taxonomy): domain Eukaryota; kingdom Metazoa; phylum Chordata; class Mammalia; order Artiodactyla; family Bovidae; genus Bison; species Bison bison. The sequence goes on from NW_011494720.1 coordinate 4,225,467, forward strand.
CAAAATACACTTTAAAGACTCTGAGGAAAAAAAACTAAATCCGTATTGATGGGTAGCCAGATCTTGAAATACAGAGAATAGGTAAGGAAACTGGTTTAATGCTAATAATGCACTTATCAGAACAAAAAGGAATCAATCAGTATTTATAATCATGACTACTGAAAAAGATTTAAGTTTATAAGCCTGGTGAATCACATTCTGATTGGAGACTTGGTCTCTGGGATAGAGCTTAGTAAACATCAGGTATCTCACGCAGAACTTTTGAACTCAGTAAGAAGAGGCACCATCAGATACCAAAGTATTATTTGTGTAATGAGTTACTGTATCACACATGCCAACCTGTAAGAAATAGCAAATTTCTCCATTTTCTTTTAATCAATTTAAATCTCATCCTGAAAACCCCATCCCCACCCCATTAAATGATGGTAAATTTAATCTGAATTATCTTGCCTGGTCAGACTCAGAAGGTATTTATTTTCATTGGAGTATAATTGCTTTACGATGTTGTGTTAGTTTCTGCTGTACAACAAAGTAAATCAGCTATGTGTATACACATATCCCCTCCCTCTTGGACCTCCCTCTCACCTCACGCCTCCATCCCACCCACCTCGGTCATTGCGGAGCACAGGACTGAGCTCCCTGTGCTACTGAGCACGTTCCCACTAGGTATCAGTTTTACACATGGTGGTTTATTTATGTCAAACCTAATCTCCCAATTTATCCCACCCTATCCTTCCTTCTTTGTGTCCACAGGTCCTCACTTTATGTCTGCATATCTATTCATGCCCTGGAACTAGGTTCACCTGCACCATTTTTCTAGATTTCCACATACATGCATTAATATGTGATGCGCGTTCATGCTCCCTCACTTGTGTCCCACTCTTTGCAACCCCAGGAACTATAGCCCACCGGGCTCCTCTATCCAGGGGATTATCGAGGCCAAGAATATTGGAGTGGGTTGCCATTTCTTCCTCCAAGGGATCTTCCTGACCCAGGGATCGAACCTGCATCTCCTGCATCTCCTGCGTTGGCAGGCAGATTCTTTACCACTGAGCCATCTGGGAGGCCCAAGGTGTGGTACATATGTGCAATGGAATATTTCTCAACCATAAAAAGGAACAAAATTGGGTCATTTGTACAGATGGACCTAGAATTTGTCATACAGACTAAAGTCAGAAAGAAAACAAAGATGGTGTGTTAACACTTGTATGTCAGAAGGTATTGAGCGCTGAAGAATTGATGCTTTTGAACAGTGGTGTTGGAGAAAACTCTTGAGAGTCCCTTGGACTGCAAGGAGATCCAACCAGTCCATTCTGAAGGAGATCAGCCCTGGGATTTCTTTGGAAGGAATGATGGTAAACCTGAAACTCCAGTACTTTGGCCACCTCACGCGAAGAGTTGACTCATTGGAAAAGACTCTGATGCTGGGAGGGATTGAGGGCAGGAGGAGAAGGGGACGACAGAGGATGAGATGGCTGGATGGCATCACTGACTCGATGGACGTGAGTCTGAGTGAACTCCGGGAGTTGGTGATGGACAGGGAGGCCTGGCGTGCTGCAATTCATGGGGTCGCAAAGAGTCAGACATGATTGAGCGACTGAACTGAACTGATCTGATCTGATGCAACGGAGGTCGCAAATTGGTACCCACTGGCTTGGATTTAGTTCACTGGTGTGTTCTGTTGGCCTTCGAAGCATACATATTATAAATAAATAAAATTTGTAGATACTAAAATGTTTCTAAGTATCAATAGTTGCAAAAATTGACACAGGAAGTATTCATGTAAAATTTGTATTTGGGGCTTCTCTTACAAAGTCATAGGATCTCGCAATATTTGCAAACAGTTTTTGGGCACAACTGCCCAGAGGTGGAAAAACCCTATCCCTCTTACAAAGGGTATTTTTTTGTGTGATCGCCACAAACCCAGCCTTCTTCATTAGCTCACGCACAGTGCCTCAGTCATTGTTTTACCTCCAGACCCTTATAGGCATTAGATTTTTGCCACTGTGGCCTAGTGGGATTTTGGGGAGAAATGTGACCTGTGTTCCTTGACTAGGTGCTCTGAAAACAGGACCCTAATACATGAGAATTGTTTTTGAAATCTTTATGTTGTTAAACCACTGAAGTCAGCATGAGAAATGCCAGAATTGTATTGGGTCTCCCAATGTCTATTTTACAGTTTAGGATTTTTTTTAATTAAATGGAGAAGGGGCATATCAATGATTTTTCAGCACTAGGACAGTAAAAAAATCATGACAAGGACCCTAAGTTGGGATTCAGGAAATTTTCTTGCCCCAAGATTCTCAGGTATGTTGAATCAGAAATTATAGCCTATACAGTTGAAATCACTTGGAGTCCTTTGCCAGAGATCACAAATAAAATTAGTCCTGTGCCATGAACTCCCATATTCAGTGGTACGGGTATAAAAATACCCAAGGGTTGGTGGCAAGAAGCTCTTAATTTTGTTCTTCATTAATTGGGGTCAACGTGAAATATATATGAAACACCCAAAGCTATGCCTAATCCCTTTGATCTTAGCCTGTAGTCATATCTTCCCTCATATTTTAGTAAGATTTAAAGTTGCTTTTTGCTTCATGCCCAGACAAAGCAGCCTTCAGGGCACAATAATGAGTGGTAAGAACTGAAACAAGCTAAAATATGCAAAAATAGAAAACTTAAATTCACTATAGAACAAAACACATATTAAAGATTGCTCTCAAAATGAGATTAGCTAATATTAAAAGTAACTTTATTTTATTACTTTTATTAATTATTTTATTATTAAATGTATCTAAATTAATTTAAATTATTAAAACAAGAAGAAAAGAAGAAAAGAGGGAAGGGGAGAAGACTGAACAACTTATACTGAAATTGCTTGCCAGAAATGAAAGGGATTCAAAAGATTTTTCTTTCATGATTGATGTTGACCATTATAGAAGTATTGATTAAGGACTGCTTTTGAAAAAAAAAAAAAGGTCACTAATGGTCAGAGAAGGTGGGAGGACTAGGGGATGACAGAGGATGAGATGGTTGGATGGCATCACCAACTCGATGGACATGAGTTTGAGTAAGCTCTGGAGTTGGTGATGGACAGGGAAGCCTGGTGTGCTGCAGTCCATTGGGTCGCAAAGAGTCGGACACAACTGAGCAACTGAACTGAACTGAACTGAATGGTCAGAGACCTAAAAAAAGTATTATAGATATATTTAAAAGAGCAAGTACCCTACATCAGTAAGTTTTAAGTATTTTTGGAATATTTATAAAATGTTCTATCTTAAGCCATGAAGAGCCTCTCATGGTATAGGCCAACCTCCCAGTTCCAGAAATGATGGCAAACTCACTCAGCTTTAAAGGCAAATGGAGCATTAAGGCTAAGAGTATAACCAAGAAACAATTTCTAACGTCTTAAGAGATATGTAGCAATAATTGGTAAAATTACAGGGGAAGATTGATAAATTGATAAACATAGCTGAGATTTTAACAGATCTTCTCAGAAATTTAATAACAAAGCATAGGAAAAGTAAGTGAAGACACAGATTCTTTAACATGATTAATAATTTCACATAGTTATATAACCAACCAGCAAACAAAACTTCTTTTGGAGCATACAGGAAACTTGGACCAAGTTCCGCAGAAGTATCTTCAGCAGGTCTTTGCCTACCTCTCACTGACAGACAGGTATCTGAGGGCCACTCCCTAGCTGTACAAAGCTTATAAGCAGGCACTGGGATTTACCAGCCTCTGTTTGGTGCAGTGGTGAGGAATCCATCTGCCAGTGCAGGAGATGCAAGAGATGAAGGTTTGATCCCTGGGTTGAGAAGATCCCTACTAGCAGGAAATGACAACCCACTCCACTATTCTGGAAAATTCCATAGACAGAGGAGGCTGCCGGGCTACAGACCATGGGGTAGCAGAGTCAGACACGACTTAGCATGCATGTGTGTATGCACACACACACACACATTGGAAAGGCAGGTGGGAATGGAAATGTATCAGCCAAACTTCAATGTCTGTCACACCTTAGTTATGTCTCGGACCTACCCTGACTTGAATGATCAAGAGTAACTGGATCTAAAAATTCACGTCCTAAGTGTTTACACGCAGAATTTCGAAGGCATTGCCTGCTAGCATCCAATCCATCTAATAGAAATGTTATATACGTCTCTTTCAAACTCTTTTGCAGTCGTCCTACTTTTTACTCTCTGGAAGCTTTTAGGATCTTTATATTTACTCATTTTCTAGCATTCTGAAATTGCGTGTGAATGTGTCTAGAAGTGAGCCTTTTAAAAATTCATCCTACTCAGTAATGATCCCTTTTAATCTGATGACTTGAATCCCATTCCAATTCTAGAAGGTTTCTTCTATTATTTCTGTGACACATATTATCCATTTTCTTTTCCTGCCACTTTAATTAGTTCCATATGTTGGCTCTCCGAGATTGTCTTTCTGTCCTCTTTTTTTAAAAAATTGTATTCTTCATTCATGTGGCTGCGTTAGGTCTTAGCTGCACACACGGGATCTTTTGTTGCAGCACACTGGCTCTCTACTTGTGGCGCTTGGGCTCCAAAGCACACAGGCTTTAGTAGTTGCGGCTCGCGGGCTCAGTTGTCCCACAGCATGTGGGATCCTAGTTTCTTGACCAGAGATCAAACCTGCATCCCCTGCAAAGTGGATTCTTAACCACCGGATCACCAGGGAAGTTCCTCTCTTCTTTTTCTTGTTTCATAGTTTTGGACTCTCTCTCATTTTTTAAAACTTCTATACCTATGGCCTTTCTACTCAAAGTGTGTTCATGGCCCAGCAGCATTGGCCTCACCTGGGAGCTTGTTAGAAATGTAAAGCTTCAGGTCTCACCTCAAAACTACCGAATTAGACTCTTTGCTAATAAGATCCCCGGGTGATTCTTATGCACGTTAATCCTTGAGAGGTACATGGGATAATTTTCAACTTTTATCTTCTAGTTCTGTTGAAATACTTTTATTGTCGCATTCCTATTATTAGTTAATAGTAGCTCCTTCTTGTAGTGTTTCTTTTTCAAAGCCTTCTGTTTTGTTTTATCTATATAATATTTCTGAGACTAATTATTTTATTTCAAGCCCTTTTTTGTTTCTTGAATTATCTATTTCCTCTGGGATTAATTTTTTCTTGTGTATGTTGATCTAGCTCATTCATGTGTTTTTTTTTTTTCCCTGATAAATCTGTTGATCCTTGTTAGTTCCTTTATTGTTGTTGTCGTTTACAATATCAGTAAGTCGTATCCGACTCTTTGCGACCTCATGGACGGTAGCCCACCAGGCTCCTCTCCGTCCATGGGATTTTCTAGGCAAGAATACTGGAGTGGGTTGCCATTTCCTCCTCCAGAGTATCTTCCTGACCCAGGGATCAAACCTGCGTCTCCTGCATTGGCAGGTAGATTCTTGACCACTGAACCACCAGGGAAGCCCTAGTTGCCTTATATTTAAGGATAAAAGAGGTGATGGATTATTTCATCTCACGGGGTGAGTTTCTCCTTCTACTGCCTCCTGTTATGCCTCTTTCCCTAAATGGGAAGCTGTTATGTATTGGAGAGACATTTAGTGTGGCTGCTGTACTTCTTCTTTAGGGAGTCCAACCCAGTACTTATAGTGGAAAACATAGCCTTCAAACAATTTCATTTCCTTAGGTATCAGGATATATTTTTTTTTTCTTTTGGTGATGCAGCCTCTGGCAGGTAAGGCAGAAAAGCTAGGAGTAGATTAGCACAACTCTTTCATATTTTCAGCCCCACTCTGCTTTCCTATTCTCTGATTCACAGATTCTGACTGGTCTCCTAACTACACAGCTACCCCACCTGAGGGGCTTCCTTGGTGGCTCAGCGGTAAAGAATCCCCCTTACAATGCAGGAGCTGCAGTTTCGATTCCTGGGTTGGGAAGATCCCCTGGAGGAGGGCATAGCAACCCACTCCAGTATTCTTGCCTGGAGAATCCCACAGACAGAGGAGCCTGGGGCTACAGTCCATAAGGTCACAGAGAGTCAGAATCGGCTGAAACAACTTAGCTCACACCCCAAAACCGAACTGCGGTTTGAGCTCCACTCACCCATTACGTTAAGACGCTTCTGTCCACTTTGGCCTTCCGGATTTGTTTGACATTTCCTATCTGCTGATAAATCCCCTCACCATTTCCCCTCTTACAGTGTTCATATGACTTTTTACAATTTCATAGCGAAATATCAGTGGAGTCTCTGAAGGAACATGAGGCAATTGCTCGTGTTCAGTCCATTATCTTGAGGCAGAGGTCTTCGAAGCACTCTGTGGTACTGTGCAGTATTTCAGTCATAAAAGGGAGGTCTTTAGCTGTAGGCTTAAAGCCATGGTACCCACCATGGAGTTGTACTTAAAGATGATTTCTGAAAAGAGTACTACAGCATTTAGAAGGAATGTCAAGCATCCCACGATGCTTTTGTAGACAAGATGATGTGACGTGGGTGGATCTGTATTCAGTGAAGTAATCAGAAAAGGCTGAAACAAGGGCTGAGAGAGGGCTTTAAAGCTAAAGAGCAGACTGCTTAGTAATCAGACTTTTTTATATCATTATTGACATAATGACATTGAGAATGCACTGATTACATCCTTAGATAAGGTAAATGTAGAAGGCTAATAGATTTGACAGAATGACAGTCAAAAAGGTAGTAGGTTGAAATGATGGGCTTAATCCAGGAGAACAAAGTTTAATATAGACAAATGTAATGGCTGGAACTTGGCCCAGGAAACCAACCACACAGGAGTACAGTTTAAGAGCAACAAATGCAATGTGATACAGATGCTATAAACAGAAAATGGGATTTTAAGTCCGAATGGAAGTATAATAGAGGCCTTCCTAGGTCTGGTCTTCTCTGAGGTGGGCCATCCTTATTTGTAGTACTGTGTTGGGGGCCACTGTCGAGGAGGTAAACCACCCTCTGGAGCTGATCTGAGGACAAGGGTTTGGCTCGTGAGAGGATCATATGAAGAATGACTAAAAGAAGTGAGGAAAAGTATAGCTGTTTATGTCAAGTAAAAAGTGTGGCCGTTTTTTAAAACATTCTTTGAAGGATTATACTGTGGGAGATGAGTAAAATCTATGGAGTGTGACTGTGGGTACAAGCCTGAGACAAATGGGTGAAAATTTTTATGGCAGCGTATTTGGGCTCAGTTTGAGACAGAACTTTATAGCAAGCAGAGCTGAAATCAAATGGACAATCAATCGGACTTCTCTACCACTGGCACTGTATGACTCCTTGTCAAATTCCACATAGGGGCCAAGCACTGGTGTATGTTTACACTCTTTTCAACTCTGAGATTTTATGAAGAATGGAAGGAAATACAGGAGGAGGAGGAGGAGGAAAGGAAATACAGGTTTGATGCTTTATTGAGTTAGAAATGAAAAAAAGTCAGCTTAACTATATCTCGACAATGAATCAGTACTTTATAAATTATGGCCTTGTTTTCAGAGAGGCCTAGGATTTCTCAGATCCCTTGCAAGGGAAGAAGGAATATAAAATGGTGATTAATCAGATTTGCTATCTGGTATATCAAAAATCAAAAAGGCTTGGGCTTCCAATGGAGCAGTTATCTTAACTGTTCTCCAAAATTTTCCCACTTTATGTGAATTAAATTTTTTTTATTATTATTTCATTTTTCTTCTTCTGTGTCCCACAGCATGTGGGATCCTAGTTCCCCAAGCAGAGATCAAAGCCATGCCCCTCACATTGGAAGCATGGAGTCTTAACCACTAGACTGCTCGGGAAATCCCCACCTTCTGTCAATTTTAATTACTCGCTCCAGGCCTGTATTTAACATCATAAATCACCAAGAATTATTTGAGTATTACAAAGGTCAAGTTCCTTTTATGATTGATGTTGAAGTTTAATAAGAGAATCTTTAACCATTGTTATATTCTTGGTTATATGATAACTTCTAGGGATAGGTTTGTAAGAGTACTAATAATTAAGTTTTTTAATTCATTCAAATAATTAATGACCTCTTCACAGAAATTATAGTTTGAAGGATAATCTCTAAAAAGATAGTTTTACAGTATACATTTTACAAAATAATTCTGATGGGCTAGTTTAAAAGACTTAAGAAAGGTCACGGTCCCTTGCCTCCTTCTGTCCTACTTCTCTCCTTATCTGGTGGAAATTGCACAGTCACTGTTTCTGTATTCCCAAACACTTCATCCTCCGTTTTCTTGTCCTTCTGTTGCCTTGTGATTCCTTCTTGGTTAAATCACAACCCTGAATAAGTCCACCTCTTGCCTCCTCCGAGCCTCTACCCACGTGGTTGAATGTGGCTGAGAACTGAGCACAATTCTTACTGTGAATTCACAGTCACTAGTCTTGAATAGGCCCTTCATGCCACCTGTTAGAAAGACCACGGTCCCCTTCTCCTCTTTGTATTCTTTTATTTTTGGCTGTGCCGGGTCTCCGTTGCTACATGTGGACTTGTCTCTAGCGACCAGGGGCTCCTCTTGAGTTGTGGTGCAGGGGCTTTTCTTGTTGCAGAGCACAGATTCTAGAGCTGAGGGCTTCAGGAGTTGTGGTGCACGACATTAGTTGCTCCTCTTCATGTGGGATCTTCCTGGACAAGGGATCGAACCTGTGTCCCCTGCATTGCAAGGCAGATTCTTAACCACTGGACCACCAGCAAAGTCCTTCCCTTCTCCTCTTAACACTGCCTTTCAGATCCTCATTCTGCCCAGCTTTCTATTTCACCTAGAAAACAGGAGACTGTCTACCCCAGCCTACCACTGCATCTACCCATCAAACTGCGTCTCGGCAGGACACTCTGCCTTGTCTCCTGCAACTATGGGTGAGCTGTTTGTGTTCCTAGCTGAAATCAATCCCTGAGGGCCTTTGAACTTGCCACTCCCTCTATCTGGAACATGAACTCCCTTCCTCACTTCATTAGAGTCTATACTAAAATATCATCGGGGGACTTGCCTGGTGGTCCAGTGGCTAAGACTCCATGTTCCCAATGTAGGGGGCCTGGTTCTGACCCCTGGTCAGGGAACTAGACTCCACACACTGCAATTAAGAGTTCACATACCGCAACTAAAGATCCCGCATGCGGCAATGAAAAGGGAAGGTCCCATGTGCTGCAACTAAGACCCAGCACGGCCAAATTAATTAATTAATTAGAAAAATATCAATGTCTATCATTTAGAATATCAGCCTCTATCCCCACCATCTGGTCTCATTCTCTGACTTATTTAGCACTAATCATCAAAAAATATGTCTATCTTATTTTGATTATTATCTATCTATACACAGAAGACTAAATTTAAAAAGGATGTCAGTTCCTTTTGAACTTATTTGTAAATTTAATAGGATCCCAATAAAAACATCTATGGATATGTATGAGAGTAGGTAAATGATTTCCAGTTTCATATATAAAAAGAATCAAGAAATAAGACAGTCAATCTTTTAAACAGAAGAGCAATAAGGTGGAACCAACATACCATGTAATGATATATAAAAGCCTAAAATATTAGAATAGTATTATGCTGTTCAGTAGCCAAGTCGTGTCCAACTCTTTGCTATCCCATGGACTGTAGCCCAACAGGCTCTTCTGTCCATGGGATTCTCTGGGCAAGAATACTGAAGTGGGTTGCCATTCCCTTCTCCAGGGGATCTTCCCAACCCAGGGATCAAACCCAGGTCTCCAGCATTGCAGGCAGATTCTTTACCATCTGAGCTACCAGAGAAGTCCATAGGCATACATACATATGTAATAAATCTGTAGGGGAAAATAGCAAGGACACAGTAAATGCTCATTAACTGAGTGGTTACTCGATGGATGGAGGGTGAGTGTTTGGAATGGAGGTTTCAGGATTTGGAATGCGCATAAACAGAAAGTGCATGCCAGAATAAATCGCAGGCCTGGGATGCTATCCTTATAAAGACCTGCCTGCAAGTTTGACCTTGGCTGGTGTCTGGGAGGTTAGATTTCATCTTGAGGGGAGGGGTTCCCACCACTGCCTGGTAAGAGTGGCTCACTGTGCCTAGACAATATGGTTTATCCCAGACACTTGCTTTCCATCCAGAAGTCTTGAATTTTGGTTTTCAATATATGCTGGGCAGAGGGAGCCTGCATGTCCAGTTCCCAGGGAAAACTCTTGGGGCTGAGTCTCTAATGAGCTTCCCTGGTAGGCAACATTTTATATGTGTTGTTACAACTCATTGTTGGAAGAGTTAATCACATCTATAAGACTCCCCTGGGAGTGGACTCTTAGAAGCTTGCAACTGGCTTCCTTGTGCCTTTTCTCTTTGCTGATTTTGTTTTGTATCCTTGCTCAATCACTCAATCATGTCCAATCCTTTGTGACCCCATGCACTGCAGCCTACCAAGCTCCTCTGTCCATGGGAATTCCCAGGCAAGAATACTGGAGCGGATTGCCATTACCTCCTCCAGAGGATCTTCCTGACCGAGGGATCAAACCCACGTCTGTTGCATCTCCTGCAATTGCATGTGGGTTCTTTACTACTCTCACTTTGTTTACCACTAGTGTTACCTGGGAAGCCCCTTACACTGTAATAAATCATACTATGAAAATGACCATATTCTGAGTGTTTGAGTTCTCCTACTGCCAAGTTATTTCCGTCGTGTCTGACTCTGTGTGACCCCATAGACGGCAGCCCACCAGGCTCCCCCCTCCCTGGGATTCTCCAGGCAAGAACACTGGAGTGGGTTGCCATTTCCTTCTCCAATGCATGAAAGTGAAAAGTGAAAGGGAAGTTGCTCAGTCGTGTCTGACCCTCAGCGACCCCATGGACTGCAGCCTTCCAGGCTCCTCCATCCATGGGATTTTCCAGGCAAGAGTACTGGAGTGGGGTGCCATTGCCTTCTGAGTTCTCCTAGCTAATACCAAAGCTAGGGTTGATTTTAGATATCTCTTTCAGTGAGGGTTACACAGGTGTTCTTTCAAAAAATTCTTTAATATATTATAAATATTGTAATGTGAAAAGGTTAGTCGATTAGTCGTGTCTGACTCTTTGCAACTTCATGGACTGTAGCCCACCAGGCTCCTCTGTCCATGGACTTCTCCAGGCAAGAATACTGGAGTGGGTAGCCATTCCCTTCTCCAGGAGGTCTTCCTGACCCAGGGATCGCACCCTGGTCTCCTGGGTGTCAGGCAGATTCTTTACTATCTGAGCCACAAGAGAAGCCATAAATAATGTATGTATTTGCTGATTAATCAAAAGAAAACTAAAAGAAATACAGGAATTACCCAAATAAAGAATAAATGTAATTGTGTAGAAAGCATTTCAGTAAAATGAAATAGAATGGCATTATCTAGAATCAAACCATAGAATATCTCATTCAAGGAGCTGGAATTATAGACAGAGTAATCAGAGGAAATGGTGAAACTGGAGAAGTAACCAGAAGTAGCCATCGTTGTGACTTCCATGAAATGATCTTCCCAGTTCTCCCCAATCCCATCCTCCCTCCATGTACTGTTCCATCTCCTCCTAATTTTTATCTATTTTTAATATTGAGGCACATTTCCTCTCATATGGATCCCCCTTTTTTCCACTGCTATTTCTTGGAAAGACGATGAATTACCTTGATACCTTTGTTGAAAATAATAAACTGGACTTCCCTGGTAGCACAGTGAATAAGAATCTGCCTGCCAATGCAGGAGACACAGGTTCAATCCCCGATCCAGGGAGATCCCACATGCTGCAGAGCAACTGAGGCCCAGCACCGTAACTACTAAGCCCGAGAGCCCACGAGCTCTAGAGCCCACGAGCCGCAGCTGCTGAAGCCCATGTGCCCTGGAGCGCATGCCCTGCAACAAGAGAAGCCACGTCAGTGAGAAGCCCTGGTCACCGCAACTAGAAAAAGGCCCATGCGGCAATGAAGACCCGGAATAGCCAAAAGTAAATAAATAACTCTAAAAAAAAAGAATAAACTGTATATGTGTGGGAATATGTATATACAACATCTATTTCCAAATTTTCTAATCCCTTCTAGTGAAATATTGATATATAGATTTATACCACACTACCACATTGCCTTGAAGCTGTAGCTTTATAATAATATTTATTTATTTATTTTGGCCACACCAGACGACTTGTGGGATCTTAGTTCCCCAAGCAGGGATTGAACCTGGCCACAGCAGTGAAAGTTCCAAGGCCTAACCACTCTCAGGGAAATACCCTTCCTCTTTTTTAGATCATGTAGTAGCTGTCCTTCCAATTTTCCTTAAAATTGTTGTAGTATTCTAAATCCTTTTCATCTCCATATAATATTTGGAATCAGCCTGTCTATTTCTAGGGGAAAAAAGACCCTGCTTTTTTAGAAAAGTGCGTTGAACATTTAAAACATTTTGAGAACTGATATCTTAACAATACTACCTTCACTCCTTGAATGGGGTTATCACTCTTGGATTATAATTCAATAATATTTTATTTTGTGTAAACTGTTCCTGCTTTGGCATTGGGAACTCTCTCAGTTGATTCCTGGGTTACTTGGATACACACCATCATTGTGTGTGCATGTGGGTGTGTATTTGTGTGTCTATAGTTTTTCCCAGCTTTTCAGTAAGTTTCTCTGCTCTGGTTGATGAGAATTCAGTATCTCCTAGTTCCGCGAATTATTCAGCTTTGAGCTCCCAAGAGCTTTGCTTTGCCTGACCTTGTAGTGTTTTCTCTAGACACGTGTTGCTTTGTGTTCAGCCGAAACTCAAGGTGACCTTTATGTGAATTTCTGGAGCCCTTTCTGCACATAGCTCTCTCCTCTCGAGTATCCCGCCCTCCAAACTCCAGCCGCTTTTTGAAAACCTGAACTCCGTCTCCTCAACTCAGTAAGACTCTCATGCTGTTTGGGCTCCTCATCCCCACATTGTGGTTCAGAAAGAGCCACCAGGAAGAAACTAGAGGTATTGCTGGATAACTGTTTTAAAAAGATTAAAATATATTTATGTATTTGGCTGTGCCGGGCCTTAGACGCAGCAGTTGGGATTTCATCTCGGTTGCGGCATGCAGGATCTAGTTCCCTGATCAAGGATTGAACCCAGGACCCCTGCCTTGGGAGCAGTGTCTTATGCACTGGACCATCAGGGACATCCAGGATAATATTTTTACTATCCTTCTCTATTGCCCAATGTCTGAAAACAAGTGTTGCTTATATTTTGTACATCCTTTAGTTGTTACTATAAAAAGCCAAGTGTGGTTCCAATATTCCATTACAGCAGGAAGCACAACAGCCTCTACTGTTTGGGTTGCTATTTTACATGGTATATATTTCTGTAACTTATTACAGTTGCTAATATAATCCACATATGCACATATAGAAACACAATTGACTTAAACTATTATTAATTCTATAACTTATCTGGAGATGTTCTTAAAGTTTTCCATTCAGATAGTTATTTTAAAATAATATTTTTGTTTTTCTTTTCAGTTCTTAGAATTCTTATGTCTTTGTCTTGCAGTGTTGGTTTGGGCTTCTGGGATAATGTAAACAGAAGTGGTAATAACGGGCATCCATTCCTATTCCTGGTTTTAAAAGGAATGATTAATATTAGCTTTAGCTACTGTTTTTAGATCCTGATTAAAATACAAGTTAAGGAAGTTGTCTTTTATAATTCCTTTGTGGTTTGTTTTGTGGTATGCTGAAAAAAGTGTCTCCTCCCCCCCAAGTTATATTTACTTCCTAATTGCTGGACCATGTGAATATCATCTGACGCAGCAAGAGTGAAAATTAATTTATATGGCAAAAGATGTGATTAAGGATCTTGACTGGAATTTATCTTGAATTATCAGGGTTGGCCCTAAAAGCAATCACATGTATCCTTAAAAGAAAGGGAGAGGGTGATTTTATAGACAGACACAGAGGAGGGGTCCATGTGAAGACACACTGAGGTCAGAATGATGTCACCATCAGTGAAAAAACACCATCAATGACAAAAGTCATGAGAGGCAAGAACCAACCCTCCTCAAGAACCTGAGTGGAGCCTGACCCTACTGACTCTTAGGTCTTTTATTTACAGCCTTCAGAACTGTGAGAGAATTATTGCTTTAAGCCATGAAAATCAGGGTAATTTGTTATAGGAGCCATTGGAATCTAATGTTTTTATTTAATTGTGATACTGAATCACAGGCTTCCCAGGTGGCACTAGTGGTATAGAATCTGCCTGCCAGGAGATGTAAGAGACGTGGGTTGGGAAGATTCCCCTGGGGTAGGAAATGGCAACCCACTCCATTACTTTTGCCTGGAGAATCCCATGGACAGAGGAGCCTGGTGGGCTACAGTCCATAGGGTTGCAAAGAATCAGATACGACAGAAGCGACTTAGCACATTCAACTACCTCAAAGGTATTTTTTTTTTTAATCCACTGGAACAAGCATATAGTTTTTCTCTTTTAATCTCTCAAAATGTGAATTACACTAATGAGATTCTCTGATGTTAAGCCATGTTAAACCAACCCCCCATTCCTACAATAAACCCAACTGGTTCATGATATATCAATATATGTGCAGGCATGTATGTTTCATCTGTCTTTTCTGCTGATTCTCATTCATGGTCTATAATTTTCAAATGTTGCCCCTAGAGTCTCTAGCTAGAAGAAACATAGCCCTGTTCAGTTCAGTTGCTCAGTTGTGTCCGACTTTGCGACTCCATGGACTGTAGCACCCAGGTTTCCCTGTCCATCACCAACTCCTGGAGCTTGCTCAAACTCATGTCCATCGAGTAGATAACACTCGCTGTAGACACCTTGATTTTAGCACAGTGAGACCCATCATTGACTTCTGACCTCTGGAACCGTAAGACAATAAATTTGTGTTATAAGCCTCGACCAAGTTTGCAGTAACTTGTCACAGCAGCAATGGGAAACAAATACACTCATTTGCCTTATGAATTCATTTGAAGGATTTCCTTGAGGCCTTAGAGGAAGGACCAGTCTTTCAGCGAGGACTTGTGTTTCTTTCTCCTAGTCGTTTCGGGGCACTAGCCTGGAAATGCTTCAAACTACATTAAGGGCTTAAGGTAATGTGTTTTGAGCAAGTCCATGTAAAGGCTAAGCTATGTTATACTTTTCACTATTTTCTTTCTCTTTTTTTTGGCTGCACCATATGGCACTCAGGATCTTAGTTCCCCAACGAGGGATGGAACCTGTGCCCACTGTATGGAAAGCATGGAATCTCAACCACTGGACCACCAGGGAAGTCCCTCCTCTCTCTTCTCGCTCTGTTAGACAAGGAAAAATTTCTCAGAGTCCCTGGGTGGAGAAAGAGAGAGTGAGTTTACTTCTGTTTCACCCTAATCCTGAGTTGTCACTCTCTGCGGGCCCAGCTCAGTGTAGTGAGACCCTCCTCTTAGACTCCTCAACTTGGGGCCACCAGGCTTTGATTTCTGCCCCTTCTACCCCAGAAGGCTGTCAAAATCCAAAGTTCAAGTTTGCCCAGAATAGAAAATGCACCCAAGGCAAAAGCAATTTCAAGGTTCTTTCTGGTTCTCTTTCTGTAAGCCTTGTCCTGTTTTCAATGCTTTCAGAGTTTTTCTCACTTACCTTTCTTTTAACCAGCATTCACTGCGGTTTTTAGTGATGGGGCTGATCTGAATAACCTGGCCCAAAATATTCCTGGACACCTGTTAAAACTTTGTTTCTTCCGAATCTGTCAATTCTACCATCTAAACTTTTGGCTGGTCTGATTTTGCTGTCTTGTATTTCTGTTGGCTCCCACACCTGATGTTCTGTTTTCCTGTTCATTCATTTGTTCATTTAATTATAATCTCATTTTAAAAGACTTTATTAAATTTGTTACAATATTGCTTCTATTTTATATTTTGGTTTTATTTCTTTTATTTATTTTTTTTGGCTACAAGGTATGTGGGATCTTAGCTTCCCAGCCAGGGATTAAAGCTGCAATCCCTGCATTGGAAGGCGAAACCTTCTGGACCACTGGACCATCAGAGAAGTCCCCATAGACCTGGGTTCAATCCCTGGGTCGGGAAGATCCCCTGGAGAAGGAAATGGCAACCCATTCCAGTATTCTTGCCTGGAAAGTCCCATGGACGGAGAAGCCTGTTAGGCTACACAGTCCGTGGGGTCACAAAGAGTCGGACAAGATTGAACGACTTCACTTTCACTTTGATTATCCTCAGTAAACCTGTATTTGTCAAACTTCTTGGAAGGTTACATTCATGTCACTTTCCCGCAGAAAAAAAGGACTGCTGTTGTGCTTTCAGTTGCCTGGAGGCAGGCCAACACAGTTCCAATTTAAAACAATTCCTTTGCTTGAGGTTTTTCACATTACCCAGGTATTATGAGTTAGACCACAAACATGCAAGAAGTTTGACTTGTGGTTATACATTCTCAGGGGAAGTTTTTTCCTCTCTTCACTCAGTTCCTGTTGATACAGATGCAGGAATGTCTGTGCTTTTCCCTCCTCCCTATAATTGTGTACAGTTATCAAAAGCAAAGCTTAGTGACTAGAGATTGGCAGAGCTCTACCATTACAGTGCTCATTAGTTTTCTAACTACAATGGTGTGAAACTAGAAATTAATTACATAAAGAAAACTGGAAAATTCATAAGTATGTGGAGATTAAACAACATGCTACTGAACAACCAATGGGTCACTATGTTTTATGTCTGAAACATATAATATTGTACATCAACTATTTCACAATTTATATACATGTCCCCCAAGTTCATCCATGTTGTTGCAAATAGCAGGATTTCCTTCTTTTTTTTTTTTTGCATGTATATGCAAAGAATACCTAAAAAATAAAAAGAAGGAAATTCTGCTATTTGCAACAACATGGATGAACTTGGGGGACACTCTGAAGTGAAATAACCTAGACATAGAAACAAATATGCAATCTTACTTATCTGTGAATTTTTTTTTTTTTTAAAGTTAAACTCACAGTAACACAGAGTAGAATGGTTATTACCAAAGGCTGGGGGTTGGGGGAGGGGGGAGAGGATACAAACTTTTAGTTACAAAAATGAATAGGTTCTGGAGATAGCATGATGACTGTAGTTAATAATAATGTAATACTATAGTATTAGTATTTATTAATCAATAGTGTATACTATAAATTATAATTAATATATTAATTATATACATTAATGTAATAATATATATAATATATAATATTAATATTATAATAAAGTATAATTAATAGTGTATACTATAAATTATACTTGAAATTTGCTGAGAGTAAATCTCACGTGTTTCCATTTCCCCAAAAAAGTGGTTACTGTGAGAAGTGATGGATATGTTAATTAGCTTGACTGTGGCATGCATTTCACAATGTACATCTAAACCACCTTGAAACTTTAAATATATATAATTTTGTCAATTATGTCTCAAGCTGGGGTGCAGGAAAGACCTTATTTCCACATACAGCCACACTCTGAAGTACTGGGGGTTAGGTCTTCACATATGGATTTTGGGGAGACACAATATAGTGTACTAGTTAGTTAGTTCAGTCGCTCAGTCATGTCTGACTCTTTGCGACCCCATGAATCGCAGCACGCCAGGCCTCCCTGTCCATCACCAACTCCTGGAGTTCACTCAGACTCAGGTCCATTGAGT
>NW_011494720.1:4243248-4243912 GCF_000754665.1 Bison bison bison
TTCTCCTCCTGCCCCCAATCCCTCCCAGCATCAGAGTCTTTTCCAATGAGTCAACTCTTCGCATGAGGTGGCCAAAGTACTGGAGTTTCAGCTTTAGCATCATTCCTTCCAAAGAAATCCCAGGGCTGATCTCCTTCAGAATGGACTGGTTCGATTTCCTTGCAGTCCAAGGGACTCTCAAGAGTCTTCTCCAACACTACAGTTCAAAAGCATCAATTCTTTAGCGCTCAGCTTTCTTCACAGTGCAACTCTCACATCCATACATGACCACAGGAAAAACCATAGCCTTGACCAGACGGACCTTTATTGGCAAAGCAATGTCTCTGCTTTTCAATATGCTATCTAGGTTGGTCATAACTTTCCTTCCAAGGAGTAAGCATCTTTTAATTTCATGGCTGCATTCACCATCTGCAGTGATTTTAGAGCCCAGAAAAATAAAGTCTGACACTGTTTCCACTGTTTCCCCATCTATTTCCCATGAAGTGATGGGACCAGATGCCATGATCTTCGTTTTCTGAATGTTGAGTTCTAAGCCAACTTTTTCACTCTCCTCTTTCACCTTCATCAAGAGGCTTTTTAGTTCCTCTTCACTTTCTGCCATAAGGGTGGTATCATCTGCATATCTGAGGTTATTGATATTTCTCCTGGCAATCTTGATTCCAGC
>NW_011494720.1:4244131-4252392 GCF_000754665.1 Bison bison bison
GAATTTTCCAGTTTATTGTGATCCACACAGTCAAAGGCTTTGGTATAGTCAATAAAGCAGAAATAGATGTTTTTCTGGAACTCTCTTTTTTGATGATCCAGTAGATGTTGGCAATTTGGTCTCTGGTTCCGCCTTTTCTAAAACCAGCTTGAACATCTGGAAGTTCATGGTTCACATATTGCTGAAGCCTGAAGCTAAGCTAAGCCTGAAGCTATTATAGTGTATAACACTGGAAAAGGCAATGGCACCCCACTCCAGTACTCTTGCCTGGAGAATTCCATGGATGGAGAAGCCTAGTAAGCTGCAGTCCATGGGGTCGCACAGAGTCGGACACGACTGAAGTGACTTAGCAGCAGCAGCAGCAGCAGTGTATAACACCACCCAAAATTGATTTTTAAAATCTGCCTTGAAGGGCTTCCCCTGTGGCTCTGCCTGCCAATGCAGGAGACATGGGTTCAGTCTTTGATCCTTGAAGATCCTCCATGCTTGCTGAACAACTAAGTCCATGTGCTACAACTATTGAGTCTGTGCTCACCTGGGAACCCCAACTACTGAACATACACGCTGCAACTACGGAAGCCTGTTCACCTGGAGCCCATGCTCTGCAGCGAGAAGCCACCACCGTGAGAAGCCCACACACTGCAACCAGAGAGTAGCCCCACCGCTTGCGGCTGGAGAAAAGCCCACGCGGCAGCGAAGACTCAGCACAGCCAAGATAAACTAAAAACATTTCTTTTTTAAAGTGTCTTGAAACTTTTGGATTTAGATTAAAATCTATACAAATTAATATATAAGGAATAAAGTCAAATCCTCAGAAAGCCATGGTTTTGCTTGTCGTATTATAGGCTTTGAATTTAGCCAAAAGATATTAGCGTAAAAACAAAAGAGGTATCAGAGAGATGTTTGCAGTGTTTATTCAACATGGTGTAGGAAAAAGAAAAACTGACGCTGGGGTATAAATCAGGGGGAAGGATATAAAAGTTCTAGTCACTAAAATTTTCTTTTTTACAACTTAATAATTCAAAGCAACTGTCAGATTATTAGTTTCCCAGGTACCTTGGTGTAGACGACTTTGACCTGAATAGCTGACATGAGAATTCTAGTCACTTGAATGAGATAAATGATACAGCAAATTAATAGACTTGCATTCTGGGGGGCATACATCAGCGTCTTGTGTTTGGTTGTTGTTGGTTTGTCCATGAGGCTCTGATCTAATCTGGGTGAATTACATTGGGTTACTAGTCCACCAACATATGAGGAATACAATGGTCACAAGATATTGTCACCATGTGAAGCATTATTTGGACAGCCACCTTGATGCCACTTGTCATAATGCCTTCAATTTATAACAGCTGTTTGTACCAGGAAGTTAAACTGAGTCTAGGAATATAAGGCAATGCCTTCTGGCCGATATAACTTCTTTCGTTACACCCTGAGTCTTCTCTCATTCTATTGCAACAAAATAATTTGGTCTCCTTTTCAATGATCTGAAATGAATGAAAATTTCTATAGTCAGAAAATTCCTGTCATTTCACAATAGCTGTATAAAACTTTAAGGCACACAAAACAGCTTCTTCTCACCAGCAACTTGAAGTAGTGTCCATTTGGAAAGTCTGGGGAAACACTGAAGGATGTGTATGTGGGTTGGGCAAATATATTGGGTCAGGAGTGTGTCTAAGAAGTAAGAAAAGATTCATCGTGAACGAGAAAAAGACACAGATCTGTTGGTTTACTCATTGAGGAGCAAATGTTATGCTTAAATCAATATTCAAACTACAAAGCCTGAAAATCTAGAGTTTTTTTTTTAATCGTTGATCACTATTACTGACAATGTGTGATGTTTTACTTTTAGCTGTTTGAAGAACCACTTCTTTAACGCGCAATAAAACACACCTGCCAAAATCAAAATTTCTAAAAGTGAAACTGGTAGAAGTAAAATATTTACTATGTACCTTTAACATGTTGTGATTCTTTCAGGAAATATACTTGGTTTCAGCATCAAGTTTGGTGAGTTATTTTGGGTCCATCTAAAATAATAAGATTGGGAATTCCCGGTGGTCCAGTGGTTAGGACTTCATGCTTTCACTGTGTGGGTCTGGGTTCAATCCCTGGCTGGGAATAAGATTCCCACAAAATGCATGGCACAGCCAAAAAGAATAAAAATAAAATGTATGTGTGTGTTAGTCTCTCAGTCATTTCTGGCTCTTTGTGACCCCACTGACTGTAGCCCACCAGGCTCCTCTGTCCATGGGATTTCCATTTCCTTCTCCAGAGGATCGTCCCAACCCAGGGATCGAACCCAGCTCTCCTGCATTGCAGACAGATTCTTTACTGTCTGAGCAACCAAGGAAGCCCAAAAGACACAAATTACTGAATTACTGAAACCAGGCAAAAATATTTTTTAAAAAACCTTTGCCAACTCAGCACGCTAATATAACTATTTTTGTATCATTTTCAATCTTTGCATATATATTCTTAAAACTAAAATATACTAGCAATTTGATTCACATTCCTTTGTATTTAATAACATAAGCATTTAACATATGCATTTATCCTTTCCTATATTTCTAATCTTTTTCTAACCATTAAAATATTTAAAAAATTGTAATTAAATATCAATAACCTCAGATATGCAGATGACACCACCCTTATAGCAGAAAGTGAAGAGGAACTAAAGAGCCTCTTGATGAAAGTGGAAGAGGAGAGTGAAAAAGTTGGCTTAAAGCTCAACATTCAGAAAACTAAGACCATGGCATCTGGTCCCATCACTTCACGGGAAATAGATGGGGAAACAGTGGAAACAGTGTCAGACTTTATTTTTTCGGGCTCCAAAATCACTGCAGGTGGTGATTGCAGCCATGAAATTAAAAGACGCTTACTCCTTGGAAGGAAAGTTATGACCAACCTAGATAGCATATTCAAAAGCAGAGACATTACTTTGCCAACAAAGGTCCGTCTAGTCAAGGCTATGTGAGAGTTGGACTGTGAAGAAAGCTGAGCGCCAAAGAATTGATGCTTTTGAACTGTGGCGTTGGAGAATACTCTTGAGAGTCTCTTGGACTGCAAGGAGATCCAACCAGTCCATTCTAAAGGAGGTCAGTCCTGGGTGTTCATTGGAAGGACTGGTGCTGAAGCTGAAACTCCAATACTGTGGCCACCTCATGAGAAGAGTTGACTCATTGGAAAAGCCCCTGATGCTGGGAGGGATTAGGGGCAGGAAGAGAAGGGGACAACAGAGGATGAGATGGTGGATGGCATCACCAACTCAATCGATAGACACGAGTCTGGGTGAACTCCGGGAGTTGGTGATGGACAGGGAGGCCTGGCATGCTGTGATTCATGGGGTCACAAAGAGTCGGACACGACTGAGCGACTGAACTGAGCTGAACATAGTATTTACCATTTTAACTATTTTTAAGTGTACAGTCGTATAACACTAAATATAAATACTTCATACTCTTGTGCAACCATCATCACCATTCATTTATAGAACTTTATCATCTTCCCAAAATGAACTCTATGCCCATCGAGTACTAATTCCCCATTTCTCCTCCTCTGGCAACCACCATTCTACTTTCTGCCTTCATGAATGTGACTATTCTAGGTACCCCATGTAAGTGGAATCATACAATATTTGCCTTTAAGTGAAATAAGCCAGAGGCAGATATTGTAGGATTCCAACTTATATGGGGTACCTAGAATAGTCTTCAAGTTTCATTCATGTTGTAGGGTACATCATTATTCCTTTCATGTTAAGGCTTAGTGATATTACATTGTATGCATATACCCTAGTCTGCTTTGTTTATATAAATGTATATACTTACATAAATGTATCTGGCAGTAGTGGCTTTCCTGGTGGCTCAGTGGTAAAGAATCTACCTGACAAAGCAGGAGACTTGGGTTTGATCCCTGGGTTGGGAAGATCCCCTGGAGATGGAAATGCCAACACACTCCAGTATCTTGCCTGGGAAATCCCATGAAGAGAGGAGACTGGTGGGCTATAGTCCATGACGTTGCAAAAGAGTCGGACACGACTTAGCAACTAAACAACGTCTGTCAATGGACACTGGGGGTGCTGCTGCCTTTTTCAGTTCTTTTGGATGAATATCAGGAGTGGAATAGCTGGAGCATAGGCTAATCTATTAAAATTTTGAGGAACCATCCTGTTGTTTCTCATAGTCTCATCATTTTATTGGCTGTATAATATTCCATTTTGTTTCTATGCCCTAATACTAAACCACTCCAGAAGTGTTTCCTGAGGAATCTCAAGTTTTCATTTTCTCTGTTGGATGGAAGTTAGTTCTGGCTTAGACAATGCTTCAGATTTTTTTGCCCTAGTTTAAAAATAACTCATATACATTCATTATTACTGAAACGGAGCAGGACCCTATGGTTCTTGCCCCCACCCACCAGCCCCCAATGTCCTCTGCCTGTCTTTCATCTATGGAAACTTTAGTCAAAGAATATGTTTGATCAGAGACATGAGAACGTGCAAAATAAAACCAAAAAAATAGAAAAACTGTCAAAGACCAAATAATAATAACATAGTCATTTCAGTTCAGTCGCTCAGTCATGTCCAACTCTTTGCAACTCCGTGGACTGTAGCATGCCAGGCCTCCCTGTCCATCACCAACTCCCAAAGTTTACTCAAACTCATGCCCACCGAGTCATTGATGCCATCCAACCACCTTATCCTCTGTCGTCCCCTTCTCCTCCTACCTTCAATCTTTCCCAGCATCAGGGTCTTTTAGCATAGTCAAAGACCTTTAGTTCCTTCTCAAGGGCTATCAATAATATTCTGAGCCATATCCAGTGAGCTGTCCTAAAAGTGATCCCCGTCCCCACTCTGCAAGGGTGAAGAAGTTAACTACATGATGATCAGACTGTACCTGAGACATAAGCTGCCACAGTTCCAAGAACTGGCCTCAAGGACATGGAAACAAACTGACCCTGGAACTGAAGAATTAACTGTACAATCAAGATGAGGGTGGTCAGACCATCAGTGATCAATCTGATGACTGTCAGAGCTGACTGTGCTGTTTCTGCATGTAGCCCACCCCACCCCCGGCTAGAAAAGCTCTTGCACAATTGATCGTCAGTGGAGAGAGCTGGCCTTTGAACACATGTCTGCCCTCCCTACTGGTTGCTGGTAACTGAAATAAAGCAAATCTTTCTTTCTACCAGCCTGGCCTGCTTACTGGCTTTTGAGTGGCAAGCAGCTGCCTCCCACCTTCTGGTAACATCACCCCTGATAGCTGATAACTGTTTTTGCTTACTGCCACCTCAAAATGACTCCCCTTCTCAAGGACGTGCCCCACTGATGGGAGTAAATCCTGTCTAGCTTGATCTCTGCTTTCCCATGTGGGGGCCACTAGCATATATTTAAACTTGAGTCAATTATAGGGAAATAAAATTAAAAACTCATTTTCTCAGTCGCACCTGACATATTTCAAGTACATGACAGTCACAAGGAGCTTGTGCTACTGAATTGGGCATCATGGATACAGAACATTTCCACCATCTCAGAAAGCTCTATGGCGAGCGCTGCTCCAGACTGTTTTTGACTCTGACCACTTTGTTAGCTGAATCAGAGCCTATGAGTTACTCCCCCAAATGATTAAATCCTAGGAGAAAGGCCAATGTTAAACACATTCAGAAGAGAATACCATAAACTCTGGAATGTGAGTTTCAAAATTCACCACTGGGAATATCTCTTCTAGTGGCTGGACTACCCCTGCCTGCTGTTTCCCACGTCAAGTCTTCTTCAGAGTATGAATTCCTGGTCTTAAATTTGTTACTGATGGTCGCCTAATCCAAGCTGGGTCAATCCAGTTCCTTACTTTTCCCTTAAGGTATTTGGAACTGGGAGAGATTGTCAGTCAGGTGGTCCTCCAGCTGTTTAGAACTATAAATTTAGGAGAAACAGTCATATCCCACTATGTAAAACTGAGCTGGATATAGCAATGGAAAGAAAGCTCAAGCAGGTAAGCGGAGATTAAATTGCTTTGGACTTTCAAATTCTGGGTTCAGGTTCCTTTCTCAGGCCCATCAGCATCCATAACTTTGCGTTACAGGAGACAAGTCTGCATCCTAACAGTAAATTATTTAATGCTTAAGCTAGCTCCAACTGGCTTATTATCTGGGACCCAAGAGTCCTAACATACATGCATCCATAAACTACACACACAGGCATCGACATACAACACAGAGGTGTGCATAGTTGTACACAAACTTTGCATTAAGTCATCACACTGGGCTCCCAGACTACTTTTCCTTTTCCTACTTTTAACCTCCTTCTCACTCAAAGTGTGCTTAGGTTGTCCTCTGCTTTCTTAATTCTTTTCCTTCCCTTGATCAAAATATGCCTTCTGCAATTCTGGCTATGGAAGCTTTAGGAAATCAAGTCCTGTACTACTGTTAACAATGGATTTAAATCTTTTTTTTTTTTAATGTAATTCTTCAGCTTGTATAGCACTTTAATCTCTCAGGCCTAAATAATTCAGTCAACATTCATCAACGACTGAATCGATAATCCCTCACAGGCCAGAGCAGCAAATGGTGAGTGTTAGGATCCCACGGGACCAGAACTGAGTGGGCACCTCTGCAAGTCCCAGCATGCTACTGCAGATGAACTATTAGGAGAAACCTCCTCTGGCAGGAGGGAAGAGGATGAGGAGTCAGGTAGTAAAGAACAGAGCAATACCACCCGAGGGCAAAGGCACATCCCGTGGCCTAGGTAGGAAAGCGCTCAGTGTGGTCAAGCAACAAAGGAAACCAGAGTGGCCAGAGTAGACAGCAGGGGGAAAAGTAGTGTGAGCTGATAGGTAGGGCCTTTAAGCCAAGGTAACTGGATAAGATAAAACCTGAAGTGCAATGGGAAAGTCTTAAAAAAGATTTAAAACAGGGAATGAGCTGATCTGATTTGGGTCTTAAAAAAGAATTACCCATTCTGGCTAGAGGAGGGATAGGGACCAGTTTAGGAGGCTACTGCAATTGTTGGCAAGAGATCACAACGGCTTAGCCTATGAGGATGGGAGGCAAAAGGAGCTCTGGAAAGTATCTGAGATTTTTTAAGGTGGAAATAGAAGCTCTTACGAAGTTTTCCATTTTACCTTCTAAGTAGCCAGCGGCCATATTAAAGTTGTCAATGAAGAAGACTCATAAAAACTAGGCCCTACCAAGTGAAGAAGGGTCTGTCTCCCTGTTTCACAGGGCTCAGGGCTCAGCTCTTACCTTGATTCCAATAATCCTATAGAGAAAAATCCCGCAGTCATCTATCTCCCTTTCCTTTGACGAGCAGCAACTGCTGAAAAACGACTCCCAGCAAAACGACAGTGGTGTTTGGGGTTCACTGATACACATCTAACTTTTCATTTAAATGCTCACTTTTAATTTGGTATCGGTTATCTTACATCGCATCAAGTGACAGAGGAGGCATTTTGCTAGCAGCATCTCCTACTTCATCTAGAAAAACTGTATTCACCATCTGATTCTCAGCAACCTGGGGCAAAATTCCTTTAGAGTAATTAACTGTTTATAGAGGACGGGTGCCCTTTCGCCTATGCAGATCTCGTGCGTTCTGGGCACCGCTTCCCGCCGCGCAGACAAATGCACTCATTGTCTGCACCACGCCAGTCCCCCCCGGATTTTATGCAGCGTGCATTTCCTGCACCGAGAAGCTGGCTGCAGGCGTGCTTCCCTCGTTCCCCTGCCCCCGCCCGAATCCCAAGCTTTTGTTTCTAAACGTTTTCTCCCGACGCTATTAAAAATGCTTGGGCACATCGTTCCCAAATAAGTGACCAACTAGGAAGTTTTCTGCCTGTTAACCTCGAGGCCAACGTCCAGTAAAGTTTTGAGAAAATCAACTAAACCTCGTGTAAAGAGGCCAGTCCCTATGGAAACAACGGAAACGCGGATATTATTGCCTAAACTTGCCGGGAGGGCAGTGGGGGCGGGATTTGGGTTTTTCTTAACATCTACGCTTTGCAGTGGCTCTCTCCCCCTGCAAGGGCGCTCCAAGGGGCTGCAGCCCGCATTCCCGCAGCGGCGAGAAGGTGGTGTGTGGGGGGACGCGGGGTGGGGGTGGGTAGAGCTGAGCCCGGCCTCCCGGCGGCGACGCTCTGGCCCGCCCGCGCGCGCGCGCGCGCTCGATGGTTCCGCGCGGCGGCCCAGGCCCGCGCGGTCCCGACGCCAGGGGGCGCGCTGGCCGGCGCCGCGGATCTCCGAGCTGCGCGGCCCGACTCGCGTCCGCCATATTGGAT
>NW_011494720.1:4252968-4253085 GCF_000754665.1 Bison bison bison
CGGTCCCGGCGCCCCTCCCCCGATCCCGGGGTGGTGGTGGGGGCGGGGGAGGTTCCGGTGTCTCCAGCACCTACTCCCGAGTGGCTGCGGGGGTGGAAGGGGAGGCCACCGGTTGGG
>NW_011494720.1:4253249-4281542 GCF_000754665.1 Bison bison bison
GGGGTGGAGGGGGAGCCCCCCGGTTGGGCCCTCCCCCGGAGGCTCCCGACAGGTCTCTCTGCGGGTCAGTTCCGCCGAGGCCTGGCCCGCCCACCTCTTTTCCTGGGCCTGCGGGATTTTTAACTTGGAGGCCAGGCATCCCCACTTCAGGCCTTCCCCCGGTCCTTAATGAGGCAGGCACTGATGGGGGTAGTAGGGGGTGGGAAGTGGTGGAAAAGCACCTCCTGGGATGATCATCTGTGGTCACATTGCAAGCAGTGTTTGTTTATAACCGAGATATTGTTGGCTAGGTAACCTGCCAACCGGGGACTTAAGCTTAAGGGGATGGTTGGTCGGGAGGCGAGGTTATTCTGCAAATTTCCCCTGTCCTTACTCCGCCCCCCCCCCCCCACTCTTCTCATCATCACGACATAAAGCAACAGAGCTGTGCATGCCGATAGGAAAGATGTGGGAGAGGCATTTCCCACGGGTTCCTTCACGTGTCATACATAAGGCTAGATTTTAAATAAGCAGCTGTCCAGTTTTCACTATTTGATTGAGTTTGCTAGTCTGAAGGGAGACACGTTTCGATAAAAATAGTCGTGTCCGACTCTGCGATCCCATGGGCTGCCAGGCTCCTCTATCCAGTCAAGATTACTGGAATAGATAGTTATTTCCTTTTCCAGGGATCTTCCCCACCCAGGGATCAAACCCGGGTCTCCTGCATTGCAGGCAGCTTCTTTACTGTCTAGCCACCCTGGAAGCCCTAAAATATTTTAAAACCTTTTAAACACTCTAGTGTGAATAGACTTAATTATATTAAACAAACATTTAACAAGTAGATGTCTACACAGCTTATCCGTACTTGTATGCCTTAGATACAAATATTTTAATATGATGTTAATTAGATTTGCATCAATTTTATGAACTTTTCATGTGGAGGCACTAATACTCTGTTCAGTATAGTCTAATAGTGATAGTCTAAACAATTCTTTTCTTCTTCCCTCCTCCCTCCCTCCCTTCTATCCTTCCTTCCTTCTTTGGAGAATTAGCATTTGAGAAACTTAGAAGAGGCTAAAAGATCTAACAATCATGTGAATTAGACTTTCCATATTAAAGCAGATAGCTGTGACAGTTATATGAAAGAAAGCCTTTTTTTTTTTTTTGAAAGGATTTTCATTTGAATACAAGGTTTTCTTTACTGCTTTTTGATAGAGATTAGAGTGTAAACTTCAGAATCTTCCATTTTATTTATGAATTTGTAGCTGATAATTTGGATCAAATTTATAAAATCTGCTTTCACTTGTCCTTAAAATCTGAAATAAAAAATAAGGATACTATATGTTCAAATTTATTGTTGATAATTTCACAGCTCTGCAGGGGAGGGGGAAAAACAGGTCTGTGTAGCTTTTTTATTTGCTACATGTAGTGCTACAGCACTAAGTAGTGGTCTTCATTTAAATTATATATAAAAAAGGTTTCTCCTGTTTCCTTCCAATTATTTGATGTACCCTAGACTTTTTTGATGGGTGTCTCCTGTTTATCTTGGGGGTTCCTAATATGTACCCTCCATTCTCAGCCCTCCCTGCCATGTGATAGATACAAACAAGTGGTTAGTACACTGTGGTTGATCACAATGGAGCAGGGAGGAGTAGAAATGTTACAGTTGTTTTTTTTTATTTTACTGTTGACCTGAAGGATAAGGAGCCTAATATTTACATGACTAGCTTGATGTTTCAGCTCTTTTCTCATCTAATCTTCACAAGAACTTGAGATTTGTAGTGGTATTCCCACTTTAGTTTATGTAACACTGTCTCCTTTCCCCGTATGTATTTTTTCCCCCTTATATATTTTCAAAGAACTTAAACCATCTTTTTACTCTCTTGTTTACTAGTATTATGCTCACACCTCTGAAAATGGGGTTGGCGCACAGCATAGTTATAGAATTGAGGAAGGGAAATATATTTTGAAGAAGATTCAGAAGAATGTACTTTTTAAGGGGGTTTAAACTCAAAATAGATAATTTTTTTTCCTGATTTTTGAAAAAAGTTTCTGTGAATATCTATGCTTGCTAGTATAGTAAAAATTTGTGGTTGAAAGTATATAGTGGGAAATAGTTCAGTAATATTTTTCCATTAAATCATATGTTACAAAGTGCAAAAATAAAGGAATCTGAATTACAGAATTAGGAGACAAGGATGTTTTAGAATGTTTCCTTAAAATTAATTTGGCTTTTAAAGGCATTTATCCTTGGGCTGAGCCCAACAAAACTTTCTCTGGCAAATTTAAAATTATCTTTGAAGCACTGAATTGTCAAATGCCACGTACTTGATAAGGCAACACAATTTATCTGTAAGCATAATGTTCAAAATATGAAATGCTTAGCTTTTATGACTTGCTTAAAAAAACAAGCGAACATTGGCTTGAAAACAGAAATGTGCCATGGATTTTTAAAGTTAAGAATATAGGTCTTTAATCTGAAAATTGTGGCTAAGTTTCGGTCCGAAAATCTGGTCTTATGCATAACGCTAGGAAGCAGTCATGATTGGCCTGTCTTCCTGCCTGCCAGCCTTCCCTCCCCTTTTGTCAAAGGCGCTTTATGGCCTCCCCACCCCACTTTCACATTCACTGTCGGAGGATCTTTTTTTGTGTGTGGTAAATTCCTCTTAATTGTCATCAGTGAAATGAGATTGAGGCTCAGGAATTGATATTTAAGTGCCCTCTGTGCTGGTTTTGTGGGAAAACTTTAATTTCCAGTTAAGCATCATTGTGATGAAAGTTTAATCCCATGACCACTAATGTCAGTTCTGAAATGATGAAAGAATATTGTCCAGATTGAAATACAGGATTCCCTAAGGGTCAGTGCTTGACCCGAGCAGTTGACTCCAGAAGAGTTATCATCATTACAAGGTATCGCAGTTGCTGCTGCTCAGAGATGGTGGCGCTTACTTGTTAGGATCGTTTAGAGCCCTCACCTCGGTTGGAAGGGTCTCCTGTTCATCTTTTTAAATCTGTGTATTCACCTTAGGACCAGTTTATTACTGGAATGCAGCAGTTTTATACGTGAGTTGCATATCTGTACTCAGTCCTTAAGAATGCTTCTATATGGAGGTCATTATGGTAGGTTTTTTTTTTTTAAAGAAGGAAAATACAAAATCAGTTCATAACCCTTTTCTTAGAAAATTATAACTTAATTGGCGAGGGCACTTGAGTAATATAGGAACTCTTAATATGTGGAAAATATAAGAATTATTACATTAAGAATATAAGAATCTGTTATGCTTGTGTGTGTAAAATTATTGCAGATTAATTTTTGGATTTACCTTGGTTCTTAAATTCTTTACTCATCTGTAGGATATCTAAATTATTAGTGTCTTTTGTTCTTAGGATCCTTTGGTTAGTCAGATAGCTCACCCTTTAAACTGTCAGGTTGTAGACTTTCCAGAGTCACTTTAACACCCAGTATATTTTCCTCTTCTCTGCCTTGTCTTTACACCAGTAGTGAAATCCCTTCTTTGTTTATTCCATTTCCAAGTTTGTATGCAGGGTATTCATTTGCCTATCTAGAGGACTTAGAATCTTCCCACCAGTGTCTAGTAGTGGGCATGGGATGGTGGAGGACAGTGGCAAAGGTAGTGGGAGTAATAAAAGCGTGTGAAGTTTGATTTTATATTTTCCCCTTGCAGTTCAGGAAGGGGAAGTTATGTGAAGCAGCTATAGAACATTGCCTTTTTCTTTGATTTTCATGTATCAGGGAATATCTCTGTCTCTTCTGGTTTAACTTTCCAGTGGGAGTTTTGGTTAATTGTAACGATTAGAAGATTTTTTTGGTTTCTACTTTGTGAAAATCTCTTAAAGATGTAGCAGTCTTAGTATTAGAAAAGAAGCCTTCACTGCCCTCTCCCTGCCCCGGTGTTCAGGTTAGGGATCCTCAGCCTGGGCTTTGTTGGTCTTTTCCGCTGGATAATCGTTTGCTGTGAGGAGCTGATTTGTGCACTGCAGGCTGTTCAGCAGCAGCCCTGGTCTCTACCCACTAGAGTCCCTTGTTGTGACAACCAGAAATGGCTCCAGATAGTACCAGGTGTCCCTTGGGGGCCAAAGTCACCCGTGGTTGAGAATCACTGATTTAGGTCCCCTGTTAAACTGCCTTGAAACATTGTGTTTTTCCTTGTAATGATGACTACAGTTTTAAGTAATTAGGAGTAATTTCCCCCACCTTATAAGTTCCATGAGGACAGTGACCACATAATTTCATTGCTTCATATCCTTGGTACATAGCATAATGCCTTGGTATATGCTAAATAAAGATTCTCAAATGCATGGATTGATGATATAGTAGGCAGCTGAATGACTTGGACCAAGGCAGTTAACATTTTTGAACATTTGGTTTTCTCTGGTGTAAAATAAATGATACGAGATTTTTAGGTTTCCTATTAGTTGCAAGATTCACTGACTAAATATGAAATTAATACTTTGGAGGACTTAGTAGGTATAAGCATTGTTTTGAGGGTCATTTTATGAAATTGTAGGTTTATAGTAGTTTAGATGGAAAATTTAAAATAAAAACTCTGCTTACGATTCTTACTAAGGGGAGAGCAGGGAGGGGACTATTTCATTGAAAGTTCCAGTTAGGCTGAATCAGTCCTAAGTTTTATATTGTAATTATGGTATTTTCAAGCCCTTTATGCTTTGTTTTTTCATTTTAAAACAACATATGGTAAAAGTTTTTTTAATGAATAAAGTTAGAGTACAAGCATAATTGAGGTTGATAATGATTTGGGGGACTGTATGATTTGAGAGTGTTTTAGTCATTTTCAGGATTAAGCATAAAATTTTTTTGGCAACATTGAAATTCATGAGATATATATATAGTTCAGTCATTTTTATTTTAGGCTAGCAGTGAGTTTGTTATAGTAATTTGATTGGCATTTGGGGGACAGTATTCCCCAGTCTTCTGAATAGTCATATTTTATGATCACTTGCTCCTCTTTTTTTAGAACTATAGTTGGCATAGAATTAATGCTGATACTGCTGCTTGTACATGAAATTTTAGGTATTTCTTTCTAGGGCCAGTTTTCCTGTACTGGACAACTGCTAACTCGTAATGGTATGAGAGAATGTAATCAACCTTGACCTTGAACACTGGCTGGGCTCCTGAACTCTTCAGTGAGCTCACTTTATCTGGTTTTGTTTTCTCAACATCTTTCTCTGCTCCTTTCTCTCAGGATTGTGCCTCTCTACTCCTGCTTGTACAGACTGCTTTCCAGCAGCATGGACACAAGAAGCATAGTAAGATGATTATAACCCACATAAGGCAGGCCCTTTGGAAAATGATGAGGTTTAAATTGGTAGTCAAATGATGTCTTGATTGTATGGGAAGTGCTTGGGAAGCAGAATGAAGTTGTCACTTAGAATATATTGGTAAGCTTAAAGCAAGCATGTAGGGAATGAGTTGAATTTCTTCACAAAAAATAGGTGAAGTGAAAAAGTTGTGCTTACGAGTGAGCATCAATCATATCTAAACTCTTGTGCATTTACTTGCATTCTGCTCCACGTAATTTTTTGTAAAAGAAATATTACTTATGTGAGATGGGTGAATTGCTAATTTCTGAATTTGATGGTTGGAAATGAAATACATCTTATATTTTGAGGAAGTTCTTCAAACTATAAGATGATAACTGGCAGATACTCTGTAGTATTGGAGACACAAGACTAAGTCAAATTTTGGATTTTCTAATTATAGAGGAGCAGATTTTGTTAGAGGTACTATTATAAGACATAAATGCCCGTGAGAAATGTTACCATGGCTTCTGATTCCTTGTCTGAGTTAGTTCTCTTAAGTTTGGTGGTAAACACGATGTGTTTGGTCTCTCTGATTTTGATTTTATGCGTTTATTTCATCTTTCTATTTCTGCTGTACCGGTTTCTGATACACCATATTTTAAACTCAAGGAAGAGTATGTAAATATGCTATCTACTGTAGGTCAGGAGATACATTAGGAACTCTGACATTGCTGTATTTAGTCAGAATGGGGAATAGAGATGATTTGTTCATGTTTTTAAAAAAAGTTTATGGCTTTTAATTCAGTGTATGTTAAATTCATTAAGATAATTCTGCAACTTAGTATGATTTGTAGAGGCTGACTTGAAAGACCTAGGATTTGATTTATTTGTTTATTCATTTAACCAATACTTAATGAATACTTACTGTTTACCAGGCACTTTTCTATCTGCTGAGGTACAGTTGTAAACAAGACTGGCAAAAAGCACACCGTCTTGGAGCGTATGCGCTTGTAATCCTTTCTCTTTCGCCTCATCAGCTTTGAGCGCAGTGCCCTTGCTGCAGAGCTAGTGCGGCTGCGCAGGCGTTACTGACTCCGGGCTTGCTTCTTCGCTAGGGCCGGGGTGGCTGCAGCACTTCTCTCTATGCTCAGTTCTGCCTGGTCTCCTCTCAATATTTCACTTTTACAGAGTCCAGGTTGCTTGTCTACTGTTCAAAATAGAGATTGAGGGAGTAGACTTCTTAAACATGAATGTGATCTGATCTTTTCAACAATGGGGAAGGAAGACAAGCTACACTGTTCCATTTTATACTAATTTGCCTATCCTATTGAATCTCCATTTGGTATTTTGGAATCATAACTGTTTTTAGAAAGTATAGCTTTAGGGATATTTTCTTTTGTCATGATATATTAATTAGTCTCTGCAAATATTAAATAATTTTAAGTGGTGATCAAACCCTTATGAATTGGGAGGGATTGATTATTTTTATTTCTAAAACTTTTTCTTTATTTAATTAAGTACATGAAAAAAATTTGGTGTCTCTTTCTCTTTTATGAACACTGTTTTTTGAATTTGATTTGATTCCTTGGGGCTGATTTGAGTAGCTTGTAAGTGCAGGATGAAAGTTTGGATTATGTATTTTATGATTTTGGAAACTTGGGAAATGATATAATGGTCTCTTTATTTTGGGTCATGGTATCTAAAAGATTGACCAGTACCCTTGACACTAATACAGGTTTTATGTCAACTGTATCTTATTTTTTTTTAAAAAGGTTGATAATGCCTTGGTTAATTACTTTCTTTAGTAATGTCTTGCTACTATAAAGTTTTATGGTTTAAAAAAGATACAGGTATTTGAATTTATTGAAATGGTAAAAAGAATGTTGGATAAGTTAAAAATTTTTCCAAACCAAAACACATAGCAAATGTCTAGTTTCTAAAACAGCCGCTTGCTGTGATGAAAAAAAAAAATGTCTGGCTTGGGTAATTTTAAAGTACTTTTTATTTACCAAACATTTTAAAAAGCGAACCACTTTATAATATATGGTGTTTTATATGTGCTTAGTTTCCCCAGCCATTATTATGTTTCAGTGGGTCTTAGGATAAACTTGTGAGAAAGGTAGGATAGGTGCTGTCCTCATTTCACAAACGAGGACTCTGAGGCCGGCCAGTGTGACCTTCCCAAGGAAGCGCCGCTTGTGTTAGAGCCGAGACTGGAAGGACCAGGTCTCACTCAGCTCCTAGTTGAGATGTAAAGGACAGCCAGCTGTGTACAGGGGAGCCATCACTCGATCTTTCACAATTCTGTTTGCTGGTATGATGTCCAAATATAAACTAACGGTTCTTCCCCACTTTTTAAACTTTATTTGTACAACTTCAGATTTACAGAAGAGTTGCAAGAATGATAAAGAATTTTTATATACACTTCATCCTGATTTCACTATTTAGTACATGTAATCATATTTGCTTTCTTATTCTCTTTGCAGTGCACATAAATGACTTGTAAACCTTGTTTCTGAACATTTGGGGAGTAAATTGTATTAATGCCTTTTATTTCTAAATATTAACTGTATTTTCTGAAAACAACCACAGTACAGGTATCAAAATCAGGAAGTTGATGCAGTTGTCTGCAGACCTTCAGATTTCACTAATTGTATCAGTTAAGTCTTGAGTAGAAAGGAAATCTAAATCACATCACACTTGTCTCTCTAGTGTCCTTTAATCTGGAGCAGTTGGTTATTTGTCTTTTATGCCCTTTGATGATTGATGAGAATGGGCCAGTTATTTTTAGAATTCCCTCAATCTGGAATTGTCCTCTGATGCTTCATGATTAGTTTCAGGTTAGGCATTTTTGGCAGGAGTAATCCAAAAGAGATACTGTGTCCTCAGGAAGCGCATGACGTATCCCATTAAAAAGGATGTTAACTTTTTTCTGCAAGGTTTTTCTGTTGTAAAATGTCTTTTTTCCTTTTGTAACAAATATTTCTTTAAAAAATGGATTTATTTATTTTTGGCCATGCTGCAAGGCTTGCAGGATCTTACTTCCCTGACCAGGGATTGAACCTGTGCTCCCTGTAGTGGAAATGTGGAGTCCTAACCACTGAACTGTTAGGGAATTACCTGTAACAAATATCTTATGGGAAGTCATTTTTGAAACTATACAAATAGCTTGTTACTCATCAAACTTTCACCCTTTATTTTTTTAAGCATCCAATTCTTGCCTGAATCAGTACTCAGATGGTCATTTTCTGAGTCTGTTGTTTAATTATCGGCCTCCTACAATAGCTTTTTCTTCTCCCCGTTTATGTATGTATGCATATCAGTATGAATTCAAAGATTATTTTTTATTCATTGGGGTCTTTTGATGGCACAGCTCCTTCACACTGGCTCCTGTATCTTAAACATGTGCTCATCAGTTTTTGGGTATTCACTTCTTGTATAATAAGATATTCCCACCCCAACTCTAGAATCAGCCATTTCTCTGAGGAACCTTAGTTTCTTTTGGTGGTTATTGAGCTAGAAATTGTGTATTTGTTTGAACATGCTTATATATATATATATATTATATCAATATACAAGAAATTTTTTTTGTCCATCTGCGTCTCTAAAATGCCATGAATTCATCCTGTCTCCAGTAACAGTCCAACACTGTTCACTGGTTCATTCTAGTCTTTCCCCTTTGCAGATTTGTAATTCCTTTTTCGGTAGTGAGAAAACACTAGTTTCCGTTGTCCACAATATATTTGTGTATTGTTTGATCCTAAAATACACAGAAAGTAGTTTCAGAGTTGCTAACCCATGTATCTCAAAACAAGCCTATTAACTACAATTGAGTATTTGTTCATCTTTTTTAGCCTGAGGGTATAAAGTCAAAATGCTGCGTTCAAAGTTGCTTGGTTAGTTTTTTCCCTCTTAATGTATTCTTGCTATTCCTTTGAAATATAATTTGGCTTCTTCTTTTCTTTTTCTGTTTGTATTCCATTTTGTTTTTTTATCCATTTTTATGTTTTAGTATGTAAAATATTAAATGTAAATCAACTGTAATCCTTCTTTACTTATTATCTTTGTCATTATAACCACTTATGCTCTGGTTAAAAAAAAAAACAAAGGTCATTTCCTTGGTATTCTTCAAATCAAATAAGCTAATTTAGAGATTTAGGCAATGGAGGTCTTAAGTGAAAGATGTTTCTGGTAACAGATTTTCAGTTCATAGGTGAAAGTAAGTTAAAGCTTTCATTCTCTCTCTCTCTTTTTTTTTTTTTTTTTAATTTTTTGCTGCACTGTCTGACATGCAGAATCTTAGCTCCCTAACCAGGGTTTGAACCCTTGCCCCATGCAGGGAAGCATGGGATCTTAATCACTGGACTATCAGGAAAGTCCCAACTTTGGTTTTCTTTTGAATGAAATCTCAATTCACAGGGTCAGTAGACTTTCTGTAGAGGGTCAGATGGTAAAAATTAGGTTTAATGGGCTGCTTAAGGTCTCTTTTGCATAATCTTGTTTTTTTCACAATTCTTTTAAAATGTAAACCAGTCTTGGCCTGAGGGGCTACAGAAGTGGGCCCTGGGCCATAATTTTTATGACCCTGCTTTAATCTGAAACCTGAGAACTTGGTTAATAGTATGCTATTTGCAAATCAGAATTATAATTGAGCTTTATAAGCCTTATTTTAACATCAAAAACAGAAACAAAATACTTTTAAAAGCTGCCTTAGTGAAAATATTTATTCAACATGGTTTTTTGAACACCTGCCACCATGTACACATGTGCAGACATTTACTCTAGGCTCTAGAGATGTAAGTGTACAAAACAGACCCCCCCAAAAAAAAAAGCCTCCGCCCTCGTGGAATTTGTACTAAGTTTTGGTGTGTGGGTGTGTACTGGAAACGCATGTTTCTTATTTTTCCGCACGTAGTGAGATTGAGCAACTAAATTCTTTTTCATATTAACTGCAAAGCAAGCATTCTTTCTTGAAAACGTGACAAACAATGCAGCCAAAGGGGCAAACTTTGAAAAGCTTCGTTCCTTTCTTCTGATCTCCCATTTGTGACACTTTCATTATGTAGCTACACTGACTCATTAAAGGAAGAGAAGAGAAACCCCATTAACTGGGCACAGAACGCAGACCTCATTTAGTGATAAGGGCACATGTATTCTCCTTGGCTTAGTGGTAAAGAATCCATCTGCCAGTGCAGGAGATGCAGGTTCAATCCCTGGGTCAGGAAGATCCCCTGGAGGAGGAAATGGCAGCTCATGCCAGTGTTCTTGCCTGGGAAATCCTATGGACGGAGGAGCCTCCGTGGACTACAGTCCTTGGGACTGCAAAGAGTTGGACGCGACTGAGCATTCATGCAAACATGTACAATGGACTCTTAAGAAAATACTGTTTAAAAATATTACCCACAGTTGAGGGACTCTGAAAGTAGTTGGCTTGTGTAGTTTTCTTGAAATAGGAAGTTTCCTGATAATGCTAATGTGCATTTACCTAATAAAATCTTAAAAACTATATGCAGGTTATTTATCTTGTACCTGGCTAAATGTCAACCCCTTTGAATAAAAATCATCAAAGTGAGTTTTTTTTTCCATATTGCATGTTAGTTGCTGAAATGACTTCTTTCTCTGAGTAGTTTTTCTGTAAGCATTTAACAAGCCAGCAAGTGCCCTCCACCTTTAAATGCTTTATTGAGGTTTGTGTGTGAGTCGCTTAGTCATGTCCGACTCTGCAACAACATGGATTGGGGCCCTGCCAGGCTCCTCGGTCTGTGGGATTTTCCAGGCAAGAATACTGGAGTGGGTTGCCATTTCCTTCTCCTGGGGATCTTTCAGACTCCAGGATCTAATTTGGATCTCCCACATTGCAGGCAGGCTCTTTACTATCTGAGCCACAAGGGAAGATTATTGAGCTGTGATAGTGACTGCTTTTTGTTAGGATCCTTAGCATATTTGGCTTTTTTTTTTTTTTTTTAATATGCCAAGAAAAGTGATTTATATTTTTATAACAATTTCTCTTATTGGACAGGAGTTTCTCAATCCCAGTTCATGTTCTTGTTCTGTCAGAGCACTCAGAACCTCTCATAGAGATCTATCTCTGCTTTGGTAGTTCAGATAGTTCAGTTCAGTCGCTGAGTCGTGTCTGACTCTTTGTGACCCCATGGACTGCAGCACGCCAGTCCTCTGTCTATCACCAACTACCGGAGTTTACTCAAACTCATGTCCATTGAGTTGGTGATGCCATCCAACCATCTCATCCTCTTTCGTCCCCTTCTCTCTCACCTTCAATCTTTCCCAGCATCAGGGTCTTTTCAAGTGAGTTACCTCTTCGCATCAGGTGGACAAAGTATTGGAACTTCAGCTTCAGTATCAGTCCCTCCAGTGAACATTCAGAACTGATTTCCTTTAGGATGGACTGGTTGGATCTCCTTGCAGTCCAAGGGACTCTCAAGAGTCTTCTCCAGCACCACAGTTCAAAAGCATCAATTCATCGGGGCTCAGCTTTCTTCACAGTCCAACTCTCACATCCATACATGACCACTAGAAAAACCATAGCCTTGACTAGACGGACCTTTGTTGGCAAAGCAATGTCTCTGCTTTTTAATATGCTGTCTAGGTTGGTCATAACTTCTCTTCCAAGGAGTAAGCGTTTTTAATTTCATGGCTACAGTCACCATCTGCAGTGATTTTGGAGACCCCCAAAATAGTCTGCCACTGTTTCCCCACCTATTTGCCATGAAGTGATGGGAACGGATTCCATGATCCTTGTTTAAGTCAATTTTTTCACTCTTCTCTTTCACTTTCATCAAGAGGCTCTTTAGTTCTTCTTCATTTTCTGCCATAAGGGTGGTGTCATCTGCATATCTGAGGTTATTGATATTTCTCCTGGCAATCTTGATTCCAGCTTGTGCTTCATCCAGCCCGCGTTTCTCATGATGTACTCTGCATGTAAGTTATATAAGCAGTGTGACAATATACAGCCTTGACGTACTCCTTTTCCCATTTGGAACCAGTCTGTTGTCATGTCCAGTTCTAACTGTTGCTTCCTGACCTGCATACAGGGTGTCTCAAGAGGCAGGTCAGGTGGTCTGGTATTCCCATCTCTTTCAGAATTTTCCACAGATTATTGTGATCCACAATAAAGGCTTTGGCATAGTCAATAAAGCAGTCAAAGGCTTTGGCATAGTCAGTAAAGCAGAAATAGATGTTTTTCTGGAACTTGCTTGCTTTTTCCAGGATCCAGCGGATCTTGGCAATTTGATCTCTGGTTCCTCTGCCTTTTCTAAAACCAGCTTGAACATCTGGAAGTTCACGGTTCACGTATTGCTGAAGCCTGGCTTAGAGAGTTTTGAGCATTACTTTACTAGCGTGTGACATGAGTGCAATTGTGCAGTAGTTTGAGCATTCTTTGGTATTGCTTTTCTTAGGGATTGGAATGAAAACTGACCTTTTCCAGTCCTGTGGCCACTGCTGAGTTTTCCAAATTTGCTAGCATATTGAGTGCACCACTTACACAGCATCATCTTTTAGAATTTGAAATAGCTCAGCTGGAATTCCGTCACCTCCGCAAGCTTTGTTCATAGTGATGCTTTCTAGGGCCCGCTTGACTTCACATTCCAGGATGTCTGGCTCTAGGTCAGTGATCACACTATTGTGATTATCTGGGTCATTAATATCTTTTTTGTATAGTTCTTCTGTGTATTCTTGCCACCTCTTCTTAACATCTGCTTCTGTTAGGTCTACTGTTTCTGTCCTTTATTGTACCCATCTTTGCATGAGATGTTCCCTTGGTGTATCTAATTTTCTTGAAGAGATCTCTAGTCTTTCCCATTCTATTGTTTTCCTTTATTTCTTTGCAGTGCTCACTGAGGAATACTTTAGTATTCCTGCTTTGAGAACCCCATGAACAGTATGAAAAGGCCTTGGTAGTGATTACAAGAAAAAGGGTTGTGACGAACTTAGCTGAAGACAATTAATATTCTAAAGGAGTTGCCCTAAAGGAGGCTACCACTACCGCAATTTTGTTGCTAGTACAAAATTTCCCAGTCAGTACTTGGGTTGATTTGATCCTTTGCAAAAATCAAAAGATTAGCTATCTCAGACCTCTTAGAGCTGTTAAGCAGGGAGTAATTCCAAATAATTCTGTGAGTGCTTACTTTGTTTTGCTAGTCCTTCAAGATTGGAGGAGAAAGGGGCGACAGGATGAGATGGTTGGATGGCATCATCGATTGAATGGACATGAGTTTGAGTAAACTCCAGGAGATTGTGAAGGACAGGGAAGCCTGGCATGCTGCAGTCAATGGGGTTGCAGAGTCAGACATGACTGAGCGACAGAACAACAGGATTGTCAGACTAATTTTTTCATTCTATTTTAATTATAATACAGTTTTCAAATTGCTAGAACACAGTAATAACCCATGAAGGTTCTAATGTAACAGCAACTAGTGGTTGGAAGGAATACTAGAATGTAGTTGGCAGGTCCTTTGAGCTTTGTTATTTATGCGTGTTTGCCATCTATCAGGCATTGCAGAGTGGTTACCATGTTTATTACATCCTTTTTCTCAGCTCATATTTTAAAAGGGTTGGGGTTGTGAATGGATTATCACAAAGAATAAAGATAATATGAATCCTATGATACAAAGAGTAGTGGTGTAGACATTTGTAGTATGTGTACACTATTCTCTGTATATAATGTTTGACAGAGTATGAGACATGTATAAGGCAAAGTCAAAAGATCTTTTTCAGGGAAATGGGTAAGGATCTTCAGATGAAGGGTCTTTGTATATACAATGCCCGAGATTTCCTTTTTAATCAGGAGAATGGAGATTCTGAAGGGTTTTAAGGAAGAGTGTGGTGCCAGGGCTTTGAGTTACAGGGTAGATAAGATGATGTGGTCCAGTTACAATGATGGTAAATCAGGAGGAGCAAAACGTTTGAGGAGGAAGGTAATTTGGCAGGATGGGTCAGATGAGGGGGCATTTTTTCCCACCTAGAATAAAAGAGTTGGGGTGGGGAGAATTGAAATCACCCATATATCTCAACCCCCAAAGACCACTGGTTTGTTAAATACAACAGTAGTTCCATGCATCTGGACAATTTGATGTCATCAGGGTGGAGGTGGATATAGGTCAAGTACTTAAAGAATAGGCTAGAGATGGAGATTAGGGGGATATGATGAAGACAAAAAGGCTTAAGGCAAAATGTTGTAGACTCTTTTAGTCAGTTTTTGTTTGTTTTTTAGACTTGACCTTTTCTATCATTTTGTGTTTGTGAATATAAGGACATCTTAAAGCAACTCTGCTTGGAATTTGCTTGATTTTAAATTCTGTTTATACAAGCATCTGATTCTTATATATAATTAAAAGTTAAGTAGTGAATTGTGTGAACTAGAAGTAAAGATTTAAATTTTGTTCAATGAGATTTTATTAGAATTCCTTAACATTGAGCCTACTCATATGATCACGTGTTTCATTAGCTCCTCTTGGTTACATAGTTTTTTATTTTAACCCTGTCTACAATAACCAGTTTATTGTGAGCATGGAATTGTGGTGAATTTAAATGCTATATTATTAGAAATAGAACCCAGTAAACTGAAGTTATTTTTATATATGTATGTGTGTGTTTATACCTTTTGTTTTCTCCCATGGAGAATCATTTCTGTTCTCTGATTTTTAAAAATGAATTATATTTATTTTTGGCTGTGCTGGGTCTTTGTTGCTGTGCACAGGCTATCTCTAGTTGAAGCAAGTGGAGGCTACTACTCTTCCTTCACTGCACAGGCTTCTCACTGTGGTGACTTCTCCTTTTGTGGCACGTGGGCTCTGGGGCACGTGAGCTACAGTAGTTGCAGTGTGGGCTCTTTCCGGGCTCGGTGGTTGTGTTGCATGGATTTGGTTGCTCGACAACATGTGGAATCTTCCTGGATCAGGCATAGAACCCACATCTCCTGCATTGGCAGGTCTTATCAA
Source organism: Bison bison bison (assembly GCF_000754665.1). Taxonomy (NCBI): domain Eukaryota; kingdom Metazoa; phylum Chordata; class Mammalia; order Artiodactyla; family Bovidae; genus Bison; species Bison bison. The sequence goes on from NW_011494720.1 coordinate 4,268,471, forward strand.
CTGTACCACTGGGAAAGTCCTGTTCTCTTTGATTTTAGAATGATGTAGCTAGAGACCCTTGGCTTCCCAGGTGGCACAGTGGTAAAGAATTTGCCTGCCAATGCAAGAGACGGGTTCGATCCCTGGGTCAGGAAGATCCCCTGGAGAAGGAAATGACAATACACTCCAGTATTCTTGTCTGGAGAATCCCATGGACAGAGGAGCCTGGTGGGCTGCAGTCCCGGGGTTGCAGAGTCAGACAGGACTGAGCACAGCACCCAGCAGAGACCCTTACACTCATGTTACACATTTGTAGTTATCAGTTCTATGATTGGGTTCCTTGTTTACTTCCTTGTTAATGCTTCAACTTGATTTCCAGAAATTACAAGTTTTAGACCAGAAACACTTGTGATAGTATATCATTTAATAGATGGGTGAAGAATCAAGACCCAAAGATGATGAAATTTGTTGAGTCACAGCTTATGAGAGGCACATAGTTAGCAGCCGAATTAGAAGTTTCTGCTCTCTGTCTTGGTTCACTGTTTTCACTTTTTCAGTATAACTGAGTGAGATTTTTCTGTATGTTGTAGGTGGAGGCGGAATAGGAATTGGTGGTTTGTAGTAAATTATTATTGCATTATGCCGAACTTGGACCAGAATGAGCAACAAACTCCTGGGCTGCTGCTTTCCTGCTCATAGAATAAGATGCCATAGGAAACCTGCATTCCTTGGCAAAGACGTATTATACAACAGGCAGTACACCCTCTGCAGAAAAGTGAAGGGAAAAAACCCTTTGAGTAACATGCCTTGTAGCTTCCTTGTAGGAGAAGGATACAGTTACTCTGTAAGCCTGTATTGGTAGCACGTTTTTGATTTTAATAATGTGACTACTCTGTAACTTCTTTCTTAATTTTTCACAGACTGCTGTTTAGAAAGCTGCTAGTACAGGTATTTTAAAGCACAACAATGCTACAAAATTAATAATAGCTGTTTTCAAAGTAGAGTCAGACAGGACTGAAGCAACTCAGCCTAGCAAGAAAACTGCCTTTTTTTTTTTTTTTTAAAGAAACAAATCTGGGACCATTTAGTGTCATTGTAGATGTCTTTGTGGCCCTGGAAAGTATTTTAATATTGTAATATTTTGATAATGGATAAAAGTTTTGGAAAATATGAGCTATAAAGACCTAGATTATATTCGGCATATTTTCCAAGTTGGAGAAATACTTGAACAAAACTTTTGAATGTCAGACACTAACAAAATACAGACCATGATGTATTTTGGATCAGTGTTATTATTGGTCTTCATTTATAAGAATTTCAGTGTTGTACTAAATCCAGCAAGGCTTTTAAGAGAATCAATTATTAAGTAGTTAATAGTATAATTTTGCACCAGAGTGTATTTAAAGTCTGTATGTCGCATACATACATGTATACATTTACCTTTATACACACACATACATACATAGATGCCTATAGAAAATTCTGAGAAGTAGCCTGTCAGCCTTTAGCAGTGGTTATTTCTTAGGAGAGAAGCAGGTGTTTAGGAGAATGAGAGTTTTCAATGTTTGGAGTTTTTCACATTCCATGTTTATTGCCATATTAGTTTTGTAATATTGCCTTCAAACCCAAAATATCATGTGTCTTAGCTTTGGTGAGAAAGATGGAGTTGGTCTGTGATAATGTTAATTGACTTAAATCTTTTAGAGAAAGTGAGCTTCCTTGTTAAGGGTTGGACGACTTAAAACTTAGCTGTTATTTGATCAGTTGACATATAAGCTTCGTAATGTGTTGTCTTCAGATCTTCTTGGTTATCAGTTAGGTTGATGCTGTTACGTGGTTGTCTCCACAGTTGTCTACCATCAACTCCATGACTCAGTTGTGTATATCTAGTTGGTTGCTACCTGGTGGACTTTGCTTTATTTTGGAAACTGAATGTTGGGGGGTTAGCCAGAATAATTGGGTTTGAGACATGCTTCTGAAGCTTAATACCAGTTTGAATTTTGTTAGGTCAGTTACCATAAGTTTATATATCTATAAAGTGACAAAATGAGAATAATTAAATACTAATCTTACTGGGCCATTCTGAAGCTAAAAGCGATACAGTACATATGATCGTGCATAAGAGTTAACAGCGTGCCATAGAAGTAAAAAGTAATTATTACCCTCTATTACACTACTGCATGTCTCTCTTTTTCAGTCTTTGTATTTGTTGCTCATATTTCAGAAATGATTTTACTCTAAGGCCTAGTATGCTTTTGGTCTATTCTTTTTCTGATATTTAGTTTTCATTATTTATTCTTCATTGCTTCAACTCTTAGCTCTTTAGGAAAGACTGTGTTTTTTGCTTTTCTCTGAATTCTTAGGGAATTTAGTCCCATATCTTCTGAGTACTGTGTGTACATAAAATGATACTGTTATCCCCCAATCTAAACTTCTCTTTCTTCTAAAACTTACTTTTAGGTCTCTTTATGTTAGTAGTAAAAATGTGTTCCTGACACTCAGACCTGAAAACTTGGATTTTTCATAGGTGCCTCTCTTTGATTTGTATCTTTTCAGTTGTGAAATTCTATGAATTACTTTTAAAAACACATTTTCTATGCTTCCCTTCCTTTTTCTTCTTAGTACGAATACTTTAGTACAGGTTCTCATGGCTCTCTGCTTGGTTTAATTGGTTTTTAATGTATTATTCTTTGTTCTCTTCAGTTCATACAGTAGGAGTACATTTTTTTAGATTACTAAATTAATCTCATCAAACAACTTAGCTTTTAATCACCTTGTATTTTGAGAAACCTTCTAGGTTCCTTTGCCTTCAAGTGTACAGATTTTATTTTCTTAATATATATATTTTACTGAAGTGTAGTTGATTTACAGTGTTTCAAGTGCACAGCAAGGTGATTCAGTTATTCAAATACACATGTTATTTTTAAAATTATTTTCCGTCATGTTATTACAAGATATTGACTGTATTTCCGTTTTATACAGTAAACCTTTGTTGCTTGTTGCATATCTGTTTTTTAATTAAAAATCTAGCATTCTACTCATACTGAGTCAAACAAGTAGAATCAAAAGTCAATTTTTTTAGTTAGGCAAAAATTAATGTTTTCTAAAATACATATATTACACATATTTATATGTCCGTATCGGAGAAGGCAATGGCACCCCACTCCAGTACTCTTGCCTGGAAAATCCCATGGACGGAGGAGCCTGGTAGGCCACAGTCCATGGTGTCGTGAAGAGTCGGACACGACTGAGCGACTTCACTTTCACTTTTCATTATCATGCGTTGGAGAAGGAAATGGCAACCCACTCCAGTGTTCTTGCCTGGAGAATCCCAGGGATGGGGGAGCCTGGTAGGCTGCCGTCTATGGGGTCGCAGAGTTGAACACGACTGAAATAACTTAGCAGCAGCAGCATGTATCCATATACAAAAGCTTTTCTACTACACTTGATAAAATAAAGGTTTGAGAAGGAACATCAGAAAAGAAGGAGTTGGAAAATATTGGGAAAAAATTGGAAAACTTAATGAAATGGGAGCACTGAATATGAAATAGAAAAAGTGAAACAAACTAGATAAAAGTAAAAGATCATCATACAGTTTAGTGGTTTTTAAACATGGCTGCTCATTGGAAACATATGGAGCTCTGGAGAGAGCTATACCTGGGCATCTGTATTTTTCAACAGATTTCAAGATAATTCTGGTATGCATCTGGATTTTAAAAAGTGATTACAGGTTTTTCTAGTAAATCATATAATTTTTCTATTGACCAGTCATGATACAGTAGTTTTAAGTAATAGTTGCATAATCACAGTAGTAAAAGATTTATCAGTTTTAAAAGTTTATCAGCTTTCACAGTCAAGAGCCGGACAAAAAATAAAAGATAATTACAATTACAAGCCATAATGGGAACATGATTAACTTAACAATGTAAAATAATTACATACAGTGTGAGGGGGGTCAAGCAGAGTGATGTGATAAATGAAAGAGCTTGTGCTGTGCTTAGATGCTCAGTGATGTCTTACTCTTTGCGACTCCATGGACTGTAGTGCGCCAGGCTCCTCCTCCAGGCAAAAATACTGGGGTGGGTTGCCATGCCTTCCTCCAGGGGATCTTCCCAACCCAGGGATCAAACCCAGGTCTCCCACATTGCAGTCAGATTCTTTTTACCATCTGAGCCACCAGGGAAGCCCGTGGGAAGTGCATACGTGCATATTTTTCATCCACCCAGCCAGTCTACATCTTTTGGTTGGTGCGTTTAATCCATTTACCTGTAATTATCGATTTGTTGTTGTTGTTCACTCAGTCATGTTCCACTCTTTTCGACGCCATGGACTGCAGCGCGCCAACCTTCCCTGTTCTTTACTATCTCCCAGAACTTGGTAAAACTCACGTGCATTGAGTTGGTGATGCCATCCAACCATCTCATCCTCTGTCATCCCCTTCTCCTCCTACCTTCACTCTTTCCTGGCATCAGGGTCTTTTCCAGTGAATTGGCTCTTAGCATCAGATGGCCAAAGTATTGGAGCTTCGGCCTCAGCCTCAACATCAGTCCTTCCAATGAATATTCAGGACTGATTTCCTTTAGGATTGACTGGTTTGATCTCTTTTCAGTCCAATGGACTCTCAAGAGTCTTCTCCAACACCACAGTTCAGAAGCATCAGTTCTTCGGCGCTCAACTTTCTTTATGGTCCAACTCTCACATCCATACATAATTACAGGAAAAACCACAGCTTTGACTAGATGGACTTTGTCTGCAAAGTAATGTCCCTGCTTTTTAATACGCTGTCTAGGTTGGCCATAGCTTCTTTGATTTCATGGCTGGAGTCGCCATCTGTAGTGATTTTGGAGCCCAAGAAAATAAAGTCTGTCACTGTTTGCTTTTTTTCCCATCTCTTTGTCATGAAGTGATGGGACCTGATGCCACAGTCTTAGTTTTTTGAATGTTGAGTTTTAAGCCAGCTTTTTCACTTTCACGTTAATTAAGAGGCTTTTTAGTTCCTCTTGGGTTTCTGCCAGAATGGTGGTGTCATCTGCATTTCTGAGGTTAATGATATTTCTCCCAGCAATCTTGATTCCAGCTTGTGCTGGAATCCATAAGGATGCTGGATGAATCTTCATTCCAGCTTCTGCATATAAGTTATATAAGCAGGGTGACAATATACAATCTTGACGTATTCCTTTCCCAGTTTTGAACCGTATTATTGATATATGTCCTATTTTCTTAATTGTTTTGGGTTTATTTTCTGTAGGTAGGTCTTTTCCTTCTCTTGTTTTTCTACCTAGAGACGTTCCTTTAGCTTTGTTGTAAAGCTGATTTGGTGGTGCTGAATTCTCTTAAATTTTCCTTGTCTGAAAAGCTTGATTTTTCCATCAAATCTGAAGGAAAGTTGCTGGGTAGAGTATTATTGGTTTTAGGTTATTTCCTTTCATCACTTTTAAGTATATTATGTCATTCCCTTCTGGCTTGTAGAGTTTCTGTTGAGAAATCAGCTGATAGCCTGAGTGATGTTTCCTTGTGAAACCATTTACCAGGGATTGAGATTTGAACCCATGTGCTAGAACTCGAACCCAGCCGAAACCCAGTTTGGGACTCAAACCCACGTGACTGGGACTCGAACCCAGCCAAAACCCACAGTACTTGGTTTCAGGACCTAATGAAGCTCAGGTTCTTAATGTCTCACCACAGAAACAATTAAATGAGAGAGAAAATGAAAGGTGAGAACTGGATTTTTTCAGATTAAGAGAGAAGCACACTCCACAGTGTGGGCCATCTCAGAGGGTGGCCAGAAAATGTGGCGTGGTTAGTTTTTATAGGCTGAGTAATTTCATACTAATGAGTGGGAGGATTATTCCAACTGTTTTGGGAAGGGGCGGAGATTTCCAGAATTTGGGCCACCGCCCACTCCTTGGTCTTTTAACAGTGCCTTGGAACTGTCATGGCACCTCTGAGTGTGTCATTTCACTTGCTGAATTGAGGATCAAGGTCTAGTTTTGTCTGCTATCTTCAGCTCAGTCATATCTGACTCTTTGCGATCCCATGGACTGCAATACCCCAGGCTTCCCTGTCCTTCACTATCTCCCAGAGCTTGCTCAAACTCATGTCCATTGAGTCAGTGATGCCATCCAACCATCTCATCCTCTGTCGTCCCCTTCTCCTCCTGCCTTCAGTCTTTCCCAGCATCAGGGTCTTTCCAGTGAGTCAGTTCTTTGCATCAGGTGGCCAAAGGATCGGAGCTGCAGTCTGCCATCTTGGTCCCGATCGATTCCAATCAGTTTATGTTCTGTCCTGGACTGTGTCATTCTTTGAAAAGCTGTGCTCTGCCCCTTTCCCTTTTGTTACACTTGCACATTATTTGTCATTTCCCCCTTGTTGCTTTTAATATTTTATCTCTGTCTTTAATTTTTGTCAGTTTGATTACTGTGTATCTTGGTGTGTTCCTCTTTTGGTTTATCCTTCCTGGGAGACTCTGCTTCCTGGATTTGGTTCACCATTTCCTTTCCCATGTTAGGGAAGTTTTCAGCTGTTACCTCTTCAAATATTTTCTCAGGTCCTTTCTCTCTTCTCTTTCTGGGACCCGTATAATGTAAATGTTGGTGTGTTTAATGTTGTCCCAGATGTCTCTTAGGCTGTCATTATTTCTTTTCATTCTTTTCTGTATATTCTGTCCTGTGGCAGTGATTTCTACCATTCTGTCCTCCAGGTCATTTATCTGTTCTTCTGCCTCAGTTATTCTGCTATGGATGCCTTCTAGTGTATTATTCGTCTTTATTATTCATCTCTGTATGGTTCTTTAATTCCTGTAGGTCTTTGGTGAACATTTCTTGCATCTTCTCAATCTTTGCCTCCATTCCTTTTCTGAGACCCAGAATTATCTTCATTATTATTATCCTGAATTCTTTTTCTGGAAGTTTGCCTGCCTCCATTTCATTTGATTGTTTTTCTGGGGTTTTATCTTGTCCCTTCATCTGGAACATAACTTTCTGCTTTTTCATCATGATTAACTTTCCGTAATATGGTTTTTGCTTCAGCCTCTGTGAGGCTGTGCAGATTCTTCTGTCTGCCTTCTGATGGATGAGGCTAAGAAGCTTGTGTAAGCTTGTGGACGGGAGGGACTGGCAATGGGAAAAACTATTTTTTGCTCTAGTGGGCAGGGCCTTGCTCAGTAAAACTTCACTCCAGTTATCTGCTGATGGGTTGGGTTGTTCTCCCTCCCTGGTAGTTGTTTGGCCCAAGATGACCCAGACTGTGGTAGGGTTAGGAACTCCAAGAGGATTTACGCCAAGGGGAACCTTTCTGGCCTCATCCCTGTGGCAGCCCCTACTGACCCTTGCCTCCAACAGGAGGCCCTCCAACACAGCAGGTAGTTTTGGTTCGGTCTCCTCTGGGTACACTGCTCCTTTCCTCTGGGTCTTGGTGCGTGCAAAATTTTGTTTGTGGCCATCAAGACTGGAGTCTCTTTCCTCCAGTCCTCTGAAAGTCCTATAATCAAATCCCACTGACCTTCAAAGTCAGATTCCCTGGGGATTCCCAGTCCCTTTTTTGAATCCCCAGGCCTGGAAGACTGGGATTCAGAACCTTCAGAACAGTGCCAGAACTTTTGTATTATTGTTCTCCAGTTTGTGGGTCACCCACCCGGTGGTTATGGGATTTGATTTTATCGTGATTGTGCTCCTCCTACCAACTCACTGCTGTTTCTTCTTTGTCTTTGGACCTGGGGTGTCTTTGATGGTTTCCCATGTCGTCCTGTTGATGGTCGTTCAACAGCTAATTGGAATTTTGGTGCTCTCAGAGGAGATGAGCGCACATCCTTCTACTCCACAATCTTGAACCAGAACTTGTACAGATTTTTAACTGTGGATTCAAGGTGTCCACTGAAAAGAGCACAGTTTGAGAGTTGTGAGTTAAGTTTATCTGGGGCAAAATGATTGATTGCAGCCAGGGAGGCAGCACATCAGATAGCTCTGAGAGACTGCTCCAAAGAGGCAGTGGGAGGACCATCAATACATGAGGTTTTGGTGAAGGTTGAGTTCAGTACCGTTAAGCACTCATTTTACAAAAGATTTTCTGCTAGTTCCAGAGCATCAGATGTTACCATGAAGGGGTTTAGTGCTTTTCTAGGTATGAGGGGCCGAAAGGATTGAGATTATAATGCTCCTAGAAACTAAAGACACAGTGCGTCACTCCCCTGAATTCCCTCAGGGGATGTTGAGGGTCAGCAGCTGCAGCAGTACAGGGTTCAGTCTCTGCAGAGGCAGATGGCAAGTACCCTTGCTCAGCTGTTGGCAGTGTAATTGGTAAGTGCCAATTTGTAGCTGACAAAGGCTTTTTATAAGACCCTTAAAAATAAGTTATTTACATGTAAATGTACTTATCATATTGGAGAAGGCAATGGCACCCCACTCCAGTACTCTTGCCTGGAAAATCCCATGGACGGAGGAGCCTGGTAGGCTGCAGTCCATGGGGTTGCTGAGAGTCAGACACGACTGAGCGACTTTACTTTCACTTTACACTTTCATGCATTGGAGAAGGAAATGGCAACCCACTCCAGTGTTCTTGCCTGGAGAATCCCAGGGACGGGGGAGCCTGGTAGGCTGCCGTCTGTGGGGTCGCACAGAGTCGGACACGACTGAAGCGACTTAGCAGCAGCAGCATACTTATCATATGCAATGCATATTTGCAAATGCTGTGAAATGGGAAGATTTACCATATCCAAAGCTATACAGTATATATTCCCATCCTTGTGTCTTATTTTTGGCACTTAGTGATCCTCCAGTAGGAAAGCACGCAGTCTGTTTAGATTTTAATGCATTCCCATTAGAAAATAGCCACTTCTTCAGTCCTTTGTGAACATTACTGCTTGTCAGGAGAGGTTTGTTGATGAATATGCTGTACATGTAAACCGTTTAGAAGCAGAATCATAGCTGTCACAGGCATGCTCTCTTTTCCAGTCCATTTCACTTCCATTTTCTTTTTTTATTTTATTTTATTTTATTTTTAAACTTTACAATATTGTATTAGTTTTGCCAAACATCGAAATGAATCCACCACAGATATACCTGTGTTCCCCATCCTGAACCCTCCTCCCTCCTCCCTCCCCATACCCTCCCTCTGGGTCGTCCCAGTGCACCAGCCCCAAGCATCCAGTATCATGCATCGAACCTGGACTGGCGACTTGTCTCATACATGATATTATACGTGTTTCAATGCCATTCTCCCAAATCTCCCCACCCTCTCCCTCTCCCACAGAGTCCATAAGACTTATCTATACATCAGTGTCTCTTTTGCTGTCTCGTACACAGGGTTATTGTTACCATCTTTCTAAATTCCACATATATTCGTTAGTATACTGTATTGGTGTTTTTCTTTCTGGCTTACTTCACTCTGTACAATCAGTTCCATTTTCTTTATTAAACCTTTCGTTATTTCTGACTACATTTCATTTGTCTGAATGCCCTTCCCAGTAGCATTTTTTATTTTGGCACTGAAATATATTCCCTGTGTTCTTATTTTCATGAGGCAAAGTCTTAAGGTTCTCATGGATCCCCCAGTTTCTGAATACTATTTCAGTAAGTTACTCTTTTTTAAAATGCATGTGGGAACATGAGAGGGGAAAAAATAAAGGTGCTCAGGCACTAATTGTTGACCTTACACAACTTTTTAATATACGCATTTCAAATTAGTGTCTCCAAAAATTACCTGTGAGTCAGACACGACTGAGCGGCTGAACATCACCACCACATTTCAGAGACCTTTGAAATCATTAGTGAACTATCAGAGCTGACAATGGTAAATCTCAGAATATCGAGAATCTATTGTTGTTGTTCAGTCACTCAGTCGTGTCTGACTCTTTGTGGCCCCATGAACTGCAGCACACCAGGCTTCCCTGTCTTTTCACTATCTCCTGGAGTCTGCTCAAACTCATGTCCATTGAGTTGATGATCCATCCAACCATCTCATCCTCTGTCGCCCCCTTCTCCTCCTGCCCTCTATCTTTCCCAGCATCAGGTCTTTTCCATTGAGTCAGCTCTTGGCACAAGGTTACCAGAGTATTGGAGTTTCAGTCTCAGCATCACTCCTTCCAATGAATATTCAGGACTGATTTCCTTTAGGATTGACTGGTTTGATCTCCCTGCTGTCCAGCTGTCCAAGGGACTCTTCAAGAGTCTTCTCCAGCCACCACAGTTCTAAAGCACCAGTTCTTCAGTGCAGTATGCAGCCTTTTTTATTGTCCAGCTCTCACATCCATACATGAATACTGGAAAAACCATAGCTTTGACTAGACGGACATTTGTAGGTGAAGTAATGTCTCTACTTTTTAATATGCTATCTAGGTTTGTCATAACTTTTCTTCCAAGGATGAAGCGTGTTTTAATTTCATGGCTGCAGTCACCATCTACAATTATTTTGAAGCCCAAGAAAATAAAGTCTTACTGTTTCCATTGTTTCCTCATCTGTTTGCCAAGAAGTGATGGGACTGGATGCTATAATCTTAGTTTTTTAAATGTTGAGTTTTAAGCCAGCCTTTTCACTCTTCTCTTTCACCTTCAAGAGGCTCTTTAATTCCTCTTTGCTTTCTGCCATAAGGATGGTGTTGTATAATACTACAGCAATTGTGTGTCTATTACCCTCCCTTTCCACTGTAGTAGATTGTTAGATAGTTGGGGTGAAGGTCTTCATGTTACCTTTTATCCCCTCAAGAGCTTAATGTATTGTGCATATCTACAGTGGCTTATCAGTGGATATTGATTTAAGTCACTGATTAGCTTTGACCTGTTAATTGGTTCAGTTTGGCTTCATATTTCTCAGTTCTTTGTTTTAGTTGGTTTTACCTGGAAAAAACTTAGTGATCTGAGAAAGGTTATTTTGTGAGTGCTTATGATTAACTCTCAAAGTAAATTTGAAAATAAGTATACAAGGGTGATTATGATACATCAGTCATAAATTATGTTGGAGATTGTTTCAGAGACATTCTGCTTCTTTGAAATAATTCTTTATTTCCATGGATACTGGCATAGGGTTGTAGATACAGGGTTGCAAAGATTATTAAAAGTAAAGTTTGGGGGAATGGCGAGTTAAGAAATGTACACCATCAGTCTGGCCTTGGCATTCTGCTCCTTTGAGCAAAATAGATCTGTTGCATTCAGGTGCATTTAGATATGAAGAAGCTGGATACATTTCTTTTTCTAGCTGGAATTTGTTTACATGATTATCTTTAGAACCTAGTAAGCTAATTTATCATTTAAATCAGTTTCTATTTGACTGATGTGTGCAAGGAACTACTTTAGACATTGCAGAGGATATAAAAAAAGACTGATATTGGTAACTGTTTATTGAGAATTTGTAGTATGTAATGTCATTGTTTTCTGAAGTGGATGGATGAATGGAGATATTGGGAAATGGACCAAACAGGAAACAGATTATGGGCAAAACAATTTTACATTGTGATTAAGTTGCCATGAAGAGAGTGAGCAGGGTGTATAACACTTCCAGGAGGAGAAGGATCTGTGTCTATTTTGTCTGCACACATATATAAATACATACATAGCACTGTTGGCGGGGTGTGGTTTTATTATTTATTTTTTAGGGTATGATTTTAGATACGAAAATTTCTCCCATTCCCATTCTTCTGATTACAACTAAGAAAAACAACTCTGAATTTTATACTTGTGTCTTCTGCATCTTTAGATCTTTGCTAATCTTTTAAAAAAAGAAAGAAAACAAAGATTGCCCTTTAAGCCTATCTTTTGGCAAGCTGAATTATCCAGAGAGAAGTTAATCATGTTTTATTTTCTGTATAATTAATTTTAGTATTACTTTCTACCTACAAGTGTGAGCTAGAGCAGTGCTTCTCAAAATTATTTTTTTTGCTGCAGCCCATTGTAAGAAATATAGTTTGTATCATGAGCCAGTAGTTACATATGTAAATATATAACAGGGAAAAAAATCTCATCAGGGATTAGTCATTGTGCTTTATTATTTTCCATTTTGTTCTGTTTTGTTTGAATTGGACTAGAATTACCTTGAGAACCTTTTTATTTGGTAGGTTAAATTATAACTTGAAGGAAAGTAAAAGATGAAGAAAAGATATATTCTATGGTGGAAGAAATGGTGTGAAATGGAAAAAGAAATGTGTGATAAGACTAAAAAATTGTCTATGTCGAATAAATCATATTCAGTTTTTAGAAATTTTTCTGAACGTTTTTCCTGGTCTTGTTTTTGCACTTCTTTTATTTATGAAGTTGCAATTATATAAAGTGAAAGTGAAGTTGCTGAGTTGTGTCCCACTCTTTGCGACCCCATGGACTGTAGCCTACCAGGCTCCTCCATCCATGGGATTTTCCAGGCAAGAGTGCTTAGTAAAATTTACAGCTCTTGGATACAATGGTATACTATCATTTCCCTCAAGATATTGTATCTTTCACTTCTGACATTTTCATTTGGTTCTTTTTTGTAGTTTCTCATTCTTTGCTGAAAACATAGCATTTATTGGAAGAGTTTTCTCCTTTACCTTATTTATAATGATTATAACTTCTTTAAAGTTCTTAGTGATAATTGCAACAGAAGCATTATCTTGTTGTTAGCATCTGTTGGTTATTTTTTTTCCCTTGATCAGTGTGGACAGATTTTCTGGGAGAGTGGGTGACTGAGTGAGAGCGAGAGAGCGAGACAGAGTGTGTGTGTGTGTGTTTTGCTGTGTCAAATACATTTGGCTCATATACTGGATATTTTCAGTATTGTGTTACTTTATTCTCTGAAAAATGTTGATTTTTGTTTAGCAGACATTTAGGTTGGTTTGATTCAGGATGCAAGTTCTGTCTTGCCTTTTTCAGTTCAGTTCAGTTCAGTCCCTCAGTCATGTCCCAACTCTTTGCGACCCCATGGACTGCAGCACGCCAGGCCTCACTGTCCATCACCAACTCTCAGAGTTTACTCAGACTCATGTCGATTGAGTCAGTGATGCCATCCAACCATCTCATCCTGTCGTCCCCTTCTCCTCTTGCCTTCAATCTTTCCCAGCATCAGGGTCTTTTCAGATGAGTCAGCTCTTCGCATCAGGTGGACAAAATATTGGAGTTTCAGCTTCAACCTCATT
>NW_011494720.1:4281642-4297510 GCF_000754665.1 Bison bison bison
GGATCTCCTTGCAGTCCAAGGGACAGCTCAAGAGTCTTCTCCAACACCACAGTTCAAAAGCATCAATTCTTCTGCGATCAGCTTTCTTTATAGTCCAGCTCTCACATCCATACATGACCACTGGAAAAACCATAGCCTTGACTAGACGGACCTTTTTGGCAAAGTAATATCTCTGCTTTTCAATATGCTATCTAGGTAGGTCATAACTTTCCTTCCAAGGAGTAAGCGGCTTTTAATTTCATGGCTGCAGTCTCCATCTGCAGTGATTTTGGAGCCCCCCCAAAATAAAGTCAGCCACTGTTTACCCCATCTATTTGCCATGAAGTGATGGGACCGGATGCCATGATCTTCGTTTTCTGAATGTTGAGCTTTAAGCAAACTTTTTCACTCTCCATTTTCACTTTCATCAAGAGGCTTTTTGAGTTCCTCTTCACTTTCTGCCATAAGGGTGGTGTCATCTGCATATCTGAGGTGATTGATATTTCTCCCAGCAATCTTGATTCCAGCTTGTGCTTCTTCCAGTCCAGCGTTTCTCATGATGTACTCTGCATATAAGTTAAATAAGTAGAGTAACAATATACAGCCTTGACGTACTCCTTTCCCTATTTGGAACCAGTCTGTTGTTCCATGTCCAGTTCTAACTGTTGCTTCCTGACGTGCGTACAGGTTTCTCAAGAGGCAGGTCAGGTGGTCTGGTATTCCCATCTCTTTCAGAATTTTCCACAGTTTATTGTGATCCATACAGTCAAAGGCTTTGACATGGCCAATAAAGCAGAAATAGATGTTTTTCTGGAACTCTCTTGCTTTTTCAATGATCGAATGTCAGTTCAGTTTTCAAAGCATTTCTTACGCTGTTTGGATGTGCTCAGCATTTGTGCCACTCAGTTGTCTAGGTTCTGGGTAGTGGTTTACATAGGTATTAATTCTCAAAGCCTTTTCACGGCTTCTTTGGGTCTGTTTCACGCAGGCGCATTTCGGATGAGTCCAGGACTTCAGTTGGTGCACAGATTCAGGGGCGCCCCTTCTCTAGTTCTCTCTGGGATTCCCCTTCTCTCTCCAGATCCCAGTGCATCCTTTTCCCTGTTCTCTGGCCAGAAAGTTAGCCTTCAGAGAGAAGTGACAAGAAAAAGAAAATGGTGTTTTTTGGATAGTATGGGCCTTTTTTCCTGTCTGGAGATGGCTTTTCTCTTGGGTTTTTGGTGCTGAAGTGGCACCAGTGGCTCACCTTTAACACTTAGCAGGGCCTGGGAAGATCAGGGGGAGCAGGAATTTTTCTTCCCTCACCCCAGCCTCCCCCCAGTAGCAGGGAAGATTCCTTTTACCTAGTCTTTTGGGTGGCTGAAGGGGATTTCCCTTCAGTGCTTTTGATTGTAGTATGGGCTTCCCTGGTGGCTCAGAGGGTAAAGCGTCTGCCCACAATGCGGGAGACCTGGGTTCGATCCCTGGGTCAGGAAGATCCTGTGGAGAAGGCAGTGGCAACCCACTCCAGTACTTTTGCCTGGAACATCCCATGGATGGAGGAGCTTGGTAGGCTACAGTCCCTGGGGTTGCAAAGAGTTGGACACAACTGAGCGACTTCACTTTATGATTGTAGTATTGTCTGCACCATTTGATAACGCCAGCTCTGGGATCAAAGCCAGAGACAACAGAAGAACACAGAAGACCGTGAAATTTACTTCAACATCCACACGCAGCTCCCTCCCCCGCTGTAACTAGTCATTATTCAAGTTTAACTCCAGTCGGTCCGGTGTCCCCTTTTCAGAGTTCTCGTGTAGCTAGTTACTTTTTTATATTAGTCTGTAGGGTTTACTTGTGACAGTAGGGGAGAGACACCACAGTTGCTTACTCCGTTTTGACTAACTCCTGTGTACTTTTTTAACTTAAACTTTTTATTTTGTACTGGAGTATAGCCGATTGACAGTATTGTGGTAGTTTTAGGTGAACAGTGGAGGGACTCAGCCATGCATATGCATGTACCCATGCTCCCCCAACTCCCCTCCCATCCAGGCTGCCACAGAACATTGAGCAGAGTTCCGTGTACTATATGGTAGGTCCTTGTTATCCATTTTAAACATAGCAGTGTATATATATATTCATTGGGCTTCCCTGGTAGCTCAGTGGTAAAGAATCCACCTGTCAATGCAGGAGACCTGAGTTCGATCCCTGGATCAGGAAGATTCCCTGGAGGAGGAAATGGCAACCCACTCTAGTATTCTTGCCTGGGAATCCCATGGACAGAGAGGAGCCTGGAGGAGCCTACAGTTCTTGGGGTCGCAAAAGAGTCAGACGCAACTTAGCAACTAAATAACATGTCTATTATAAACTCCCTAACCATCCCTTCCCCACACCCCCCCACTGCAAACCCTAAGTTCCTTCTCTAAGTCTATGAGTCTTTTTCTGTTGGTAAGTTCATTTGTATCATTTCTTTTTAGATTCCACATGAAAGGGATGTCATAGGTTATTTCTCCTTCTCTTTTTTTTAAGAGTGTTTTTTAACCCCATTTATTCCAGGCACTTGGAAAGGTTGTATAAATTTGAATGTTGAATGAAAGGACCATGCAGATAAGTTCTTGTGGCCTGTATTTAGTTTTCTAAAGGATAACCTTTTGGGGGAGAGTTGATAGTTTTTCTTCGTTACTAATGCAGTGTTAAGTGTTCCTTTTTGACAGTATTCAGAACTGTAATATTAACCTTAGATGTCTGTCATGCTTGAGAAATGAGGTATTCTGCTTTCATGCATTGGAGAAGGAAATGGCAGCCCACTCCAGTGTTCTTGCCTGGAGAATCCCGGGGACGGCAGAGCCTGGTGGGCTGCCATCTGTGGGGTTGCACAGAGTCGGACACGACTAGCAGCAGCAGCAGCTTAATAATAAGCTAATTATTTATGTGAAACTGCTTGTAGCTGATAGTTAAAGATAATTATTATGAAGGATATAAACATTTGTGTTCGTTACAGTACTCTTGTTGGCACCTTTATATATATATGACCAAATTCTGGCCGCCCCCCCCCCCCCCCCGCCATTTTTTAAACTAGAGAATTTCTCCTTCTCCCTCCAAAAGCTTGGTATATAGATTTGATCTTATTGGACAGATTTTTGCATAATTCAGATTTAAAAATTTTAAAATAGGCGTTTCCTTTTTATAATATCTTATAATTTAAAGGGATTCTGGTTTTGACATTCTGAGAAAGATGTACAATGCTCTTCCCCATGTCACGTTGTTACCTTCATTGTTTACTCAACTATACTGTCCAAGGTGTGTCTGTTTGTTCATTGGAACGTTGTCCATCTCCAGAAGCAGCCCATCAGTTCGTGAGAAGGGACTATATACTTGCTCTATTGGACCCATAGTGCCTGGCATTAATTGAGTATCTTTGGAATGAGTGATGAATTGTTGGATTATGGGTGATTTCAGAGAAGGCAATGGCACCCCACTCCAGTACTCTTGCCTGGAAAATCCCATGGACGGGGGAGCCTGGTGGGCAGCAGTCCACGGGGTCGCTAAGAGTCAGACACGACTGAGCGACTTCACTTTCACTTTTCACTTTCATGCATTGGAGAAGGAAATGGCAACCCACTCCAGTGTTCTTGCCTGGAGAATCCCAGGGACGGGGGAGCCTGGTGGGCTGCCGTCTACGGGGTCACACAGAGTCAGACACAACTGAAGTGACTTAGCAGCATGGGTGATGTGCATATTTTGCCATCTACATGCTTTTTTTGTATTTTTCAGTTTTTCCATTCTAAAATATTTTTATAACCAGAAAAAAAAGTTATTAAGACTTTTTTTTAATATTATTTTTTATGTTCTCTCACTGGTTTTTAGATGTCACATCTCAGGTTTTGTGCTTTGATGTTTACAATTATTTTAAGGGCCCCCTCCCTTTTTTTTTTCTTCCTTTAAGATGCATTTGAAACTTTGTTCTGAAGTTGTCATAGTGTGTTAATGTTAGTCCCTCAGTCTTGTCCGACTCTTTGTGACCCCATGGACTGTAGCCCAACAGTCTTCTCTGTCTTTGGACTTATCCAGGCAGGAATACTGGGGTGGGTAACCATTCTCTTCTCCATTTGAACCACCAGGGAAGTTTCCATACTGTCACAGGATTCAGTATAAAATTGGGAGTGCTGCCTTGGTTAAAAGCCTGATATGATGGTCCTCACAGAATCTGTGATATGTCTTTTACTTAGCCTTTGCTCTTTAAAACATTCTGTTTGCTCAAGAATATTGCTGCTTCAGTAGAAATTAACCCAAGTTTTTGGAGAGTTTTGTTTTACTTTTTACAGAGATATGCTTTCAGAACCTTAGGAAAAAGTCAATATTGTTCACATTATTCTTGCAGAATATGATTTTCTTCATGTTGAATCTACTACTGTTAGTCTAATGTTAGTGTTCTCTGGTCACATTTTGTTATGTCCTGTGTGTCTGATTTTATATGTCACTTTGTTACATGCTTCTGGTATCAAACTTTTTTTTTTTTTTGGTATCAAACATTTTTATGTTGTGTTCCAAACCAAAATTAATATGGAAGATTGTGCCATATAAAGAAAGGAGACCTTATATATTAGGGAGTGAGAAATTTTGGATATAGAGAATATATAATTTTTGATTTGTTGAGGCAGAATTTGTAATGAAGTGTATTGATTTTCAGGTATTAAAGTTGGTGAATATTATGCTCTTTAAAATGACTATCAGTGAAACTAGACTGTTACTCAACTTTTCATTCCTATATGCAGAATACTGAGTTTCTATTTTTTAAAGTTATTTAGGAAAAGGCAGAGAAGTTTTTTATTTTGAAGTTATAGTTTCTGCTTTGAATTATAAAAATGATTTTTTTTGCAAAAATATTTATGTAAAGTAAAAAGTCTGTACAGTCAAGTTAGAAAACTTCAGATAATCACTCACAGCTTTCTTCTGCTTTATTCATTTTCTGTTGCTGTGTGACACATTGCCACGAATTCAGCTCGAGGCTTAAAGCACCATGTGTTTATTTCACAGTTTCCATGGATCAGAACCAGGTACGGGTTAGCTGGATCCTCTGCTTATGGTCTCAGCAGGGCGAGGTCAATGCGTTAGCAGGGTTGTGCTCTCATTTAAGATTTGTGCTCTCCTCTCCCCCAGTTCATTCACATTGTTGGGAATATGGTTTCTTAGCGTTGTAGATGGATCAAGGCCTCATTGTATTTGCTGGGTGGGGGTGGAGGAGTCCCTGAGTTCCTAGCAGCCACCCTCGGGTCCTGCTTGTCATGTAGCCTTCTCACGTGTGTATTCACATGGCCATAACGGGGCTAGTTCTCTGGTGTCTCTCGTGTGCATGTGCTAAGTCGCTTCAGTTGTGCCGGACTCTGTGTGACTTTATGGACTGTAGCCTGTCAGTCTCCTCTGTCCATGGGATTCTCCAGGCAAGAATACTGGAGTGGGTTGCCGTTTCCTCCTCCAGGGAATCTTCCTGACCCAGGGATTGAACCTGTGTCCCTTATGTCTCCTGCATCGGCAGGTGGGTTCTTTACCACCAGTGCCACCTAGGAGGCCCAGGAGTCTCTTCTTAGGAGGGCATAGTTCTGCTGGATGAGGACTTCACTCTCAAGACCACGTGCCTGTGTGCTTGCTCACTCGCTGAGCTGTGTCTGACTCTCTGCGACCCTGTGGACTGTACCCCACCAGGCTCCTCTATCTGCGGGATTTCCCAGGGAAGAGTACGGGAGTGAGTTGCCGTTTCCTTCTCCAGGAGTTCTTCCTGACCCAGGGATCGAACCCTGCATCTCCTGCATTGGCAGGCGGATTCTGTACCACTGCATTGCCTGGGAAGCCCACCCCTCCATCAAGGCTGTTTCCAAGTACAGTTGACTTTAACAACATAGGTTTGAACTGTGAGGGTTCACTTACATGTGGAAATTTTTCAGTGGTAAATAGTACAGTACTACGCAACCTGTGGTTGGTTGAACCCATAGATGTAGGACCTTAGGTAGTAAGGACTGACTATAAGTTGTGTGTGGATTTTTGACCATGTGGAGGGTCATCATCCGTAACTCTTGGGTTGTTCAGTGGTCACTACACAGTCACACTAGGGGTTGGAACTTCAGCATATGAGTTTTGGGGACAGATACACTCTGGAAGGCCAGGATTGGCCTTAGAATTAGAACAGGGTTGTATTAAAATATAATTGTTATATTTTTCAGAATAATGTATGCATGTAATTTTTTTTCAAGTACAAAAGAGATTTTATTGGAATCTCTTCCTTCTAATCCTATGGTGGATCTCCAAACAACTTCAGTTCTTCTGATAATGTTCATATCACTAACCAATAATTTTATATATGTTTCTTTAATGTTCAGTTTTAGACATTATTTATTGACGTTTTGGATGAGGTGTTAGTTCATTGTGCTGCTCATGCTCTCTGAGTACCTTGATTTTAATGGATGAGACTCTGGATTTTTGCAGAGCAAGTTATTTCCCTCTTTGGCTGTATCTTGTGTATATTGTGGCTTGTGGTTTCCCCTTTGTTTCATCAGTTAACCAGTCCTCATCACGTTTCCACTTTCTGGAAGTAGGTGACAGCTTAACCTTTTCCCCTACTCGTAACACCTGTAAGAAATTATTCCTTTTTTACCGTGCCAGTAAGGGGAAGAAAAGGAAAAAGTGGTTAGCATGCTATCTTGGATCGAAAGTACCAAAATTGCGTCAGTTCCAGGAACTTCTGTGATTTCTGATTTCTAAGGGCATTTGAAGGATCCTGACTAGTATCCTCAAGGCCTAACGGACCACTGTTGGGAAGAATAAATTGGGTTGATTAACATCTTAGGTTCACACTTAAGTTTAATTCCTAATAGACCTAGAATCAGCAGTCTTGAAGCATAAGATTGATCTGTAAATGAGCAATACTTCACCCTAATTTGCTGGTTCTCTTGGATTTTTCATGTCATAAGTTTTTTGTTGCATTCTTTTCAGGGTCATAGTAGAATTCATTTACTATTGCTTAAATTGGAAAGGCACTAAACTTTTTGTAGTGAAGCATTTGCTTGAAATAGCAAGCATGAAGTACAACATTTCGTTGAATTTTGGGTAATGAGCGTTAC
Source organism: Bison bison bison (assembly GCF_000754665.1). Classification (NCBI taxonomy): domain Eukaryota; kingdom Metazoa; phylum Chordata; class Mammalia; order Artiodactyla; family Bovidae; genus Bison; species Bison bison. The sequence goes on from NW_011494720.1 coordinate 4,288,713, forward strand.
TCAGTACATAGATGAGGGAGCACCTGAATACACTTTGCAGGACATGAGATCGTTGTGTTTATTCAAAGGTAGACAAGTGAACAAAACTGTTTATAAGATTAAGAAATAAAATTGCCTGCTGTCTTGCCATTTCCACCACATCTGCAGTTAGCTTCCTCCATGAAGTCTTGAACCCCTCAAAGTCAAATACCATGAGGGTTGAAATCAACTTCTTTCAGACCCCTGTTAACATTGCTATGTTGACCCCTCCTATGAACCATGAGTGTTCTCAGTGGCACCAAGAATGGTGAATCCTTTCCAGTAGGTGTTCTGTTTACTTTGCCTAGAACCATTAGAGGAATCACTATCTGTTGCAGCTATAACCTTACTAAATATATTTCTTATTAAGACTTGAAAGTTGAAATGAATCCTTGGTCGAAAGTTGAAATGAATCCTTGATCTATGAGCTACAGAATGGATGTTGTGTTAGCAGTCATGTGAACACCAATCTCCATCAGAGCTCTGGCATGATCAGATGTGTTGTTGATGAGCAGTAATATCTTGAAAGGGTTTTTTTCCTGAGCAGTAGATCTCAACGATGGATTTAAAGTATTTTCAGTCAGCCACATTGTACATAGATGTGCTGTCATCCAAGTGTTGTTGTTCCAGTTAGAGAGCCCAGGCATAGAGGATTGAGCATGATCCTTCAAGGCGGTAGAATTTTCACAGGGTGGATGAGTATTGGCTTCTACTAGTCATTGGCTGCATTGGCCCCTTACCAGAGTGTCAGCCTGTCTTTTGAAACTTTGAAGGCAGGCATTGATTTCTCGTTAGCTATGAAAGTCTACCTGACTTCTTCCAGCTTAAGGCTGTTTTGTTTACACTGAAAATCTGTTGTTTATGGAGATACCTTCATTAATTATTGGAGCTAGATCCTCTGCATAACTTGCTGCATCTTCTCCATCAGCATTTGGTGCTTCACTTGCGCTTTTATGTTGCGAGATGACTTCTTTGCTTAAATCTCATGAATCAGCTCTGCTAGCTTCACACTTCTGCAGCCTCCTCACCTCTCAGCCTTCAGAGAATTGAGCAGAGTAGAAACTTGCTCTGGCTTTGGCTTTCCGGAATGTGGCAGCTGGTTTACTCTTCTCTCCAGACTAAAACTTTCTCTGTATCCGAAGTAAGGCCACTTTGTTGGCTCATCATTTGTGTGTTCATTGGAGTTGCACTTAATGTCCTTCAAGAACTTTTCCTTTGCATTTACAGCTTAACTGGTGCAGGAGGCTTATTAGCATGTCCTCTTCACTAACTAACCCAGAGTTGCCACAGCCTTCAGTGTGTCTGCAAAACACAGTGAAGTGAAAGATGCCTCTTATGTGATAGCAGCTGTGTAGCCTTCAAAGCCTAAAATACGTGCTGTGCTGAACCCTGGCCTACTCAGTAGTGGACAACTTTAAAAGTCTTTGTTAGAAATAAGCTTTTTGGTGGGGTAGCCAGACAGCAACTAAGAAACTGTTTAGGTTAAAGATTCCTCAGGCCTTGATTAAAGTCATTAGAAATGGATTTGATTTGAAGTTATTTTCAGATCTAAAAATACTCATTTCATATGGTGCCTACAAGTGATAAAGTAGAAAATTTAAATGTTACTGATTCTTCAGTGTACCTGAAGGGAGTTGGAAAAACAAAAGAATACCTGAATTGGACTGAAAAGCCAGGCTGCTGTTTAGTATCTTTCCTGTGAATCAATAAGTCAATCTTTCCTGTGAATCAATAAGCCAAAGAAAGGGCAATACTGGGATGTTGTTAAATCTGAGTAAAGGCATTCTGTGAAGAATTAGATGACATGATCTATGCCTCTTCTCTGGTGATTAGATTTTAAGAAGAAGTGAGATTTTAGAGAATCTTGTTGGATAGTTAGTTGAAAGCATATGTATTAAGTGAACCTTTGAAAAGTACTTACTAATTGCTTAGTATTTCTCTAAGTAGTACTTTTAAGTTTTTGCAGTAGGTACATTTTTTAAAAGAGCGTCTCTGATAAGAGCTGACTTTTGACACTGTTGAAATGTTTTGTAAGTCTAAATTACATTTCCCCTACTTGGTTCTTCCCACCCCACCCCCAGCGCCTCCCTCCCTCCCAAAAAGAAGAAAGCTTTTGATCTGCTAGAATGTGGACTAGTGCTTGATCGAAACTTTAGGGTGATTGAGACTTTAGGGCTTTACCACACAAAATGAAGTGAATTGTCAGCTCTGGGAAGACCTTGAGGCGTCTTCGTTGTCCCAGTAATATAAATTAGCATGGAATGTCCCTTCAGGAACCTGAGGGAATAGGTGTTTGATGCACACTTGAATATTGTTCATTTAAATGGAAAATGCCTACCAAAGATAATTTTAATAATGGCTAACCCTGTTGAGTGATTTAAGTGTGTTTTAAAGCTTTATATGCAGTGTTTCTGTGAAATTAATATTTTTTCTATTTTGTAAATGAGAAAACTAAGGTTCAGAGGTTTGGCAGCTTGTAACATAGTTGGAATTCAAATTCAGGTGTTTCTGTGCAAAGCTTGTACAATCCTGTGTCTTATATGTATTTGTCCGCTTAAATTTATTCTTAACAAATTCTTATTCTCTATCAGACACTGAGGATAAAGAGTGGATAAAGGGAAACAAAGATGTAAGCAGAAAAGGCAGAGTTTCTGTTCTTAGAGCTTGTTTTCTAGTAGAGTAGTAGCAGCAGAAGTAGAGTGTTGCTCAGTCATGTCTGACTCTTTTCAACCCCCTGGATTGTAAACTGCCAGGCTCCTGACTGTCCATGGAATTATCCAGGCAGGAATACTGAAGTGGGTTGCCATTTCCTTTTCCAGGGGATCTTCCCAACCCAGGGATTAAACCCAGGGCTCCCACATTGCAGGTGGATTCTTTACCACTTAGGAGAGGGCAGGTCTGGATCTCAGATGGGCTGCAGTCTGTACCTGCCAACAATTTCTGGGAAATTGAACTTTGCTTTACACAGTTTACTGTAGATACTGCAGAACGTGTTCATGTTATTTTGCTCCTGGCAAGTTGACTTGCATGCAGTTAGATTTTATAAAACAGTCAAGTAGAAATTGAGGCCATGAGCATATTAAAATTTGGTGTGAGTTTAACAGAGGAGGCTTCTTAAAGGATATGATGAGATTGTGACCCTGGTTAGGATTACATCAACAAGTGGACACCTCTGTGGGAACTTAAAGGGAAAGATGTTTATATTTCTACCAGGGTTCATTTCAGCTTGCATAGTTCTTGGGGTACAGTTCACCTCTTACTGCTTAAACTCCTTTTAAAGGAACTTATATCATTTGTCTCATGATTGTCAGTCTTTGTCATCCTTCGGAACAGTCCTTTTAAAAATCAGATATTTGTTAAATAATCATACAAGTGTCACATAACTGTGATGAATGTTTCAAAGGTGAATGACAGTACAGTGAGGGTATAAAGGAGACAGTTCTGATTGGGCACATGTAGGGAAGGCTTTCCTCATTAGGAAAACCAGTGGGGATACCCTGGTTCTGTACCAAATAGAGGAAGGCTCTGTGGTAGGGAACTGAAAAAAGGCCATTGTGCCCAGGGCAAAGAGCTGGGGAAGGGCGCATGGCAGGAGATGAGACAGAAATTAAACCAGGCACGGGCATTGTTTACTTAGATTTTTGTTTGTGTAGCGAGTGGAAAATCATTGAACTTTTTAAGGTGGTAGAGGAGGTGGGTGAGTATCAGTCACCTGATCAGATCAGTTTTTGAAAAGATAGGCATGCTATCTCCATGTGAGAGCTGAAGGTAATTTGGATGTGGGTCATGGTGGTGGATGGAGGAAGAAGAGACAAATATGGGGAAAACTGGGTAAAATTCAGTAGAATTCAGTGATAAATAGGTTATAAGGGGTGCTGGAGCAAATACGTTAGAGGACTACCTAGTTGGTTAACCAGCTAAAGCTGTTTTGAATTGCTTTCATAGTCTGTTCCAGTTTTTTTTTTTTGGCTGTGCTGGGTCTTTTTGGTGAGGGCTTTTCTCTTGTTTGGCGAGTGGGGCTGCTCTAGTTGCAGTGTGCAGGCTGCTCATTGCTGTTGTCTTGTTGGGGAGCACAAGGGCTTCAGCAGTTTGGGCTCGTGGGCTCAGTCATCGTGGGTCCTGGGCTTCTAGAGCGCAGGCTCAGTAGTTGTGGCGGACGGATTTAGTTGCTCGGCAGCATGTCACATCTTCCAGACCAGGGACTGAACCTGTGTCTCCTGCTTTGGCAGGCAGATTCTCTACCACTGAGCCACCAGGGAAGCCCTGTTCAGGTTGGTTTTTCAGGATCATGATGGCCAAAGCTTGGTCTCTCGACTTCTAGTTAATTGTAGTTAAATTCCTAGCATTACCTAGTACCCACTTTTCATCCAGATTTGTTTAAGCTTAGTTGTCTTTTGGTTAATTCCCCTACCTTGTCTTCAGTTGTTTTCTCTCTAAGCAGTAGTATTCTTTGCTTATATGAGAAATTTTAAAACAAATTTTGGGGGGAATGGTGGGATTGTTGCTAAACATGAGGTCTCTTGACTTCTGAAAGCAATTATATGGAGACATCCTTCACATACCACACAATTAACCAATTGAAAGTGTGTAATTCAGTGGGTTTTGGTATGGTTGTGCAGTCTTCACCTCAGTCCATTTTAGAATATTTTCATCACCTGAAAAAGAAATGCTGTACTCATAATCATCACTCCTCATTTCTCCCCAACTGGCCCAGCTGTGGACAGTCCCCAGTAGATTTCTTTTTCTGGACATTTCATATAAATGCGTTTCTATAACGTGGTCTTTTAAGTGCGACTTTTTAAACTGAGCCTGTTTTCAAGGTTCATCTGTGCTGTAGCATGCATCAGTACCTCATTCCATTTTCATGGTTAATATTTCATTAATTCGGTAGAACACATTTTGCTTATTCATTCCTCATCTGATGGACATTTAGCTACTTTCCAATTTTTAAATGAATTTTTAATAATGCTGCAGTGACTGTGTACAACTTTTTATGGGAACATATATTTTCACATCTGTTGGGTATATACCTGGGAGTGGAATTGTTGCCTCATACTGCATATTATTATGTTTAATTTTTTTAAGAACTGTCAAACTGTTTTCCAAAGCTGCTGTACCATTTTGCATTCCATTAGGGATATGTCAGGGTTCCAATTTCTCTACATTCTTGCTAACACTTGTCTGTCTCTTTGATTATAAGCAAGTAAGTGTAAAGTGATAATCTCACAGTGGTTTTAATTTGTATTTGCTTGATGGCTAATGATGCTGAACTTGACTTTTAAAAGAAAAGCAGCACTTTTAATTTCACTGAGGATGTGAAAATAGAAATGTTTGGTAATTTCATGTAATTGCATAGAGACCATTAGTTTTACTGTGTTTAAAATTTGTTCTTTTTCATCAGTTGTATTCCCTGAATGACTACAAGCCACCCATTTCTAAAGCGAAAATGACCCAAATTACTAAGGCAGCCATCAAAGCTATAAAGGTGAGTAACACTTTTTACTCTGCTGTTTTCAAAAGGAAATACTCCACTAATATTTTGGAGGAAGGTTAATTTTTACAGATATGTATTTTCTTCATCTTTACAAAGTTAGTACATGTTCCAAGGTTGGAAAAACACAAAAATGAAAATCTGTCACGTACATACCCTCCCAACTAGAGATAAACATTTAGTATTTTCATAAATATTCTTACATAAACTTTGAAGCAGTCATTTTCCCTTTTCATAGGTAAGATTTTGGATTCAGGCACATTGTGGAGAATGTGTTTAACACTGTTATTTGTCACACTGACTTTATAGAATCTTGAAATACTAGTTAAGAAGAGTTTTCTAAATAAAACTTAATGTGTTGGTTTTTTTATCCTATTGATTATACTATAGATTTGAAAATGGACCTTTATGGAAAATAACTGGATTACATTGTACATAGGACATTTAAACTCTGGGAAGAGGCCACAGGTATTTAGCTGTTACTTTGACACAGTAGTTTTGAACCTGTGTTGACATATGGGTACTGCTACTGCTTTGTCGCTTCAGTCGTGTCCGACTCTCTGCGACCCTGAAGACGGCAGCCCACCAGGTCCCCCGTCCCTGGGATTCTCCAGGCACGAACACTGGAGTGGGTTGCCATTTCCTTCTCCAATGCATGAAAGTGAAAAGTGAAAGTGAAGTCGCTCAGTCGTGTCCAACTCTTAGCAACCCCATAGACTGCAGCCTACCGGGCTCCTCCATCCATGGGATTTTCCAGGCAAGGGTACTGGAGTGGGTCGGCATTGCCTTCTCTGTGACTTATGGATACTTCTGAAAATCTCAGACGATTGGACTGTCCAGAGAAATACACACATATAAAAATTTTTGCCTCAGAAGGTTGGACTGTTCCTAGAGAAATGCACATATGTACAAAATTGTGAATAGAAGTTCTTGGCTTTAGGGACCTTCTGAAGCTCAGCCATAGACACCTCTCCACAATGTCCTTGTCCCCAAAGCTAAGACTCCCTATTCTAGTCTGGTTGTTAAAAGTGAGTATGAGTGAGTGCTTATTTTTAATTAAGTAGATCTGCTGTAGATTTTCAGTGATAGGTTTTTCTACTCTGTGTAAGAACATCAGCCATAACCAGAGGCACCATTATTTAAGTAAGTTACCTTTATTTTTTTGTTTTTGTTTGTGTTTTTGGCCTCACAGAGGAGCTTTTTGAATTTTGGTTCCTCAACCAGGGATCCAGCCCTCGGCTCCCAGCAGTGAAAGCGCTAAGTCCTACCCACTGAACTGCCAGGGAATTCCCTGGATAAGTTATCTTTGAATAACAGCATTATCTGTTAGATTTAACAGATGATTCTTCATAGACAGTCTCTATTAGGAGAAAATTTAGATAGTTGATTTTGCAGCATTCTAACGGCCAAACCTTCGTTTTCATACTTGTAATCAGTGTCTAAACAGTATTAGAGTTCAAATGTAGAATATGAAAGAGAGATAAGGACAGTGAGCAATAAACACGTTTAACCTGGAGAATTTTCTTCAAAGAAGTGATTTTTCAGGGACTCTGATGAGTAATAGTTTCTTGTGCTTTCTTTTTGTTCTCCATCTTTGTGGTCTGATTTCTGTGTGATCCTGAGAGTGTGCAGCATACATATTATCATTTTTGTTCTGTTAAATGGTTGATGCATTTTTTTTTTTCTGAGTTTTCATTCTCTGAGTGGTTGATGCATTTTAATAAAAGCTTTTGTTGGACAGAATACTTTTTAATTCATGACCTTTAAGGAATAGGTATTAACATTGTTTACATTTTTCAGATGTTGGAAGTGTCTAAGAAAATTAATTTGCAACAGTCAGAATAAAAACAGCTAGATTTTAATTTTTCTCTTAGTCAAGAGAGAAAGCATGGTTTACAGTCTAAACATGGTTTACTGTACTATTTTGATTTACTGGTCTTAGTTTTTTTAATTTTGAAAAAATAAAAGCATGTTGCAAAATACAGTGAGCAGTACATAGCCGCTTAGCATTGCCAGGGATTAGCATCTTGGCTAGTATATTTAGTTAGTTCTCTGCATGTACACACAGACACACACACACACTTTGTCAGGTTTTTTTGACTGAGTCATTTGAGAACTCATTTCAGAATTCATTTAGAATAGTACATAATCCCTAAATACTAGAATTTTAATGTCCTAAAACAAAGAGATTTCATAGATCAGCAAAACACATCCCATGCAAGAAATTTTACTTTGATGCAACATTATTATCTAATATAATCTACACTTTGATTTATCAGTTGTCTCAATACTAACTTTAGTAGCTAATCCCTGCACTTGTGCCTTTTCTGGATCCGGTCAAGATCCTGTCCTGTATTTGTCCTTTACCCAGCCTTTTGCTTTGTTTTTCTTTTGTTTTTCATTGACATTTTTGAAGAGTTTAGACCAACGGTTTTGCAGTACTGCATTACTTTAAACTGAATTTGATGCATATATAAATTGATATTTGAACTGCCTTTTTCAGTTAAATGACACTGTGTTTCATGTTAAGGTAAGTCATTGGTTTTTTGTCAGTGTTAAGAGATGATTATTTTGATGGGTGTTTGTTACCATTGCACGCTGTCAACAAAACCTCTGATCACCTGTTATGGAAAAAGACCTATGTGAATAGAATCTTCGAATTAACATTTAGTAAGCTAACATTGGAAAAGGCAATGGCACCCAACTCCAGTACTCTTGCCTGGAAAATCCCATGGACGGAGGAGCCTGGTAGGCTGCAGTCCATGGGGTCGCTCAGTCGGATACGACTGAGCGACTTCACTTTCACTTTTTACTTTCATGCACTGGAGAAGGAAATAGCAACCCACTCCAGTATTCTTGCCCGGAGAATCCCAGGGACAGAGGAACCTAATGGGCTGCTGTCTGTGGGGTCACACAGAGTCAGACACGACTGAAGCGACTTAGCAGTAGCAGTAGCAGCAAGCTAACATGGCAGAAAGTGAAGAGGAACTAAAAAGCCTCTTGATGAAAGTGAAAGAGGAGAGTGAAAAGGTTGGCTTAAAGCTCAACATTCAGAGAACGAAGATCATGGCATCTGGTCCCATCACTTCATGGGAAATAGATGGGGAAACAGTGTCAGACTTTATTTTTCTGGGCTCCAAAATCACTGCAGATGGTGACTGCAGCCATGAAATTAAAAGATGCTTACTCCTTGGAAGGAAAGTTATGACCAACCTAGAGAGCATATTCAAAAGCAGAGACATTACTTTGCCAACAAAGGTCCGTCTAGTCAAGGCTATGGTTTTTCCTA
>NW_011494720.1:4297712-4301672 GCF_000754665.1 Bison bison bison
AAGAGTTGACTCATTGGAAAAGACTCTGATGCTGGGAGGGATTGGGGGCAGGAGGAGAAGGGGACAGCAGAGGATGAGATGGTTGGATGGCATCACCGACTTGATGGACATGAGTCTGAGCAAGCTTTGGGAGTTGGTGATGGACAGGGAGTCCTGGTGTGCTGCGATTCATGGGGTCACAAAGAGTCGAACACAACTGAGCGACTGAACTGAACTGAAGCTAACATTTAGTTTTAGTCTGAATTACAAATCATACATAAAGTAACTAGAAGTAAGAAGCTCTGGCAAGGTGTTTTCCAGAAGAATTATTATTTAATAAAAACCACTCAGTGTGTAAATAACATTTTATATATTGATTTAAAATATTTAGTTATTTATAAAGTGCCTGATAACTTTTAAGTAGTTGTTTTGGCAGGTTTTTTTTTTTTGCTTAACTTTCTGTTGAGTAGACTGTTACTTTGCAGTAAGGAAACTGTATTGTAGATTTTGATTTGGTGAATATGATTAATGAGGGTTTCCTATGTTTTTTACTTTATAAATGTTGGATTTTATGCTGCAGTTGAATGGTCTTGTGTCTCAGTCTAAGTGGATGTGCCTTAAAAGCCTAAATTATGGGATCACACATATAAAACAAAGCACAATTGAGGCTAGTTTTTTAAACAGAAATATGTTGATTATGCGATTGCCACTGAGCTATTAGGTACAAATTCCAGATAGTTTTTGTTTAACCTATAATTTTTATTTTTTCATTTTCAAGTTTATTCATAGTGTTGTTTTATAAAACTTAAACATAAAGGGTTTTCTCAAAATTAATAAAAGCTCATTTCTGATTTTTAATCCATGTGCTCCCTTCTCTTCTGCTGAATTCATTTTGACTGATCCATTCCAACATTGTACATCTCTATATTTTGTTATATATACTTGCTAGCTTAATATTCTAGGAGAAGCAGAAGATAATGAAGTTGAAGGCAACTCCCTTGCATACATTTATTAATGTTCTTTATTTTCAGTTATTTGATTTTTCTATGGCAACCCACTCGAGTATTCTTGCCTGGAGGATCCCAGGGACTGGGAGCCTGGTGGGGTGCCGTCTATGGGGTCGCAGAGTCGGATACGACTGACGCAACTTAGCAGCACTAACCTAATTTAGCCAATAAAACGTTACTACAGGAGATCTTTACTTTTCCTTCCAGGAAGGAAGAGTGTATATCTACCAGTGGCCTACCACCGTATTTTGCATGTAACACACTTTGGGTATATTGACTGTATACCTGCTTCAAGGACCTTTACTGACCATAGCTGGTGCTCATGTTTATGTTTGTTTATGTTATGTTTATCTCAGAATTCATGATTAAAATTCATTGCTTTGTTGATAATGAATTTTGAAGACCTTTGAAGCTTTGTTAAACCGTAAATTTAGCAGGAAAGTTCTAATCAAACATTTAAAACCTCTTTTTTTCTTTTAGTTCTATAAACATGTGGTACAGAGTGTTGAGAAATTCATTCAGAAAGTAAGTATATAGTTTTCCATGTATATGCTAAAGTTCTGTAACTGTAGACTAACACCTTGTGCTATTCTCTTTTCAAATACCCAACTTTATATTGTTTTGATGACTGTTCAAAAGTGATTCCATTTGTTTTAATTTCTAATTAAGAAATAAAATGAAACTGCCTTTCAAATAATTCTAAAAACGAAAGCTTTCAGGTAGATGTGTTTGTTAATTTGCATTGCCATAGTGAGCATCTGTTCCATGAAGAAAATATTTCAGTATGATTTTTTTAATGAAATTTTAGATTCATTGCTTTTTATATAGCCTTTAGAGAAATTCTCCTTTTTCATTTCAAGCTTAATGCCTAGAGAGCAGTCTTCCTTGTAGATAAGATGTAGTAAATGTAGTAAAAATGCTAGCCGCTTTTCTTCTGCTGATTCATTTTGTTCATCCGTTAGCACAGTATGCATCTCTACTTCTTATTATTAGACCTGAAGTTCCATTTTCCAGGGTAAGCAGAGGGAGACAAAGTTGAAAACAGCTGTTTTTGCATACATTTAGTAATTTTTTTGGTAACCAAAGCCCAAGGTGGCTAGGTTATATTTCTTTGCCCCTTGTGATCAGTGCCTTATCTCTGCCGCTTTTTTTGGGCAGGAGTACCATAAGACTTAGGATTTGTAAAATGATACTATAGGAAATCTGTCACTGAATTGAGGTTTAGTATTCTGCCCTTTGTTCACTTGCCTAGATGTGAGCAGAACCAGTGTGACAATCAGAGGTGAATCAAAGGACATAAATTGCAGTGTGTTTCTTGAGTGAAAATAGCTGACCGGAGGAGGGTGCGTGGATCAGAGTAGTGTTACTGCGTCTCCAAACTATCTGGATAATCTTGAATAAATCAGTTACCTTTTATTTGATTCAGCTTTTTTCCCCTCTTAATATCTTGTTTTCTCAAAACTTAAAGTATTGATAAAACATATTTTGAGATGAACAGCTAGTGAATTGAAGCTTAAGGTATGGGGTAAAATAACAGGTATGCTGTATGTCTAAGGTAAATCTAACTGTAAGATAGAAATGTTGGTGGTTAGAAAGTTTCATTGTTATAAAACTTTAAAAAGATTCAAATGTCTAAACAGTGTGTCTTAAACTTTTTTTTGTGCATAAGAAACTTGCACAGATTACCTAGGGATCTTGTTGAAATGCAGGTTCTGATTCCCTGAGGGTGGGTCATTTAGACTCTGGTAAAACCAAAGCAGATCAGGCTCTGATTAAGTGTGTCCTGAGAGTTGTTCAGTCTCTCATTGGTATCCGACTCTTTGCGACCCTATGACTGCAGCACACCAGGCTTCCCTGAGAGTAGACCTTGTTAAAGCCCTGGATGCTCTGACTCTCTTGGAAAGGTTCCTTTTCCTCTCCTTCTGTTGGAAGCATGCAGTATTCACTTTCAGAATTCGTTTGGTATCAGGTATAACTGTCCTGAGACAGCCCTCTTTTCTTACATGCTGCTGTCAGCATCATTTAGTGCTTTGTAAGTGCCACAATTAATTCAAAGTATAAAGAAATCCCTCATGATATTGGAGGCTTAGGAATTCTTGTGTTTTTGCTGATAGAACTTGAACAGTTGAAAAACATTTCAGATTTTTTTAGTCTTAATTCTTCTCTCAAGTTTCTAGTTGGTAACGTAACCAAGTTTACCAAATACTGTTCTTTTAAAGCTTTTCTACAACATTTAAATCATACATAACTTTTTTTTTTTTTTGCCATTTTATGTGGCAGGCACATAAAAATACCTAGTGTTACCAGTGAAGGAAATTCCATACTGTAACATCATAATATGGTGTTTCTAAAGGTTATTGTGAAAGAAGTGTTCATCTTTATAGCTTAATACTAAAACCCCTGACACTTTTGAAGCTTTGGAATCTTCATAGTAGGGAAGAAAGGCCCATTCATTGTGTTGTGTACTCATGATTCTTATGTACTGTGAGTTTATAATCAAGAATTTTTGTTATAAATCAAAGAAAAAGGTGTATTTGTTTTTTTTTTAAACTCACTACACTAATCGCTTTTATTACTTACCACTCAGTATTTAAAAACTCTTACCAGCAACTTAGCAATTTTATTTAGCCTTACTCTCAAGATAATCATTTCTATAAAATAATACATTAAATATGAGATTATTTTGTCTGTTTTTCCAGCATTGAGGAATAGATGACTTTTAACAAAGAAATGTGTTGGGTTTTCATTAAATTTAAACAATTTTTTTAGTGGATGTATTATTTGCCTGGCTAGGTAGATAATTATTTGCTTGTATACCACCTTATGACAGAAAGTGAAGAGGAACTAAAAAGCCTCTTGATGAAAGTGAAAGAGGAGAGTGAAAAAGTTAGCTTAAAGCTCAACATTTCAGAAAACTGAGAACATGGCATCTGGTCCCATCACTTCATGGGAAATAGATGGGGAAACAGTGTAT
>NW_011494720.1:4302042-4326219 GCF_000754665.1 Bison bison bison
CTGGATGGCATCACCAACTTGATGGACATGAGTTTGAGTGAACTCCGGGAGTTGGTGATGGACAGGGACGCCTGGCGAGCTGCACTTCATGGTGTCGCAAAGAGTCAGACGTGACTGAGTGACTGAACTGAACTGAACGGTAGTCAAAGGAAAATAAGTCAGATATATGAACTGAGGAACAAATATGCTAGATTTGGGGGGAACATCAGTGAAAACTATTTCAGACTTCTAAAACAATAACTTTGAACAGAGCAGACAGTTTTGAACCTTTGGTTGGTTAAACCTAAAACTTTAATGTCCACACATCAACATTACTGCCCTTTTATTAAATATTTCAAGTACTAAACAGCCAGAACCTTGCAATAGATACTTATAAATTGGTGGTATCAGTCTCTTCATTTTTTTAATAATGACCTTAAGAAGAAGGGATTTGAAGGAACAAGTGGTGGACCATCTAGTCTTTTGCAGAATGAAGTCACTCATTGTCTTGACTGAAAACACTGCTTAGAAACATGTATCTGTGTGTTGGAGGTGGATTGAAGACCCTTTACTCACTGGTCCTTGGGTCTAAGAAATTTTTCAAGAATGCAGCTTTGATTTAGTGCTATATATGATTTCTATGAAATGATTCTGGGTGAAATGCTTACCTAATTACACTCAAAATTTGAACCTGCTTTTAGCAGCCGTAATTTCATTTTAATTAGTATGTATTTGGGAGGCAGGTTTTCTCATGCTTCTGGACATGGAAAAAATTGAAGCAGTGAAGTTGATGGTGAAGGGTTCTTCGTTGTGCTTAGGGAAGGTCCCAGAAGACTGTCATGTTCTTCAGACTATAAGAAGGATAAGAAACACTGATCAGTGAAGCAGCTAAAACATATTTTCGTAGGACAGATTTTTAGAATCATAATGGTAGTGTCTTATCTTTCATATAGGTTTGCATTTGAGAAAAGTTTTAAAACTTCAGGCTCACTGTGTTTAGAATGTTGTAATTTGCCATTTGATTCCTTCCTTCATTCATATAGAGATCCTTTTCCCGTGTGTTTTTTGGATGAAGTCTAAGGCTTGTTGGCAGTATTTTTTTACCGGAGCTTTTCTTTCTTGAATTCACTGCTTGAATTCACAAGTCATTAAACTATATATATATATATATTTAATTTTAACCACACCTTTTATTTGTTATTGTTCAAGCCAGTTACACAGGGCTGTTTTGGAACTTAGGTGATTGGCAGTTGAACTGAATATGTAGAGTAGCCAAAGTAGAGTCTTTCAAATGCCATTCCAGAGACAGATGGTGTGGAATGGTCAACCTCTGAGTGTTCATCACCTCAGTGTGAGCAGTGTGTTTGTGTTTTTATAGATTTATGGTGACATTTGTCTGTTGAGAATTTTAACCTTCTCATTTGCTTCCTTTCCCATTCTTCTTTTTTCATCAGTGTAAACCAGAATATAAGGTGCCTGGACTTTATGTTATTGACTCTATTGTACGACAATCTCGACATCAATTTGGTCAAGAAAAGGATGTGTTTGCACCCAGATTTAGTAATAACATCATTAGCACTTTCCAGAATTTATACCGTTGCCCTGGAGATGACAAGGTATGCTGCCTAAGTTGGTGAAGTAATTACCTTTTTGGTCTTAATAAGACTTTACATTATCATAATTTATCATTTTATATTACCATTTGTTATCCTGAATTTGAATAGTTATTGCACTGTCCATGTTTCTTTTTGTTATTAGACTTTTCTTAAACAGAATGAAAGATGTAGTTGATTTTGCTACTTTTTAATTTATTAAAGCCATTGGTGTTAAAGAAACTGGCTCTGATAAGCATTTTTAATTATCCTAAAATCTTATTTACTTACATGCACAACCAATTCATAATTTTGGTCATTTGACATTAGCTGATATTTACCTACTTAGTTGTCTGTGGAAAATGATTTTACCAAGTAATTAGTAGACCATAACTGCATATCAAAATTCCTTTGTTATGGAAGCGTTTTCTTAGTGCTGGAAACCGGGATAGTAGAAGGTTACATTTCTTGGATGCTGACTTGGAAATTTAGTGTCCTTATTCTGACAGACTTGATTGCAGTGTTGATTGTGTAGAAAAGTAAGAACAGGTGAAGACTTACTCTGAAGAAGAGCAACCAGACTTAAAAGCTTACCACAGATCTTTTACCTCCTCTCAAGTACAACAAGATTAGGTAGTTTTTATTTTTAATAACTGTTATACAGTCTGCAATCAGAACAAAGTCTTGTTAGAGTGGATCGATGTGGAGAAAACACGTTATTGTGTCAGGAGTTGTAAATTGTTCTTGGATATGCCTCTAAAGTCAGGTTTTTTCCTTCTGATTAACCTTGGTACGTTGATTCTTTGCAGGCAGAAAGAATGCTTCCAGTTTTAATGTGATCCATCATGATTGAGTCTTAAATACCTTAGAACGCCACCTAAAATAACTCATTTGAGATTTTATATAAACATTTTTGAAGTAACTTAGACACTTTGATTTAGGAATTTCACTAATTTGGACTTGGATTTATGTCAGTTACAATGAATAAGTCAGTCTTGAATTTGTAAACTTCATAATAATAATATTTGTCATTTATAATGAAGTTTAGTGTTTAGGGATTTTTTGATAATCAGAGTCGGAAAGATTATACTGATACTGTAATCTCAGTGCCTGAACTCCATTAAGTGCCCAAGAAGTATTTTAATCCATCCTTCCTGTCCATGGCCTGAGGAGCCTCTATGATATGACTGTTCTGAAGTTTTGAAAGCAAAAAAATAAAAATAATCGTTTTCTTTTTTCCTCTAGAGTAAAATAGTGAGAGTATTAAACTTATGGCAGAAGAATAATGTATTTAAGAGTGAGATTATTCAGCCTCTTCTGGATATGGCAGCAGGGATTCCTCCTCCAGTTGTCACACCTGTTCTGGCCAGTACTACTGCTGCTATGAGCAATACTCCAGGTATGTTGCTTTGAGAGAGATTTTCTGAGTGTTCTACTCATGCATTTCAGGCAATTATTCATATATGAAATAATAATTTGACAGTGCAGGATAATTTGTTTCACTTTAGGTAAATGAAAGGAAGTCTTAATTTGAAGGAAAAATAAAATCAGAAATTATATTTGTGTTTCATTCTTTTCAAAAAAATTAAAAAGCTAAGCTTTTAAAGTTCCTAGAAACATAACATAATCATCTTGGGAAGTTGGTATGTCAGTTAAATTTTTCCTGATATAGACTGTAATCTTCTAAACTTGCATATATATCAACTTGATATTCATAGTGAGCTAAGTGTACTTAATATATAAAGAGAACCCTGAAAAGATTTATTTAGTGGATCCAAGAATGAGTAATAATCTCAAAATCATGGAGGTTTTTTTGAGGTATTTAAATGACATTTGAATTTTTTTTTTTTAACCACAGTCTAAGAATTATATTTGTTATCATTTTGATGTATGTTTATTTTGGAGTATGTACATATACATTTTGGAACAATAATAATTTTATGTACACTTTTATAATACTTTTTTCATCAGAGATTGAATATTTCCTTATGTCATTGAATTTTCTTCTTTAGTAAAGTATTTAATGATTTCCGAGGATTGTAAGCTCCTTTAAAATGGTAGCTTAGTTAATTGAAAATAAGTATGAAAAGCTCTTTTTGGTCATTTTTGTTGTTGCCATTTTGTTTTATTTAATGAACCTAATTCTGTAATGGTTTTTAAAGATGAAGACAGTAAAATTATATAAATTTGTACATATTTTTTAAAAGTGACAGAACAAATCTAATTTTCTACATCTTATTTATTTACTTACATATTTATTGGGGATGGGTTTGATGTCTTTCTAAAAGGAACTCCTGTGACACCTGTTACTCCAGCCAATGTGGTCCAAGGTTTACCTGATCCGTGGGTGTCTCAGATAACAAATACAGATACACTTGCAGCAGTAGCTCAGATCTTACAAAGTCCTCAAGGCCAACAGGTGAGCAGCTTTTTTTTTGTTATGTCAACATGATTTAGAACTCATTGTTTTCCTAATGCATTGTTTGATTATGTACCACCTAAAGAGTGTTTTTTTTTAAGTTTTTTTAAAATGACCACCCTACATACAATACTTTGTAACTTGCTTTTTTAAATTTAATAGTGTATCATGTACATTTGTATCATTGAAGATTATTTTACAAATAATTCATTCTACACCAGAATAATTGATTTAGTTTAGCATATAGTTTTACCAAGCATTATTAGGTGCTATTGTTAATCCAGTAATGAGACTGGGAAGCCTTCTGCCTTGGAGAAGATAGCTTTCTGTTTAGGGGAGACAGACAATAAAGAAGTATAAAACATTATTTAGATAGAGATATATGACTTAAAGGGACTTCCCAGGTGGCGCTAGCAGTAAGGAACCTGCCTGCCTGCAATGCAGGAGATGTAATGAGATATAGGTTCGATCCCCGGGTTGGGAAGACCCCCTGGAATAGGAAATGCAACCCATGCCAGTGTTCTTGCCTGGAGAATCACATGGACAGAGGAGCCTGGCAGGCTACAGTCCATAGGGTTGCGCAGAGTCGGACACTACTGAAGCGACTTAGCACAGATGACTTAAAACGGCAGATCTTTAGAGTGACTAGGTTTGGAGGAAGGAGTCAGAGTTAGGGTAGCCAAGAGAAAGCATCTTTGACAAAGTGACATTTGAAGAACCTGTTACGGCAGATATGAGATTGTCTTTCCTTAGCATCTGTGGTTTTTTGTTTGTTTGTTTTTAAGCTTATCCTTTAAACCCAGGTTAATTGTGATCTATATAGTAAAACTCCCCGAGCTGTCCTTCCCGCATGTTCACACATTTCAGCCTCCTGTCTTTGTTTAAATGCTAGCCCAGTAAGGCCTTCAGACAGCTATTTAAAACTGCAAATGCTGCCTTTCATCTGCTCTGCTCCCTTTCTTTGTCACCTGCCTTCTTTTCTTCCTAGCACCTAATATCTCATGTACCTTCCTCATTTGTTCCATTCACTGTCTCTTTCCACCGTAATGTATGCTGTACACGGGCAAGGGGTTTTTCTGTTTTGCTCACTCCTGTATTTTCAGTGTCTAGGTTATAGCAGGTATTCAGTATATTTTGTGAAACGAATGACTGATGTATAGAGGCATAACAATGTTGGGGTATAGAGAAGATATCTTAGAATTGAGTTTTCTAGAGGATAAGATAGTCTACGTATGTAAGTTACTAGTCATGACATTGAAGTGGTAAACCTAAGTGTGGGACCTGGGCTGAGAAGTGAAGGATTCATGTACTAAGCAGGGAGGAGTTGCCAGAGATTTTTATGTTGAAGTCACATGATCTGAAGAGTACTTGAATGGATGGGAAAAAGGAGAAATCTAGAGATAAGGAGTATATTTGTTGGTAACAATGATAATAGAAAGGCAGTAATACACATGTGAAAAATAGTACAGTTGTGGACTCTTTAAAAAGACAATCTTTAAACAAATGGAACCAGTTCATTTATTTAGCCTTAGATTGGATCCCGTTTCTACATTTTTAGGACAGCTGTGAAATCAAATTGAATATTAGATTAAATTGTAGAATTTACTAACTTTCTGTGATTATGATATTTTGAAAAGAACCCATAAAAGCAAATCTAATTTTAAAATGTATCTATTAAAAAGTGCTTTTGGCAGGAGAATCGGTATTCCAGAAAAATAGTACAAAGAGTCAAGGGGACACAGTAATCTGAGATGTGAAGTCAGAGTAGAGGAAGAAGTAGGACGCTGCAGCCTTCGAACCTGGGTGACGGAAAGGATACTGCTGTGGGGGCGTGGAGGGGGGTGCAGGCGTCAGGAGGAGCGTTTAGAAGGTGTGAAGACGTTTCCTTCCTTCCTTCTTTCCTCCCTATAATGCTCCATCTTTTAGTCACCCATCCTGTCTGGCTTGGAGCTGCTTTGGTGCAGTAGCTCAGCTATCATATATTTTTGTACTTTGTTTCCTATCACAATTAGTACTTTGTAGTAAATGTTGATTGATAGGTGGAGACTGGTTTGTTTTCCAATGTTCCTTTTTGGGGATAGGCAAGGAATTGTTTCACTACTGTCATCGTGCATATTTTTATCTTCTCTCACTGTAAATTGAACTTAATACAAATGTCTTGTTTAGCAGTAGCTTTGCTATTTTTATATTCCAAACTGATAATTTTCAGATTTAACTTCGGTTTACATCTTAAGTAGAAAAGTAATTACTTGTGGGATATATGTAGGGCTTACTTACCTGAAATATCTTTAGGATTTTATTATTATTTCTATTTTTTAAGAGAGAAGGTGAATAGAGGGGGGACAGGGGTTGCTTTCAACTCTTACTGACACTATTTGTCTTTAATTTCCTTAGTTTCAGACTGCTCCAAGGGAAAGATTCCTTATTTTCTTTCCTCCTTTCAGGAATGTGTTGTCAGATGGTAAATTTGAATGATAGCAAAAGCAGTTGTTGTAAGTGCTTGTCGTTTTACATAGATTGAGTTCATTGAAGAAGGGAATGAAAAGCCTAGTGGAAAAAAAATTAAGTCTGCTTGTGATGAGTTTTTATTTTGTTGTTTGTTATGGTATGGTCATTTTATTTTGTTTAAAGTTCCTTGACTTTCCAGAAGTAAAGACAAACCTATTTAGAACTGTTCCATAGGGCACACACACAAATCTTATTTTAAAAATGAATTGTGTTGAGTCAGTATATATTTTTTCTTGGTCTCTAGACTGTAAAACGATAAATTTTATTGACTAAAAGTTTAGATGAGCATTCTTATGGGTAAAACCCAACACCTGTTTGTAACAATTTTCTTTTCTCTCCCCGCACCCCGCTGCAGCTTCAGCAGTTAATACAGACTTTACAGATACAGCAGCAGAAGCCTCAGCCCTCCATCCTGCAAGCCCTGGATGCTGGTCTTGTCGTCCAGCTGCAGGCTCTTACAGCACAGCTTACAGCAGCAGCCGCAGCAGCCAACACCCTTAATCCCCTAGAACAGGGGGTGTCTTTTAACAAGGTAGAAATTAGGATAACAGATCTGTTCTATATGAATAACTGAATTTTCTATACTATCATGTAGATTGCAATTATGTAAACTACATTTTACTGTAAAACTGTTTTATGTTCTAACATCCATTGTACTCTATAAGGGTTTTCCTGGTGGCTTAGACAGTAAAGAACCCACCTGCAGTGTGGGAGCCCTGGGTTCAATCCCTGAGGGTTGAGAAGATCCCCTGGAGAAGGAAATGGCAACCTTCTCCAGTATTCTTACTTGGAGAATCCCCATGGGCAGAGCAGCCTGGCAGGGTACAGTCCATGGGGTTGAAAAGAGTCGGTCGGACATGACTGAGCGACTAAACACAGCACTGTATAAGGGGCTTCCCAGATGGCTGCCAGTGTAGGTGACATAAGACGTGCAGGTTCATTCCCTGAATTGGGAAGATCCCCTGGAGGAGGGCATGGCAACCACTCGAGTACTCTTGCCTGGAGAATCCTATGGATAGAGGAGCTTGGCGGGCTACAGTCCATAGGGTTGCAAAGAGTCAGACATGACTTAAGTGACCTAGCACACGTGCATGTACTGTTATTAAGTAAATGTTACTTAATAACTTAACAATTATTAAGTAAATATTACTGTTTATTAAGAAATACATTTTACAAAAAATTCAGATTTCTGAAAGGAATTTAAGTAATTTTATAAATCCACTTGAAACATTTATTTTCTTTTGACTAAAGAAAACTAGTCAGTAAAATTGTATATTCACTATTGAGGCAAATGATTGTTTTTGAGCTGATTTTTATGGATGTTACAAATTAATTAATTATAGTGTCTAGCCTGTAATTTTAACTTGCTAAAAGTAAAATTGTAAAGTATGTGAAAGTTCAAAGGAAAGCTTCTTTATAAGTTGCTACTATAATATGATAAATTGAGATATAACTGGAAAGAATAGTGTTTTCAAAGTTGAAAATCTTGGCTGTTTAACTCGGGTGATATCCTCAGTATTCTTGCTGATTATAGGAATATTATCCCTTGGAAATGTTATCTATATTCTTTTTATTTCTGCTGTTATTTTCATAGAAATATAAATATTGATTTATTAGATTATATTACTTAGGCTTGTTTAGCCCACAGCTTTCAAAAAGCCTTTATATTGATCATTTAAAAGACAGTGGAGCATTCTGAGAGAACTGTACTAGTAGTAGATCTGTTGATTATAGTTCTGTAGATTATAGTTCTAGATTTTTTTTTTTAATAAAACTGTTTTACATTTGACAAGCCACTCAATTATTTAAACCCTAATCTTCTCTTCTATAAAGTTAAAGTATTGGTAATTATCCTATGTGTCATGATTGTTCTGCTTCATAAGACAACGTCTGTCAGAATTCTTTGAAGAGAAGTAAAGGTCCATTCAAAATGTTTTTATAGTATAACAATAAACAATAAAATTATATGAAATAAACAGCATGTAACAATAAAATTATATGAAAGAAATAGTTACATTTTAAATGATAGAGATAAATTAATGGAATGTCAATGATCTTTAGAATAGCATTTGTAACTTGTATTTGTGTAAAGTACTTTTAAATTTATCTCTTTCTCTCCCTCTTTTTTTTTCCCCACTTAGAAGTTGATGGATAGGTTTGATTTTGGAGAAGATTCTGAGCATAGTGAAGAACCCAAAAAGGAAATTCCAGCTTCTCAACTGTAAGCGTTGTTACGTTTTTCTTCATAAACCATAACTTTTTTCTGTTATCTTTATAAATATTGCCATCTGAGCTACTCAGTATACTTTGAGCATTGTTTCAGGCTCTCACATAGGAAGATGGGGGTGTTGCTGCTTGTTGCCTCCCTATATTGTTTTGACTCTAAGAACTTTGCAGATAGTTGGGATATATAAAAATTCTTTACTGGAAAATTGATAAGTACTGATAAACTTGGTTGTAACATTTGCTGTTGATATAGTAAGCTTTAGGTTATTAAGCTCAGTTGAAATAGTAGGAGAAAGAAGTTGCTTCTAGTGTCCATGGCTGCTTCTAGGAAGTATATAGTAAATTCTGGGAATGTATCAGACTGATTAGAAGTAAGGAACAGGGTTGTAGGGATTTTGTTTGTTAAAGAAATAGATTGTGAGTTTTGATTTAAATCAGTGATTCCCCTGCTTCCTCACCCGAAACAATTGTGCAGAGCCTTGGGTTCTGTGAGGGTTCAGGAGAGGACCAGTGGGAAGGAGGATGTTGGAGAGGAAGGTGGAAGGTGGGAGAATAGGAAAGAGGTGATGAGTGGGGAAAGCCTCTGGATGTCTTATTTCAGCAGTTATTAGTTTTCTATATTGTGATAATATATTAAAATATATATATATAAATGTAGTTATATGCTGATGATAAAGAGATTCTACTTGAAAAATTAAGAACTAATGTTTTAGACTACAAAGCATTTGAGATCATGTAGATCAGTGTCCTGAGCAATGTAAGAATCTCCTGTAACAGTCCTGATAGGTTTTTTAATCTGTTGTTTTAATGCCTCCTATGACATAGAGTTAAGTAGTTGTTAATATACGGTTTGATCTTTTGTTACTGAATCCTACGGGATTTGCTTTCTACACACTGATCCATTTTGCTTTCTGAAGCAAGGAAGCAAATTTGCTCCATAATCTATTGAGACATAGCCATTCAGTATTTGAAGATAGGTATCATTCTTCCCCTTAGGTTTATTTGCTCCAGATGAAGTACACTTTTTTCCAACTGTTTCAAGACTTCTCCCCATCCTGATTGCCCCTTTTGGGGTGCCCTCTTTTTTGTTCATGTCTTACCTTGTGGCACCCAGAATTCCAGGTGTATTCCAGGTGTGAATTTCCCAGAGTATAGTTAAATTATTATTTCCTCTTATCTAAACACTCTTTCTGTTAACATGCCTAATAATGTGAAAGCAGATTAGTTTTTTTTTAAGTGTATGATCAGTTTTGATTGTAGATTGCATATATACTGATTGATGGAACATTTTTCCCATTGTGTCATGGTTTATAAGTGTTTCATTAAGATTTTCTTAAAATGCTCTAATGTAAAAAGGTACTAATTTATAGACAGTAATAGCAGATTTTCATCAGAGTATGTCTAACATGTGGTCAATCTGTTGAAACTATTGAAGAAGTATATTTCTATTTCAACATATTAATGTTCCGAGTTACTCTGTTTTCTGTATTAATATTAAAAGTAAACGCTGTAATAGAGTATATTCCATTTGTTGGCATTTTGGGGTGTTTTTGAATATTCTTTTACTTTCATATTATCTTTATTGAGTTTTAAAATATATTAACACTTTTTTTTCATTGTAGTTCTCATGTTTCGGAATCTGTGAACAATTCCATCTTTCATCAGATAGCAGAACAATTGCAGCAGCAAAACCTTGAACATCTCAGACAGCAACTCCTGGAACAGCAGCAGCCTCAAAAGGTTGGTAACCCCACCTTGTGGTCTTTCTTGTTACTGCTGTCTGCTGTCTGTCACCTGGTGATTTTTCTTCAGCTGGTTGTTACTCGGAAGATGAATCTTTTCAGGACCTTTACAGTTTTTGTTTGTTCTGTTTTTTTGTGTAATCTTGAAATGTGTTCTGGCAGCTTATATATCTGTTGAGAAATTATAGAAATTATTTTCAGTATACTGGAAGGAATTAGAGGACAGAAGACATGGTGGTGTTTCAGTATTACAGTGTGAAACTTTTCTTTCCTCTCAGTTACCTGTTAAGCAAGATCATGGTGATTTTGCTGCTGTTGTTGTTGATGATGACAAAGTAGGTTGCTGTCTTTAATTAGACTCTTGGTAGATGGCAAGAGCTTTATTAGGCATGATTACAGTTCATGCTTATCAGATAGTTTTTTTACAGTTCATTTTTATCTTTCATTTGATCCTTTTCTTTAAAAAGGTATAGTTTCTTTGACCACATCTTTTATATGCTATCATATAGGTATTTTGAGTCTCATTTACACTGTAGGAAATTGAAGCTTAGTGAAATGAAGCATCCACTGTTAAAGTGCACTGCTAGTATGAAATACCTTCTGTCCTAAGACTCACCATTATTTTATATATACCCAAGAAGTTTAGAATATTTCTGAAGTATATGTAGGCTTCCCAGGTTGCACAGTGGTAAAGAGTCCACCTGCCGACGCAGGAGACACAAGAAATGGAGGTTCAGTCTCTGAGTCAGGAAGATTCACTGCTCCAGAATTCTTGCCTGGAAAATTCCATGGACAGAGAAGCCTGGCAAGCTACAGTCCATGGGGTTGCAAAGAGTCAAACAGAACTGAGTGAATGGACACACACACACACAAATTACATGTAACATTCCGTATAGTTTTAAGAATCTTCTAAATTTCAGGCATGATGAAATGTAAAGTTGTACCTTAGAATGGATAACATGTCAAATTATTGTGAAGCTAAGGTTAAATCCATTGCAAAGCCTGATTTTTCTCTATTTGAGAAATAGTTATGGATGTAAAACTCTTTACATTATGAGTTTCTGGGAATCTCATACTTCTTCTAATCAAATCTTTTTGGCGCTAATGAATTTAATACAATACCACAAATGTTTTTAAAGTATGAGCATTGTTAGACTGATGATACATCCAGAGAAGAACAGAGAAGCATTTTGCCTCAAGTAAGCTCTTCTCTAGTAGAGCGTGTATATCTGTTTGATTACAAGGCAGGATACTGGTTTCGTAATAGAGGTATAAATGAAGGACTATGGGAATATGGAAGAGGGAAGATTAGTTTCGATAGCAAACCTTAGACGCTGTTAGGGTCTGACATTGTCCTTTCAATGCAAATGGTAATGGATTTTGTTGATATTTGTATGTTGGAACTTGTACCTGGAATCATGAGAATGAAATTCCATACCTTGTTTTGAAGAAATAATTCTGATAGAAGTAGGTGCATTATTTTATGTCAGGAAAATAAAATATATCTGCTTGAGAATTTAGGAACTTGAGGACAAAGAGTAAAAAACATTTGAATATTATTTAAAAGCACAAGTTGTGATTCAAGGAAAGGAAACAGATTGTTAGTGATATAAGAAACTTCAGAGCTATTACAGAGCCAAGAGGTAGTAGTAATGGACGTTTACTCACCTATAAATGTGACACCTTTGAATTTCCTTAGTTCTAACTTCATTTCAGAAGTTTTAGCAGAAACAATAAAATGAAGGTTTAACAGAAAAAGAAAAAAAAGAATTCTGGTCATAGTTGATTGCCTTATATATCATCTCCACAATTTTAGAAGGTATAGTAATAGAATCTCTTTGAAAGGAGTAAATGTTCTTAAAAGCTTCCTTGTTCAAAAATGGCAGTGAAGAAAAAAAGCAACTTTTCTTAGGCGTAAGATGAATAGTGTTTAAAACCTATCACAAATTTAAAATTGAAGAGTAAACATCAACAGAGTAGCAGTTAAATTCAATCAGTTGTGTAATTGGCTCTACCAAACCAGTTATGTATTTAAGATGGGGTGGAATATGCAGAAAAGCTAAGTGTTTCTAGTCACCGCTAAGCTCAGTGTGGCTACCTGAAAGCTTCCATAGTCTCAGAGTGAAGAGGGTATTAGGATTGCTAGTGCTGCTCTGTTTCTCGCAGCCCTGACCACACTGGGGTAAGGGCTTGAAGTCTTTTGTCTAATGATGGAAGGCTGGTGGAAGACGGGAGAACTTTCTGAAACTGGTTGAATCATGAGGAACTAACAATCATGTCATAAAAGGAATGGTTTCTGTTGTCTTGAGTAGGTTAGAGTTGTGCTTTTGATAATTGTTTTATCAGATATCCAAAAGATGTCAGATAACTCAGAATGAAATGCTCATGATGAAAGTGATAAGACTAATAAAAGAACTTTAAACAAAGTGTTAGAAATAAAAAGATTAGAAAAGATTCAGCCAATTAATAATACAGCGCTATCAGTGGGATATCAGCAATATGTAACTTAACTTTGCTTTAGTAGTTTTGTACTGTTGTTTTTGGTCGTTGTCTTGTCCAACACTTTGCGACCCCATGGTCTGCCGCACACCAGGCTTCCCTGTCCTTCACCGTCTCCCGGAGTTTGCTCATATTCATGTCAGTTGAGTCAGTGATATTATCTAACCATCTTATCCTCTGTCGCCTGCTTCTCCTCTTGCGCTCAGTCTTTCCCAGCATCAGGGTCTTTTCCAGTGAGTTGACTCTTTGCATCAGGTGGCCATAGTATTGGAGCTTCAGCTTCAGCATCAATCCTTCCGGTGAATATCCAGGGTTGATTTCCTTTAGGATTGACTATCCAAGGGACTTCCAAGAATCTTCTCCAGCACCACAGTTTGAAAGCATCCATTCTTCGGCTCTCTGCTTGCTTTATGGTCCAACTGTCACATCCATACATGACTACTGGAAAAAGCATAGCTTTGACTAGATGGACCTTTGTCAGCCAAGTGATGTGTCTGTTCCTTAATATGCTGTCTAGGTTTGTCATAGTTTTTCCTCCATAGCTTAGACCTTAGATGTAGTTAAGGGTCCAGTTGTCCTAATGCTAATTGCAAGATCATAAAATAAATTATAGTTGAATTTTATTGTAATTTTTAAATACAGTTTTATTTTTTGTCTGTCCTGGGGCTTCCTTGCTGCTTGGACTTTTCTCTGGTTGGGATGAGCTAGCTTCTCATTGCAGCGGCTTCCCTTGTTGCGGAGCAGAGGCTCTAGGACACGCGAGCTTCAGAAGTTGCAGCACATGGGCTCAGAAGTTGCTACTTCCCGGGCTCCAGAACACAGGCTAAATAGTTGTGGCGCACGTGGAATCTTCCTAGATAAGGGATCCAACCTGTGTCTCCTGCATTGGCAGGTAGATTCTTACCACTGAGCCACCTGGGAAGCTCTGTAGTTGAATTTTTAAAGTAAATTTTCTCTTTGTTCTTCATAAGATTTCAAAGAAAAAATAGAGTCATGAACCGCAGCCTTTTCAAATAGGTAAAACTGCTCAAAAAGAACCTCAGAATCTAACATTGGTTGCAGTGGATTCTGCTGGTTATACCAAGCAGACTATTACACAGAAAATCAGAGAATGAAAGACAGAGGTGGGGTGGATGGTAGATGGGATGCTCCAGGTGGGTGGCGAGCTAAGAAGTACATGATGTGAGGGGTGTAGCAGTACTGAATTAGGGCCAAACAGTAGGGCTCGGGATAAAATGGAATGTAGTCTTGCTGTGTTAAGAATTTTATTTTTATTGTACCACTTTGAAGGCTGGGACTGTGCTTAAAACACACTTTGATTTGTTCTCAAAAGTATACTAATTTACCAACTTTTTGGTCAATAGTGTGGAATAAAGCAGGCATTTAATTAACAAGTTTTTTAGCTTTAATTTATTTCTAAACCTTGAAAATGTTACTTGTCTTTGGGGAGCCTGTTCCTTCATAAATTAATACATTGGAATGGTTATTTTATGCTTTTTTGACTCAGTTTTTCTACTGCTTGCTTTTCTTTCAGTTTAAATGTCGTTAGAATAAGAGTAATTAAAAATTTTTTTATGAGATATAATTGACATAACATTGTGTGAGTTTAAGGTGAACAACATATTGATTTGATATGATTATATATTGAGATATGATTACCTCTATTGTTAGCTAACACCTCTATCTTGTCAAATAATTATTTCTTTTTTGTGATGAGAACAATTAAGATTTAGTCTCTTAGCAACTTTGAAATTTATAGTATTCTCTGTAATCACTGTACTGTATTCCTTTTACACACAGAGACAAATTCATAGCAAGAGTAGCTTTGTTCTTAGTAATAGATTTGTAGGAAGGGAACAGTAGTTTGAGTTATCCTTTTCTGTTAATAATTATAATATTCAATAGTTCCCAACTTGTGTACTACCAGGGACTCTTTTTATTCATTTTTAGCACCTGTGAGATCATGTTTTAGGATGTTTAATTAGGGAGTCATTTTTTTTTTCCATAATAATCAATTTCTCAGTTTTAGTTAACATCATCAGTCAGTTCAGTTCAGTTGCTCAGTTGTGTCTGACTCTTTGCGACCCCATGAATCGCAGCACGCCAGGCCTCCCTATCCATCACCAACTCCTGGAGTTCACTCAAACTCATGTCCATCAAGGCGGTGATGCCATCCAGCCATCTCATCCTCTGTCATCCCCTCCTCCTCCTGCCCCCAATTCCTCCCAGCATCAGAGTCTTTTCCAGTGAGTCAACTCTTCTCATGAGGTGGCCAAAGTATTGGAGTTTCAGCTTTACCATCATTCCTTCCAAAGAACACTCAGTTCTTTGGAAGGAGCAGCAGCAGCAGCATATAAGCAGAGTCCCTGTATCAAGTTGCTGTAATTGTAGTCCCAGGTTGGGGGGTGGGGCGGGGATTTAAATTTGTTTTTTCCTATAGTTAGGCTTCATTGCCTAACTTTTGTTTAGTCTTTCTGAAATGTTTTACATATCTGCTGCTGCTGCTGCTGCTGCTAAGTCGCTTCAGTTGCGTCCGACTCTGTGCAACCCCATAGATGGCAGCCCAGCAGGCTCCCCCCGCCCCCGGTCCCTGGGATTCTCCAGGCAAGAACACTGGAGTGGGTTGCCATTTCCTTCTCCAATGCATGAAAGTGAAAAGTGAAAGTGAAGTCGTTCAGTTGTGCCTGACTCTTAGCGACCCCATGGACTGCAGCCCACCAGGCTCCTCTATCCATGGGATTTTCCAGGCAAGAGTACTGGAGTGGGGTGCCATTGCACCTCCTAATACTGTTTTGTGAATTCGTAGAAGTGGAGGTTGAAAAAGACCCAAGTTCTAAACTGATTTTACTGGGTCAGTGATTTTGATATTCAGGTTTGAGCTTTGCTTTTGCTTGTGTATATATAGTGGGTGACTTAGTTCTTTATATATCATTCATGATACAGTCCCTTTATTCACGATAGTTTATCTTTCTCACAATGAAAAATTTTGTTTGGAGACTTTCTTAATCTTACCAGTCTCTTCTAGTGTTACAGTATCCCCCTTTATGGAGGTATTCTGTGCTTTCAAGTAAACTTGGATTTATACAAAAGTGCCATTTTAGATTGATCATTAAGGATGTAACAGAATTCTTTTGGTATTGGGTTTCTTTTTAAAAATTTGATTGTGATGTTTGCATGTAAATTTTCATTTATAATATTATTCATTATTTCCCAATGCTTGTGTTTGTGTACATACTCAACAGGCAACTCCTCAGGATAGTCAAGAAGGAACATTTGGGTCAGAACATTCTGCATCACCGTCACAAGGGAGCAGTCAGCAGCATTTCCTTGAACCTGAAGCAAATTTGGATGATTCTATAGATATTCAGCAACAGGTAAAAAGTAAATGTTTTCTTGGGTCATAAAGTTCTAAAATTGATCTCAGAAAAAAGTCTTAAAATATGGTAATATTTTTTATTTTATGTAAAATAATATAAATGTGAATGTTTTTTCCTCCATGTTAAGCTGTTCATTGTAACCATTTTACTGTTAGGCATTAATGTTATTATGGTGAATATTTTGGAATGCAGAAATAATCAGTAAAAACTGAATCTCAACCAGGCATTTTGTTTGTGTTCCTTTGACTTTCAAGGATATGGATATAGATGAAGTGCAAGATGCGGTGGAAGAGGAGATCTTTGAACAGGAAGCAAAGAAAGTGGCTGTTCGTTCAAGATCAAGAACACACTCCCGATCTCGTTCAAGGTTCTGTAGTACTATTTAAAAATAGCTGTGTGCAAACTTTTAAAATGTTGGCTTTTTCTTTTTTTGCATCCTTTGTTACTTTGCATCAAGGTAAAAGAAAATGTTTCTCTCAATATGTTTTGAGAGAAAAGAAAATGTTACTCTCAGTATGTTTGAGAGTAACATATTGTCTCATGAGAAAGTAGCTCAGAACTTCAAAAACCGAAAATATGTTCTGTTTTGTTTTCAGTCGGACATGTCTGTGGCTTTTTATTTGAATTATTTACATGAGTCACAGCAATATCGTGAGTCTTGGATTTGGGGTTATATATGGTTGCAGTTAATAATAATATGATGATAGTCAGCTTAGGACGTAATTGTCCCTGAACAGCAGTTAAATCACATGATAGAGGAATAGTATTAGAAATTCCATTGTTTTTTTTACATTCTGTTTCATCTTGTAATACCAAAAATGATCATGAAAATCAAACTATAAAAATTGTTTTTATTAACAGTAAGCATATCGGACTCTCAAAAAACATATCCTAGAAATGGTTTTCTCTGTGGGCTTAGCCATGTTAAGGCCCATTAATGTACATGCTCAATCAAATTTGAGTTAAGGTACATTATTCTTAATCTGGTAAATTTTCTTGTTTTTGTTTTGAACTGTCTTAAATATATGTTGTATTTGCTATAAATTAAAACTTTAAGTCATTAATCTGTAACATTTTTATGCTGTGTTTTCCGCACATGAATGCCCCACGAAGTCTGAACAGTAAATGCTGGAAGAGGGACAGTATCTTTGATGTTTTTTTCAGTCATTTCTTGTGTGTTTTAAGAACTTCCTTGTATTTACTTGAAAGTTTCAGGAATTTATTTTCAAGAATTTCCTTGCAAGTGAGAGCTTGTCAGTTCATCTTTCTCTAAACTGACTTCTCTCCAGGGAATTACAGTGCTAGTCCTGAAAACATCTTTGTCTTAGCAAATTCTTTGTGTTTGCAACACAGGAGTATTTTGAATAGAGTTCAGTGGCATATGACTAATAGGAAAAAGGAAACAGTATTTCAGTATCACATTATAAAGTCAAGTACTATGAGATTTTAGATGAAAACCTATAAACTGAATTGTTTAGTGGTCTACTGTTGAAAACACTGTTTCCTAATTTTAAGAATGCAACATCTTTGTCACCTAAAGAATCTGTTTTCTTTCATCCCTGTTCTTGACCTCTTGTTTGTAAATTAGACACTAAGAGAAAGTGAGGTCCTAACTAGATTCTCTTTCTCCTCTTCCTTGTATCACCCAGACTCAATAAGAATCATTGCAGACACACATCTGTGTCTAATGTGGACCTAAGCAGTATAGAGATTTAAGTGCATGTTTGATGCTTTAACATTGTCGTTAGTAAAATAAGCGTTTTTTTTTTGTTACTGTTAGATCACCAAGAAAACGAAGGTCTAGGTCACGATCTGGTTCTCGAAAGCGTAAGCACAGAAAGCGATCACGCTCCCGCTCTAGAGAAAGAAAAAGGAAATCATCACGTTCATACTCAAGTGAAAGGAGAGCTAGAGAAAGGGAGAAAGAACGACAGAAGAAGGGATTACCTCCAATTAGATCTAAAACATTAAGTGGTAAGTGATGTACTTTATGAGCTTTGGTTTCAGTAACATTGAGAAAATAGTTACCTGCTGTTAATACACAATCTCTCAACCTGATTTTTCAGACTGAGAAGTTGAAAACTGGTTTGGTTTTTGTAATGTGACAGAGGAGGAAGATAAGTAATAGGTTTCTACTCAAATACTAAAGTCATTGAGAGTTGATTTTTTTTTTTGATACTAGTTTAAAAATATGACTTGACTAATGATTTACAAAGCAGAATAGGCCTTGTATCTATAATGTTTCACTGACACCATGATTTCCACGTGTGGTGTCCTAACCAGTTTTGAACACCAGGTCTATAGGAGTAATTATTATGGGAAGCATGCCAATTTAAAGCTAATTATAAACTTGATCAGTACTCAAAGAGAGAGTTCTGTCGTAAAATCTTTCCCTCCTTTATAGTTAATCTATAATGTATGATTAGACCAAATTTGGTACTAGTGGGGGTTTGTTTTGGGAGAAACCTCCAGGAGAATTGACTTGACAGGCACGTGAAGTGTAGTAAAGTAAGTCATACTCAGTGTGGGATTCTGCCTAAACGATATTTACAGGGGTATGACTTTTAGGGTAAACGAACAGGTTGCAGATGGGTGAAGTACATAAAGTGGAGCAAATTGTCATTCTTTGCCAAGAGCTGAGCACTGATCAGGTTATCTAATTTCTGAAGATCTCCAAATTCTTTCTGCCATGGAGATAGATGGGTAACTGGTACAGCTTACATTGCTGAAGCATCCTGGAAACCCAGGCATTTACATGGCATTTACATGGCATTAAAGGTGACAGCATCTTCTTAGTACATCCCAGCAATCTGAACCAGCCTTGGCTGTCTTTCCAGAATCTTACCTGATTATGAGAACCAGTAGTAAATGATTAATAATGTTGGTGCTCGTAACCCTGATTCAAACATGAGGGTTGGGATCATGAGCGGAGGAATGCAGATAACTTGTAGAAGCTAGCCAGCAAAGGTAGGAAACAGATTTGCTCTGAGGGCCTCCAGAAGGAGGGCAACTTGTTCACTGATTTTAGACCACCAGAGGTGTAGAAGACTACCTTTTTGTGTTTTAAGGTACTGATTTTGTGGTGTTTTGTTACAGTAGCAAAAGAAAACTAATACATTGCCCTTTGAGACTTCGGTTGAATGGACAGGTGAACTGCATGAGACCCAGAACAAACAGCAGGGAGAGAACAGTCTTTAGGATCTATTAACTGAATGATTCCCAAAGCTCTCTTAGGTCTGGAAGACATTCATGTTCTGACCAGCCAGAGTAGAGAGGCCTGATTGAAATCCACATTTGGTAGATATCTTGCAATGGTCATATTTTAATGTAGGGCTGAATTAGCTTTAGAGTAAAGCAGTAACCCAAAAGCTGGAGACTTTTTTTAAATAACCTTGACACAAATCCAAATATAATAAAACTCTGCAAATATATCAGCTGTAAGTATTTTTAAAATAAATGTTTTCGGGGAAAGGAGATGTTTCTGAAGGCATGAACAGTGCAGCCAAAAATAGGCCAGATGTGTCTCCTGTGTAGGACTTATTAAAGGGAGGTGGCTTCTGGCTTTTAGTATCCCTGGGTCTTTCATGGTAACAAGTTAAGTTCTGAATCAGCCTTTTCCTTTTTTTTTTTTTAATCTAATTATTCTTTTCTTAAGGGTAAGATACTGTTTTCATATTTAACTGTTCATTCCAGCACAGAAAGATACTTAAAAGGTTCCCAAATAGGACTGCAGTGAAAAGGGATTTTGAAACTTTGTTGCACATTAGAATCACCTACAGAATTTTTAAACTACCCCAGTTCCCAATTTTCTGTACCACGTATCTTGGATTATCTTTTAGAGTGTGTCTCAGATATCCACAAATGTGTGCTGTCAAGCTTGAGAATATGTGATAGTAATGCAAGATGTTGTCTTGGCATAGATGTACATGGGTACCTGGCATTTTAGTTGATTTTAAACATAACAAATAAAAATATCAGTTAATAAGTATTTAAAATATGCTATCTTAAATTTTAATCTATTACTGTTCCTAGTGCTTTTCCTTAGCTACTTGAAAGAGTAACTTCTCTGCGATTTAGGTAATCTGTCTCTTCTGTCTTGGCAGTATGCAGTACTACTCTGTGGGTTGGTCAGGTGGACAAGAAGGCAACACAGCAGGATTTAACCAACCTGTTTGAAGAGTTTGGACAGATTGAGTCCATTAATGTAAGTATCAATTCTTAAATATAATAGTGTAGGGTTTGGAAAAATATAGGGAGTTTTTAGTCACTTTGCATCTGCCTTTAATCACATTTTTGTGAGGATTATTTGACTCTGATCATTTTTGTGTTTATTCTCCTGCTATCTCCATAATTAATTTTTCTTTTTTTAATGGAATTCTTAACAAAATATTTTTAGGGGCCTTACTACAGTGTGGTAGTACTTGATTGCTAAAAACATCAAATGAGTTAGCAGGAACCATATGTATGATCTGGTTTAATTCTTTTTTTCCCTTTTTTAATGAAAATGGAGAAACTGAGTTAGAATTATCATTATTTGCACCTGAGCATGTCGGCGATGGTGGAGACACAGCTGGACGGGAGGTCCCAGTCTTCTGCCAGCCTCCTTCCTCCCCTTCCCCACCTCGCCCTCTCAGAGCAAACCCCGAGGCAAGAGAACCTATGTGGCCTGAGCACAGTTCCCTCTCTCCTCAGTGTGATTTTTTCCCCTGTACCCAGTCCCCTTCTTTGAATATTTTCTTCTTCCTGAAGGACTAATGTTTCTCCTTGGAGCTAAAACTAAGCCATGAAATGTTTTGTAGTCATTTGTTTGAGGAGACTTCAATCCTGATTTTATTCACTGTTACTGTACATTAATGTCTTTTGGACATTTTTCATCATTATTTACCAGGAAATTAACTGGTTTTTCCTTTCTAGTCTTAGAGTTCTTACAGTCTCAATGTTCCTTATATGGCCAAATTTGACTTTCTGGTATAAGTAACAGCAGTGTTTATTTAAATTGAATTAGACCATTTTGAATTTTACTTTCAGTGGAGTGTGACCGCATTGGAGCCTCACAGGAAGCTGGTTAATAATTATTCATATATTGTTACTTTACCAGGGAGGAACCTAAATGATTTGACTGAGTTACATGGATAGTAAATAACTGATTAGTTAATAAATAATAAATAATTGGTTGAATGTTTCAACTTAGGTATTTCAGATTCCTCTTTTTATACCATAAAAGTGTTGAAGGCTTCTCTTTTTGTCTTTTTAAATTTCACCTGTCAGAATTTAAGTAATCTTT
This sequence comes from Bison bison bison, assembly GCF_000754665.1. Taxonomy (NCBI): domain Eukaryota; kingdom Metazoa; phylum Chordata; class Mammalia; order Artiodactyla; family Bovidae; genus Bison; species Bison bison. The sequence goes on from NW_011494720.1 coordinate 4,323,669, forward strand.
CAGAGTTTGTAATCATGTAACCTCTCAAATTTTTTCCTGATTTTGTACTACGTTTAAACTAATGGTTCTCAGCTCTAGCTGCATATCAGACATGGGCTGACATTTGAAAAAATATGATGCCCATGATCAGTATCTTTAGATTCTTATCAAAGTGCCATAATTACACGGGTGAATTTGATGCAAAACCAGGAATCATTGCTCTGCACAGATCCTGAATCCAAGTGGCGTGCTGTATTTCACATTGTGTATGCCATGTCTAGGCTTTCTCGCACCACAGTCATTTGGACATCAGTGTGTCTCCCTCTTCTTCTGTCTTACCTTATAATAGTGTATTATTTACAAGTAATAGGCATTAAGTTATTTTGTGAAGTGAAGTGTACTAAATGGCTAGTGATAAAATCCAGGATTTGAAAAACTGATGGAAGACTTAATAAACCTTTCAGTTGGTTTGGGGGGAATTTGAAGACTGAGAAGAGTCCATTAGATTTAGAATTTAGTAGGTCATTAGCTTGAAGAAAATATTTTTGGTGGTTTGGGGAGGGTTTGGATCTACATTGCGAAAGATGAAGAATTATGTAAGGGGTTAGATAAGCTTCTCTTTTGAGAAGTTTGGAATTAAGAGTTGATAGCAGCAGCAGCAGCAGCTTGAGATATTAGCAAGACTGAGGGAAAGGTTATTTTCACAGCGAAAGCTTATGTGATGACTACTAATAAAGGAGTAGAAGACCTTGTAAGTTCTTTATAAACTGAAATACTCCATGTATTTTTCTGAATTAATACATTAAAGATAATTTTATGATTTGGCAGTTCACAGAGTAGTTAAATGCTACAAAAATTGAGATCCTTATGGTGAGGCTATCTTCCTATTCATACTAAAATCTTTGGAAGTAGTTGGGCAAAGTAAAGTTTTATAAAATTGAAAAGCTTTCATTTTATTGTTGTAGATTTTGGACTTTATATTAAAGATAAAATATTTTGGCCAAACAAAAATCCTTCTCATAATACCCAACATAACATTTGTAAAATTATAAATACTACTGTAAATAAATTACATACTTCAAATATTCATTGTGTAGTGAAACTTTGATTGATATGTGATATTTAAGATTTCGTGTATATTAGGCTTAGAATGAGTCCCAGCTAGCTTCTGAACTTTTCTTTTTAAGTAATTGTATATGAATTGTACCAATAAACAGCCAGAGGAAGAAAGGGGGAAAATGATTCATCAGTAATCAATGTTCTGTTCTATTAAAACCATAAAATGCCAGAAATGACTTGCCCTCCTAATACCGTTTCTAAAGAAAAAAAATTTTTTAACAGATGATTCCTCCCAGAGGCTGTGCGTATGTCTGCATGGTTCATCGACAAGATGCATTTCGAGCTCTTCAGAAACTTAGTTCTGGGTCGTATAAAATTGGATCCAAGGTCATTAAGGTGAGACTGGGGGACACATGCTCTTGTTTTATTAGATCGTAGAATTCTGTTTCCTGTATTGAATCCTTTTTTAGCATTATGGGTAAACCTTGACAGAAATTTATTATTTCAGTATTATTAAAGTATAGAATTAGCTTGAGGTTAAACAACAACCAAACAAAACCTTATTCAAGCAGTTCTTTGAAATCGCACCTGCACAGTGCTCTTTAGTCGACCAGGACCCCATTTTATGAGCAGAGCTTTATCAGGCTTGTCTTTCATTCCTTTCTTGCCAGTGCTTCCTAATTCTAACCCAAAATTATACTATTGATGTCTCCTTTTTAACATCTTGTAATTCACATTTTATTTCTCCTATTTTGAAGATAATTTATTTTACCAATTTCTGTAACTGAATTAATAAATTTAAAATTACTTTCAAAGGAGTTAATACACCTATACTTTGTCCTTTTATGGCAGAGAGTTTCTCTTTGTAAGCTGAAGTGTCACTGGTCTCTTTCATGGAGTACCAAGATTTTGTTTAGCTAATTATCTAAGTATCTAATTGCTTAATTATAAGATTTTTTCTAAATAATTATATCTAACTAAGTTGAGATTTTTATGGTGAAAAGTAGATTTGGATTATATTGAGGAATGTATTGTTTTAGGATCATACTAAGAAGTGTCAGAAGTGAAGAGGAACTGAAAAGCCTCTTGATGAAAGTGGATGAGTGAAAAAGTTGGCTTAAAGCTCAACATTCAGAAAACTAAGATCATGGCATCTGGTCCCATCACTTCATAGGAAATAAATGGGGAAACAGTGGAAACAGTGTCAGACTTTATTTTTTCGGGCTCCAAAATCATTGCAGATGGTGATTGCAGCCATGAAATTAAAAGACGCTTACTCCTTGGAAGGAAAGTTATGACCAACCTAGATAACATATTCAAAAGCAGAGGCATTGCTTTGCCAACAAAGGTCTGTCTAGTCAAGGCTATGGTTTTTCCAGTGGTCATGTATGGATGTGAAAGTTGGACTGTGAAGAAGGCTGAGCGCCGAAGAATTGATGCTTTTGAACTGTGGTGTTGGAGAAGACTCCTGAGAGTCCCTTGGACTGCAAGGGGATCCAACCAGTCCATTCTG
>NW_011494720.1:4326319-4349421 GCF_000754665.1 Bison bison bison
AAGCTGAAACTCGAATACTTTGGCCACCTCATGTGAAGAGTTGACTCATTGGAAAAGACTGATGCTGGGAGGGATTGTGGGCAGGAAGAAAAGAGGACGACAGAGGATGAGATGGTTGGATGGCATCACTGCCTCAATGGACATGAGTTTGAGTAAATTCTGGGAGTTGGTAATGGACAGGGAGGCCTGGCGTGCTGCGATTCATGGGGTCACAAAGAGTTGGACACGACTGAGCGGCTGAACTGAAGAAGTGGAAATAAACCCCATATTACAGACACCGTCACTGTCTAATGCAGGTTTCATTTTACAAACAAAATCAGGAAACACATGGGAAAAAATTCTTTGATTATTATTATTCCAGCAGTGATTTTTGTCCAGCTGATTTTTGAAACTAATTTTATTTGTATTTACATCATTAGCTTATAATTTTGTATGTTTTAGCTTTTTTTTTTAATAGTATAAATGCACTTTTTTTTTTCTTCTCTTATAGATTGCTTGGGCTTTAAACAAAGGTGTGAAAACAGAATACAAACAATTCTGGGATGTGGATCTTGGAGTTACGTATATACCGTGGGAGAAAGTTAAAGTGGATGACTTGGAAGGTTTTGCAGAAGGAGGCATGATTGATCAGGAAACTGTAAATACTGGTAAGAACCCTATGGGGAGTTTTATTGTTTAAAAAGTACGCTGAAAGTGTAACTGCTAAACATTTTGCATGATGGGGTGAATTGTGTTATTTCCTGGATTTTTTCCCCCTTGCACACAAGTGGGGAAAAAAATGAACCATTACCCTGTTCCATGTATATGCTTACTGCGATCTATTCATAAGTGTCAAAGTGTAGTGTTCTAAAACTCTGAATGTAGCATTTCTTATGTATGCCTTTTTCTAAAGCTTCAGTCTTTGAGAGAGTTGTGAATATGGAGGCATCTTTAGACTAATTATTTTATTTACTTGAGTTTAAATGAGAACTGGGGATTTAGGATGGTGTTTCTTTAAAAAAAATCTTCCAAGATTATAATATTTTGATTAGTATCTGTGTTGAGGATGGCAGGAATAGAACCTTGGTTTAGAGAGCTGTAGTTCAGATTCATGGAGCTCTATAAAGCTTATAACCAAGTGATAATCTGACCTGTTCTTTTTAAAAATTTGTCTTTTTAGTTTTAAAAAATTCACAGGATAATGGATACTTGGGAAAGAATCGAAATATGATATACCTCATTTCTTGACATCTTAGCTCTTTACTAAAGTTAGCTTAATTTTAGGAGTAGTGTTTTTGTTCTCTGGCCAGTGCACATGTTTTCAAACACTTTTTTTCAGTTGTTGTATTCTTGCAATTTCCTTCTCTCTCTCATTTGGATAGCTGCTCTTCCAGAGCATTTATTCATTCAAAGCATGTTTCAGTTCCTGCTGTGTGCCAGGCATGATTTTAGGAACTGTGATTATAGCAGGGAGATAGACAACAATCCTTCCTCTCAGAGTGCGCACTGTAGTACAGGGATGGACAGCAGTCCTTGGGCCAGATCTTACTGGCTGCCTGTTCTGTAAATGAAGTTTTATTGAAACATAACCATGGTCAGTCGTGTTTACCTATTGTATATGACTTTAAAATTCAACAGCAGTTGAGTCATTGTAATGGAGAACACATGCCCGCACTGTCTAGAATACTTACAGCAAGAAGTGTTTGCCAACCCATGTTCTAGTGGGGAAAAATGGATAATAAACAAAGTAAATAAACTTAATAGTATTTCACTGTTGGTAAGCCCTAAGGAAAAACAGAGCAAGGGATAGGCAGCATGATTGTGGTGCTTTTGCAGTTTTAAGTGAATGAAGAGGGTCTAGTGGAGCAGGTGATTTTCAGAGGGATGAGATGTGCAGCTTTCTGGGAAAGAGTGGTTCGTACAGAGAGAATGCGAAGTCTATTACATGGTTACAAGAGCAGAATGGCTTGAGTATAGTGAGAAGTGAGTAGTAGGAGATGAAGTCAGAGAGGCAGAGTGGCAAGGTCATGTGAAGTCTTACTAGCATTTTGATAACTGATGGGTGTGCTCTAAGGGAGATGAAGAACCTTTAGAGGACCCGTTGGAGCTTCTTTGTGCTGCTTTTGCATTTTTCAGTATTTTCAGGAAGATTTTTCTATATTGGGTTAATGCTTTCCTTGTTGGCTCCCCTGTACTTTGTGACAAAATATAGAATAAGGTTGGTTCCTCTTATATCAGGCAGCCTTGGAGATATGTCTCTTATTTCCCTTTTATGTGTTTTCTCTAGACTAAATATTTTAGCATCTTTGATTTGTGCCTCATTTCATGTTGTTTTGAACTCCTTAGTATCCTAATTGGATTTATCTCAGCAGAACCAAATAGTTTGTCCACAACACCTAGAGTTGTGGACACTTCTGGAAGATGAGCCGTGGTACAGGAAGGACCATTTGGACCTGGAGTAAATGTATTCATAGTAATAGAAAATGAAAAAGTGCATCCACTCAAAGGAAATCAATTTCAAATATTTTATTTAGAGTGGGAAACGGTGAAAAGCTCAGAACCTGTTAAAGAGACGGTCCAGACAACTCAGAGCCCACCTCCAGCTGAAAAGGAGACAGTGGTCACAACCCAGGCAGAGGTTTTCCCTCCACCTGTTGCTATGTTACAGGTTAGTGCTGGGTGTTTTTTTTAACTGTTCAAGGTGTTGTTTTACATTTCTGTTTTTACTCATTTTTTTATTTTATAAAACTTGGGAGAAATTGTGTAAAATAGATTAACATTAAAATATAAGTATTTTGAAAATTTTCATTTAGGTAAGAAGTAATTCATATTTAAATGTTTATTTACTGAACAAATTTATCGAGTGCCTGCTCTGTGACATTCACTGTTCAAGTCACCTGGGATAGGGGAGACCTCAGGGAAAGAAAACACGCATAAATCCCTACCCTTCTGGAGCATTTGTTCTCATTATGAGAGACAGAAACTAGGAAATTAGTAAGTTTATAAGATACTGTGCAAGGGAGAAGGTAGTATAAAACTATGATGTCAGGAGTGCCTCGGTAGGAGTTTAAAATTTAAAATAGGGTAGACTTTATTGAGAATGACATTTGAGCACCACTTACAGTTGCTGAGGCAGTTAATCATGTGGCTATCTCAAGAAAGCTTTGGAGGCAGAGGGAACAACCAGTGCAAAGGCCACAGCTGGGGACATTATGGGTGTGTTCCAGGAAAAACAAGTGAGCAAGAATAGTGAGTGAGAGGCAGCTTAGTGAAAGTGAGACTTCTTGGAGGACTTTGGTTTCACTCTCAGATGGGGGACCCCTTATTTTGAAGAAAGAAGTGACTCTATCTGGCTTTAAAGGATTGCGCTGGCAACTGCTTTGAGAATAGAATAGTGGGCACTTATTAAAGCAGAGACAAGTTAAAAGACAATTGCAGCAATTCAGACAAGAGATGATGGTGGCTCGGACGAGACTGATGGCAGTGAAGTCAACAAGAGGCTGACAGATGCTAAGGCTGACAGATACTAAGTGTATTGTCATGGTATAACCAGTGCACATAATTGGATTTGAGTTGTGAGAAAGAACAGAGGCAAGGTTTTTGGTCTGAGAAATTGGAGAGATGGAGTTACCATTACCTGAGAATGTGAGACTGTGGAAGTGTGGTTTTGGGAAGGACAGAGGGAGTTCAGTTTTGTGCGTGTGAAAGTTTGAACTGTCTTTCTGGACAACAAAATTGAGGTGTTGAATAGACCATTGATATAATGTGAACTTCAGGAGAGAGGTGGGCTTCCCTGCTGGCTCAGCTGGTAAAGAATCCACTTGCAATGTGGGAGACCTGGGTTCGATCCCTGGGTTGGGATGATCCCCTGGAGAAGGGAATGGCTACCCACTCCAGTATTCTGGCCTGGAGAATTCCATGGACTGTATAGTCCCTGGGGTCGCAAAGGGTCAGACATGACTGAGAGACTTTAACTTTTCTTCAGGAGAGAAGTACAGCCAGCCATGCGAAAATGCAGATAAATATTTGGGAATTATTGTACTTATTATGAGTAAAAGAATTTATGGTTAGGAGTAGAAAGCAAGTTAATGAGAAATTGCAGCCATTTTAAAGCTGATAGTGAGTGACGTGCTTCCTAATGGTGATTAGAGTGCATAACATAGTTAGGTGTTACAAACTTAGTGGGAGATGGCAGTTTAAAATTGAGCATGATATTCACTGTTGAGGAGGTGCCCATATTTTTGCATCACCTGACTATAAGGTAGATTTCACAATCTCCACATACACTCTGTTGAAAAATACTGTCTTCTACTTCAAGTAGGTTTACTTGTAAGAATACAGAAAGAAAAAAAGCAACTTAATATGATGATGTTTTTACCTTTCTGTGAAACAGAAATCATTTACCTTGGTTGTCCTAAGATGTAATCGTTGCAGATGGATAACATGGTGCATGGACTTTTTTATTTTCTACCCCCAAGATTCCGGTAGCTCCAGCAGTGCCTGCAGTTAATTTAGTACCACCAACATTTCCTGTGTCAATGCCAGTTCCTCCTCCTGGCTTCAGTCCAATCCCTCCGCCTCCTTTTCTCCGAGCAAGTTTCAACCCTTCACAACCACCGCCTGGTAAGAATTCATTTTGTATTTGAACTCTGTTGAGAATTCTGTCATTTAAATTGTTCTGTTTCGAAGTTCAAATGCTGTAAGAGCAGTGATTCTCAAACCAGAGCTTACATCCGAATCACCTGTAAGGTGTGTTGAAGCACAGATTGCTGGGCCGAGCCACCTTCTGAATCAGTGGAACTGAAGTGGGGCAGGACAGTTCCATTTCTAACAAGTTCCCAGCCGATGCTTGTTGTTCACAGACCACACTTAAGAAGCATTTGACAGAGAAAAGATTTAAATGAATCTTTTAAAATCATTGAAATACTTCAAAATAATTTAACATTTATGTTGAAGTTTTTTATATAGAAGTCTACAGTTATCACCCATTTGTCAGAAAGTATGCATCAAATATATATAGATTGAAAAAAGTGAAAGTGTTAGTTGCTCAACTGCGACCCCGTGGATTCTAGCCTGCCAGGCTCCTCTGTCCATGGAATTCTCCAGGCAAGTATACTGGAGTGGGTTGCCATTCCGTTCTCCAGGGGTTCTTCCCTACCCAGAGATTGAACCCAGGTCTCCTGCATTGCAGGCAGATTCTTTACCATCTGAGCCACTCTGGATCTAATAATATGTAGATTATTTCCAGTTTGACATTAGAAATTAAAGTATATCTTAAAGTGCTAATTGAATTTGTAGTAATTCTTTTGACCTAATTAATTTTGGTAAACAAAAAGGCCCTTAAATCATTGTTTCCATGTAAAAACTATGGATTACCTAACACATATCAATTAAATATGATTAGTTGCTTATATGTAAGAGATACAGAGAGCTTAGAGCTTTTTATTATTAGATCATGGGAGGTTTAGAAGAATAAGGGATCAAATGATATATGTTGTTTTTCAAAATTGTTTCTTTTTTTTGAACTTTATGAATTATTTGTATATTATGAAAAGAATGACTGAATTGATTTCTGTAATTTAAATCCTTAGCCATTGTTGAATACGGTTCCTAAAAACTGGAAACAAACCAAAAATTAAACTCATTGTCTGTTGTAATTTATCATGTAATGTAAAATTTTTAAATTATAGTTTAATATATAACTTGAAGTTGATGAAGATTTTAGTAAGAACTGTACCTTTTTATATTTTAAATATTAGAGAATTACTCATAAAATATCTTCTGTATTTGTCATTGAAAATTAAACTTAGATTTCTTTTCTCAGAAGAAATACATGGTATTTCAAAAACCATATACACGTTTGCATTCACTTGTTGAAAATCATATTTTTTTCCCCATTATTTTTAGCCACTTTTTCTAATGGAATATAATGATAGCTCTGTATTTTAAAAATACAGAGAAGCAGGTTTATAGTTGGATCATGTGATATTATTTTTATTAAGGTTTGTTTCAGTGCTCAAAACAGAATCTATATATATATCAGAGAAATACAGGAGCACATTTTACAGGTGACATTATTGCACATAATATTACAGCAGCTTGAAATACAGTGCTTAACTCCCCCTCATGCAGTCATCAAGCTAACATAGAAACAGACTGCCTGGCTTGAATTAATGTTTGATTTGAGAGTATCACAGCGCGTGCCACAGGATTTAGACGAATGAGTAAACAAATAGTATATGTTCATGACAGGGATCTCTGTGCTTTTACTTTTTAGCCTACTGAGTGTCAAATAAGGTTGTGTGTATAAAAATAATTATTTAAATGGAAAATATATTCATAAATATGAGGTTGTAGTAAGGATTATATAATGAATGTAGAATTTCATTTATAGCTGTTGAAATCTTTGATTTAAAAGAAAGTAACTTTTTTGTTATTTTATTTTTGGTCTTTTTTTTTCCCCATGCAGGTTTCATGCCTCCTCCAGTTCCACCCCCTGTTGTACCACCACCTACTATCCCACCAGTAGTACCAACATGTGAGTTTTCTACATTAAAAATTATGTGTTGGTTCTCATTCCTGTGAATTGTTAATTTTTTTATTCTGAAAGTTGTCAGATAGTTGCATTTTTTTGGTTTTTGGGGTTAAATGATTTCTGACAAATCAGCAGTATTCTATGACAGTCCAGATTTGCTCTATTGTATCAAGATTTTTTATAATTGTTTTATTTTAATCAAAAGTTCTCATTGTTTTTTTGTTTTGTTTTGTTTTGTGTATAAAATGTCTTAATCTGGAGCAGCTCCACCCACATTCCCTTTTTAAAAATCCTTCATGTCTTTGACTTGTTGAAAAGTAGTTCATTTTTATGTGCCTGTGTGCTCAGTAGCTTTAGTCGTGTCCAGCTCTTTTCAGCCCTATGGACTGTAGCCCACCAGGCTCCTCTCTCCAAGGGATTCTCCAGGCAACAGTCTGGAGTGGGTTGCCATACCCTGTTCCAGGGGCCTTTCTGACCCAGGGATTGAACCCCATCTCTTACATCTCCACATTGGCAGGCAGATTGTTTACCACCAGCAGCACCTTGGAATTCCTCCCTTCTCTATATAGGATCCCAAATAATGGATTTGGGTTTTTTGCTTCTTTGTGGTATCAAATTTGTTATTTTGTCTTCTTGAACCTCCTGCAGATAGAAAGTTTTTAGCACCATAGGCTTGTTTAGAACATGCTTCAACTTTTTTGGTAAGAAAACTTAACAAGTGGGGTTCTGTGGACTTGATATCACTTCACATCAAGAGCCATGCATGCAGTGCCTTCTTGTTCATGTTAAATGATGTCAGAATGGGTCAGAGCATTCAGATGGTGGAACCTGGTCATTAAAAGTCGCCTTTCACATTGTCGTCTGATGCTTTCATCCTTTGATTATTATTGCCAGAATCTACCTTTTATTAGTTGCAAAGTGATCTTCTAAATTTTATGATCCCTTCCACATTTCTTAGCAAGAATTTGTTCTGTAAATTATATTTCATTACCTTGAAGGACAGGAGACCCAGGGTAGATGCTAAATTCTTTACTGCAAGTGCCATCTTTCAGAGTAACGAATTCTATTATCCGTGATACCCAGTGGCTGAAGGTAGGGGAGAATTTCTCTTATTTCTTCTCTACTCCCTTCCCTCTATGTTTTCCCCCTTCGTTTTTAGTAACATGTATGGATTCATGGATTTATGCTTTCAAATAGTTAAATTCACTTTTCTTTTTGAAGTTCAGTTTGTTCATCTTTGTACAATGAGACCTTTCATGTTACTGCTCTATCCTTTTGGGATGACTGTTATCAGTTTTGGGGAGCTTCTTAGCTTTTTGGCATAATATTGGACCAAAGGACTTTATTGTAAAGAGAGTATATTATAGAGCCTACCTTTTGATATTGTAACTCATTTTTATTATATTTTTAAACTCCTTTTTCTCCTGGTGCTGTTAGACAACACGAGGATCCTTTTTATGTTACTATTGATTAATTAGGAAGAACTGTTCATTTTTTATGAAAATTAGAAAAATGTTCAGAAGCCATTTCTGAATTCACTGTTTACAGAGACTTATCCTACTTACTTAAGAGCCCCTCTACCAAGTTTACTTCTCCTTATTTTAATTATTTTGGAAAATCTGGGATCAATTAAAGGAAAAAAAGAAATACCATGTGTGCCAGATACTCACCTGATTGTTCACACTGTCTCATTTAATTCTCACAATTCCCATATGGGATCTCAGGTCATTTTATCCCTGTTTTACAGCTTTGTTCTATGTTAACGGTTTGTCTAGGTAGTCTGGAGTTAAATGTGAGGATAAAACATTTTTTAGAATCCCAGAGTACATGACTAAATAGTGTTGTGACATAAATTTGACTAGAATTTCTAATTGTTCAATTGTAATTTTAATATTCCTCTAGCTTAGTTTTTAACATACACGTGACATATAAACAGGACATTTCTACCCATTCTTTAAAACGAAATCTTTGTACCTTTTTATTTGTAGTTCTAATCTGATGAGTTTCTAACCTCATTTGACAAAAAGTAGTGAATGTAAAAGACCCTAGTACTTAGAATTTCTAGAGAATTGGGCAGGTTTTCACTCTCATTTGTTCGTCTTTGTATTTACACCAATCATTTCTGTACATTTAGATAGTCGCGTACTGACATCCGTGAAAAATTACTAGGTTTTGTTTTCATTGATTCACTTTTGGCTGTGCTGGGTCTTCCTTCATTGCTGAATGAGCGTTTCTCTAGTTGTGGCAATACTCTCTAGTTATCGTAGGTGGACTTCTTGTTGCAGTGGCATCTCTCGTTGCAGAGGACAGGCTCTCGGGCTGTAGAGCACAGGCTCAAATAGTTGTGGTGTACAGGCTTAGTTGCTCCATGGCATGTGGGATCTTCCTGGATCAGGGATTGAACCAGTGTCTCCTGCATTGGCAGGTGGATTCTTTACCATTGAGCCACGAGGGAAGCCCCATCTTTGAAAAATTATGATTTTAAGTGTGGGTCCTTATTTTACCAAACTTGTCTCTACTAAATATTTCTAAAATATTTTTAGAAATTTTTTTTTTTTTAGAACCTATTTTTTTAAAAGAGGTTTCTAAGTATAATTTAGCCTCTTCATGGTGTCTTATTTATCATTTTGAGTATCAGTTACTATATTTATAATGTGCTGGGTAATACAGTTCAGTTCAATCACTTAGTCATGTCCAACTCTTTGCAGCCTCACGGACTGCAGTGCGCCAGGTTTCCCTGTCTATCACCAACTCCCAGAGCTTGCTCAAACTCATGTCCATTGAGTTGGTGATGCCATCCAACCATCTCATCCTCTATTGTCCCCTTCTCCTCCTGACTTCAATCTTTCCCAGCATCAGCGTGTTTTCCAGTGATACAGAGATGCCATTAAATGAAACACTCAGGCTCCCAGAGGTTAGTTTTCATCATAAATGAAATAAAGGGACCAGAAGAGAATTCACATATGTCATGTCAACTGAGCAGTCTCACCATATAATTGGGAGAAGAGGCTAGGAGGTGATTTAAAACTTCAAGACCAGTGTTGGTCATGCTTAATATTTTAACTTGGCACATTAATTGATTAGCTAATTAAATCTGAACTGTATATTCTCCTTCTTTAAACAGCTTTAGTGCAGCCGCCATTATCTATGACTCCAGAAACTGTGAAAGATGTTGGATTTGGTAGCCTTGTTTTACCAGGTGGTTCTGTTGCCAGCAGTCTTGCTACTGCCACTCTGCCAGCTGGAAATGTTTTTAATCCTCCAACGAAACAAGCAGAGCCTGAAGAAAAAGTACCTCATCTTATTGATCACCAGATTTCTTCTGCAGAAAACACCAGATCAGGTAAAAAAAAAAAAAAGTAAAAAGAAATTCCCAGAAAGACATAGTTAAATCATAAGTACTACTTCTCTGTATTGGTGTTTAATTCTGAGGTGTCATGCATATGTAACCGATTCAGTGCATGGATATTGCAGCTTTTAAAAAAAGAAAAAAAAAACACTGTCCCCTAAAATTTCTATTAAAAACAAATTTGGCATTCTATTCAGGATAGTATATATTTTGACACCTTTTTGTTAAGACTTCTCAGTTTTTTTGGCCTATTGGGACTTTTTTAATGTGTTGTTATCAAAATAAGATTGCACAAAATATGTATACCAACAGAAAGATTAAAACAAACCAATATAAGGTATAGCTTCTATCAGATATTCAGCTAGGTCAGGAAGATAAGTGTGTTGTTTGAAAGCGGCAAGTCTTTTTTCTTTTTAATGACATTACTGTTAGAAATGCTTTTGTTAAATAAAGGTGGAGGATTGATATAAAACCTGACGTTTTAGTTTAACTTAAAAAGATATTATATAAAGGTTTTAGGTAAGAGGTCCACTTTGTTTTCATATTTAAATTTTACTATGTGTGGTATTTATAATTTTAGCTTTAATTTTTATTTAATATCTGGTATACCTTGGTTCTTGGGGAGATACAAGTAGCTGACTACTGGAAATTATAGCATGAATAATTATAAATAAAGTAAGTCCTCTGTATACAAATGAGTTCTGTTCTGAGAGCACGTTTGTAAGTCCAACAAAAGTTAGCCTAGGTACCCAACCAACACCATTGGCTACATAGTACTGTACTGTAATAGGTTTATAATACTTTGTACACAAATAATACATAAAAAGTAAACACTGAAAATGTTTTTAATCTTACAGTACAGTACCTTGAAAAGTACAATAGTACAGCATAACAGCTGGCCGACAGGGGCTGGCTTGAGTGAACAGGCAAGAAGCGTTACTGCCTAGAGGAGGATGGAGGGATAGTGCTGCCCTCTGTATGCAGCACTGGGCATTCAGGTACACGGGGGTGCATGCAGGTGACCGTGCTAGACGTGTGAATGAACCTAGTGACTGGGCGTGAACACACGTTGACATCTTTGAAAGTTCCCACCTTAAAGGTTCGTATGTAGGGGACTGAAGTGTATCATTTCTTTTTCACACCAGGGTGATTGATTATGTTATTGTTTTCCTTTCCATTTTAGTGATTCCAAATGATATTTCAAGTGGCCCTGCGATTTTAGGACAGCCGCCAAATGTGACAAGCAATTCTGGAATTCTGGGAGTCCAAAGACCAAACGTATCCAGTAATAATGAAATTCTTGGAGTCCGGCCATCTAACGTTTCCAGTAGTTCTGGGATTATTGGACCCCAGCCACCAAATATTCTAAATAACTCTGGAATTTTGGGATTACAGCCACCAAACGTGTCAAGTAGTTCTGGACTTTTGGGAGTGCTCCCCCCAAATATGCCTAATAATTCTGGACTTATCGGAGTACAGCCACCTGGTATCCCAAGTACTTCTGGGCTTTTGGGAACACAACCACCAGCTGGGCCTCAAAACTTACCCCCTTTAAATCTTCCTAATCAAAGGATGCCTGCAATGCCAATGTTAGACATTCGTCCAGGACTGATCCCACAGACACCTGGACCACGATTCCCTTTAATACAGCCTGGAATTCCACCCCAGCGGGGACTCCCTCCCCCAGCAGTACTTGATTCAGCTCTGCATCCACCACCCCGTGGTCCTTTTCCTCCAGGAGATATTTTTAGTCCACCTGAAAGACCTTTTCTAGTTCCTGGAAGACAAAATGTAGACAGTGTTCCTAACCCAGAGAAAAGGATACCACTTGGGAATGATAACATTCAGCAGGAAGGTGACAGAGATTACCGGTTTCCTCCCATTGAACCCAGGGAAGCCATCAGTAGACCTCCCCCGGTGGATGTTAGGGATGTGGTTGGACGACCTGTTGATCCACGAGAAGGTCCTGGAAGGCCTCCGTTAGACGCTAGAGATCATTTTGGAAGACCTCCTGTAGATATCAGGGAGAATCTCGTGAGGCCAGGCATAGATCATCTTGGCCGAAGAGACCACTTTGGCTTTAATCCAGAGAAGCCCTGGGGGCCCAGAGATTTTGATGAGCGAGAGCATCGAGTTCTACCTGTCTATGGCGGTCCGAAAGGCTTACATGAAGAAAGAGGTAGATTTCGGTCTGGAAACTACCGGTTTGATCCTCGAAGTGGTCCTTGGAACAGAGGATTCGGACAAGAGGTTCACAGAGATTTTGATGACCGCAGAAGACCCTGGGAGAGGCAGAGGGACAGGGATGACAGAGATTTTGATTTCTGCAGAGAAATGAATGGGAATCGTCTTGGACGAGATAGAATTCAGAACACCTGGATCCCCCCTCCTCATGCTCGGGTTTTTGAGTTTTTTGAAGGGGCCACTTCTCAACGAAAAGGTGATAACGTGCCTCAGGTTAATGGTGAAAACACTGAGAGACACGCCCAGCCACCGCCTTTGCCAGCGCAGAGTGATCCTGAACTGTATGAGAAACTGGCCTCCTCAAGTGAGGTAAACAAGAAGAGTGACACAGTTGCTGATGTAGAGAGTGAACCAGTGGTAGAAAGCACAGAAACTGAGGGGACATAATCATCACTCAGTAGGTAAAAGATACATTTTGTAAAGTTGTCATCTCTCTGTAATAGATTAATGGCTGACCGGACCATAGTTGCTCACTTTCGTCTGCCAGAATTAAGTTAATCTGATGTTCATGTTCACCTTTCTCTTAAAATAATTGTACAACTGACTTGTATAGACATTGTTCTTAATATGAACATGGTAGGTAAACATTTTTTTATTTTTCTGATAAAATATAAATGTTGCCCCCTGATTCTTTTAACTTCAAGGAAACGAATAACAGCTTGTCAGAGACTTCCTATGGAAGAAAGAATTTTTTTTAGATACTACCATTAGGTTGGATATGGTAATAGATATATTTCAGAATAGCAAGTGATGGTATATCTTACCCATATCTTTAGGCTGCTGCAGAATTTTAAGGTAATAGACAAAGCTGTGATATTTTATGCAAAGACTGGCTCTAAATATTTGAGGAGCACAATACAGAGATTTTAAAAAGTGATTTTGTAAAATCTACACTCTGGTCTCTGTTTCTCCAAAGTAAGTGTTTGTGATTTGTTCCTCATACTGCAGTGAGTTCAAAAGAAAAAGAAAACAACATCAATATTAAAGTACGTTTCAATGTTGGGTGAACTTTGTTTTTAGATGCCAATAAAACTTCTTTGTTTGATAACAGTGTTCTAGGAATTGTATTTTTTTAACCTACAAATTCTTAAAACCATGAATCATTGGCAGCATGTGCTTAGTTGCAGAAGTTTTCTATTACTCTTAGTAACAACAAAGAACCATGTGTGGAAAAAGCATGTACTTTGATATAAAAAATCATGCAGTCTCATTAGTATATGTGTAATACCTGTGCATTTTTATTGTGTAAGTCATATGTAGATTTTTCTCTTTCTCTGTATGTCTGTTTCATGCACATACAGAGAAAAATAGAAAGTTGATAGTTCAGATAATAAAATATTCTTTAAAACTAGGTAGAAAATCAGAGAGATTTGGCTAACTGACATTGCTCATAGTTACAGCTCCTAGCCTCTATGATGGTAAAATAAGAAATATTGTAAAGAGATAACACTGACAGTATGGCAGTTCTTTTTTAGTACAGTGAAGCATGACGTCAGATTTAGCATGGAGCCGAATTTCACCTAAATGCTTGCATTGCTTTCTTTCACATTATATTTGCTATTCTGCATAGATAGTGCTTGTACTTACTGATACTTACTGGTCACTTGCCTAAAGTGAATTCCTTAATTGCACAAAATGTAGAGTTGTGGGTGTTGATGGATTTAAAAACATTCATTTGTATTCCAGAAACAGTGTGTCCATCATGGGTTTTGTAGGCTCTGGGTGACACTGTTTCAGATTAGCCTCCAAGGTAAACCCGAGTAGCAGAAAAATTGGGGATTAGTTTCCTGTTATATTTATTATTATTTGCTTTTGCATTTCATTTATTTGCTGATTGTTTCTCCTTTGGGTTTTACATATATACACACATATATAAAACCATTGGTGTTTTTTTGTTTCTAATGAAGGCTTTCATTTGGTCCTGTGAATAGTCATTTGTTTCCTCTTCCGATAATTCATCACTGGTTTTATCTAAAATTCTTCAGTTATGCTTGTCAAGCTTCCCCCAGAAATGATAGCCAGACACCAGCCATTTAAAATTGGGTGGTTTTGCTTACCTCTTGTGATCTAGAGATCCTTAAGGTTCCTCACCAGAAATATTCTTTTCTTCTTACATGTTCTGAAATAGAAATAGTATGTTATTTATTTTGTTTTTTTGGAAAAGTAGATGAGAATGGAAATCTGATGTTTATTTCTGAGGTCATTGAATTCAGTCCAGTAATTTGAGTTGGTTTCCTGTCATTTCCTTGGGGTAGTGGGGAGAACTGACACTGGTACAAAGTTTTAATGTTCTGGAAAGATTTGTCTTGCCCTTAAGGAAATTATATTAAGTGGAATTTCTTTCAAACTGTTCAGTACTTTGGTTGCATTTATCATTATTAAAATTGACATTGTATTAAGTAGCCACAAAAAAAGTGAGACTTTTCAGTGAATTTTGATCCCAAGCTTTTTTCACCCTTGGGCTTTCATGTGCAAACTTGAAAACAAAATGTGTACAAGTATTGCCCTGGCTTGAAGATTCTGATGGTGGAAGTTTGCTGATCAGCTGTCAGTACTGTTATCTTCGAGACCCATCTTGAAAGTGTGCGACACTCTTAAAACAGCTGAAAAACATTTATGTCTAGTTATGCTCACTTTATCTTTTATTGTCGTGTAATGTTTGAGTGAAAGGATAGTATTCATCCTGATACCAAATTTCCAAAACTGATACTTTCACTATTTTTTTTAAGATGATGGAGAGAAAAGTTAATTGTCTTACTTTGCTAAATTTGACTTAAGACCTATCACATTTTTGACCCTTTTGTTCACAGTACTGCTGTCACTAGAATGCTAGCAATTCGAAACGGGCAAGGAGTAACCTAAATATTTCAGTAAAATAGTTTGAACTGCCGCAGGCAGTAATTACGTCAGACATGAGGTCACATAGTTTTTATTTGTGATAGAGAATGATACGGCTTCCTGTGGTGTTAGTAGATTGCAACATTAATAGATATTCATCTTTAAATTTTTGTCTTTAAACATTCCATTGAACATTGGCTTCTGTTAGCATGAATGCATATACTGCACTTTGATCATCTCTGTTGTAGGTAGAAACTTCTTTTAGAGCAGGTAGTCTTTACAGCTTATCATCAGTGAAATGTTACTTTAATTTTATTTCATTGTATAGGGTGGACAGAAGACTAGGAAAGCATTGTAAGATGGAATAGTATAAAGTTGCTTGTTTAAAACTCTGGAAATCACTTCCTATAATAATTAATGCAGTTATTATTTAAGCTATACATTCTTACCAGGGCAGTTTCCTTTGTTCTGATAATTTAGTTGCTTCCACAAATTTGTTGGCCATTTTTCACTCAAACAAAATACAGGTTTATGGAGTGACACATCTGGGATTGTTTTCGGAATGGGGCAGTTTCGTTACATTTAAAAAGAATAAGTTGCCTCTTTTAACTAGTTTTAAATAAACAGTAGTTCATCAGATCTAAGGTGCCATTAATTGTAAGAAACACCATTCAAAAATTTAAAAATGCTTCCAGTATGACATGTCAGTGATTATAAGATGCATTCGTAATTCAGGAATGTCAAATGTAAAACGGGTCTTAGAATCAAAGAAATACGGTATTTCTTTGGTATGTGTATATATATATATATGGAATATATATGTGTGTGTGTATATATATTCCATATATATATTCTTTTATTCGTTAATGATTTAGGAAAATTTTTGATTTTTTTGTCATTGTATATATTTTAGATGGGCACAACATTTAGTGAAAAAATTTAACATTCAATTAAAAATAACTTTGTTATACCTTATGTGCCTTCATCATTATTATTGGGTGCTATGTTAATAAAATGTTTTAAGGGCTTTTAACTCTTTTAAAGAAAAGCATTAACATATTACTCTTTAAATAGAGGAGAGCAAGTGTATGTTCATTTTTA
The DNA here is from genome assembly GCF_000754665.1 of Bison bison bison. NCBI lineage: Eukaryota > Metazoa > Chordata > Mammalia > Artiodactyla > Bovidae > Bison > Bison bison. The sequence goes on from NW_011494720.1 coordinate 4,342,366, forward strand.
AGATAGGCAAAATAAATTAAAATTATGTAAGCAATCTTAAATACTACAGTGTGGCAGAGAATTATAAATGTTTCCTTAATTGATAATGCTGTGGTTTTATAGGAAACATATTTTAAACCATAAGTAGGCTGTAAATAATTTATTTTCCACTAATGAAAAGTCAGGTTACTACATTTTTTAATGGGGGATTTAAAAACAAGATACCTTGATGCAAACTTTCTGGAACTAGAATTTAAAATTAATGGCCCAGATTGTTTTCTTTGGGGGGCATACTTTAAATAGAGGGCATGGGTACTGAAAGCTGTTTGAAATGCACTTTCTCTGTGGTTCTTAGCCAGGAAACGTGTGACAGAGTCGCCTGTGGAGCTCTTTGAAAATATGGGGTTGAGGGGTGGTCACTGCAGACTTACTAATGCAGAATCTCCTGGGGAGATACATATTTATACCCATACACAAAGACACACACACACCTTCCATGTATTACCACTTTAGATATGTTAAAATCTGTAAACACTTAATGTACCATACACTTGAGATTTTTAAGGTTTTGTTTTTTTTTTAAGTAAAACAGTGATACAGAGTTTTTACTGTTTCAATAAAGTATATACTTAATTGTGGTAATTGATATTGGCGGATGAATAAAGTCCATCATCACAAATGTTTTACATTCGAGTTAATCTAAAAATGAACTATAGCAAGGGATGGAAGGAAGTATATAGGAGATGGTTTTATAAGAAGTATTTTTGACTCAACTGAAACCTTGTTATAGGATACCTCTAGATACCATGTAATTAAATGCTTTGCTTATAGAAAGTGCCCCTTTGGAACAAAAGTCCTGGTCTTATCAGGGAATAGGAGAAAGGTTTCTGGTAGGACTACTTAGACGTGGGTTGCACATCAAAAGCTAATGCGATCCAGTGCTTTGTTTTGGCATGAGCTTTGCTCATTTTTCTTCCCTCTATTCACCAGGAGGCTCTTTGCCTCGTATGGACACTGGGAATCACTCTGCCTTGTTCTAGTCAAAATGCAGAACAGATATTCCAAGTAATTTATAAAAAATACATGCAGGGTGTCACAGGGTGAAATGGTGCTAGTGGGCTAACTTTAGATTGTGTGAGAAGCATTAGGTGCTTCAGGCAGTAGGATGACCTACTGTCTGAGAAGCCAGAACCCTGGAGTTGGTGGAGTGTGCTCTTGGAACTCGTGACCTTGGGCCCTTAGTTCAGTGAGAATAGAGGAGTTCGTTTCATGAGCATATTGAACTTACATAGCAGTGGCAGGATGTAGAACTTGGCTGGCCTGTGATGCTTGTCCTTGCACCACTATCTCACATACACACCACACCCTTACACCAGCCACGGGCTGCTATCACTGTTTCGTCTTATTTTTTCTGCCTTTCTCAGAATTCTTATCCTTCTCATAGTGCCTCCCATCCTCCTTTTTAACCCATCATTCCAAGCAGAGACCGTCAGTTTGGGTTTGTCTGTTGAAAGCAGTTTGCTGCTCCTTTGCTTAGTGATTTCTAAGGTCATTTCCAGCATTTAAATACCTTGAGTCATTAAGTTTTGTCTTCTGTAAAAGACTAGCTGAGGAAGCAGGCTGGACAGAGAGAAAGGCTAATAATATTGGAACACTTTTGAAGAGAACACAGTTCTTACTACCTTTAGGTTTTTGTAACTGGCTTTTAATGTTTCTAGATGTCTGTCTTTGGCCAAGTGATTGCATCTCTCTCAGCATCATTTCTTAACAGCTAGCCTGCAGGCTGTCTTGTTTTTTTTTTTTAAGTTGATAATATTAGGTAATATTTAATAGATATACACCATGTGACAAGAACCGGGGTGATTTTATTAGCGTCATAATGTAATTCTCATTGACAGTCCAATGAGGTATTTGTTATTTTAATATCTCTTACAAAAGAGAGGCACAGATTTAATATCCTAAGATCTCACAGCTCGCAAATGTTTCAGCAAAGATTGAAACCCAAGTCTGTCAGATTAAAAACTTAACCACTTAATAAAGTGCCAGACACATGCGGCAGAGGCTCACCAACTATTAGTTCCTCTTCTCTTTAGAAAAGGCAGATAAATTTGGTGCAGAGGAATGTAAACTTGAACAGCCCTACCAGGCTTATCCTTAAGTAGGGAAAGGCTGCAGGGAAGCACTCAGCTGGTGTTTGCGTTGTTCAAGTGTCTGTGGCGCTTTCTTCTCTTCCAGCGGCTGAAGGTTCACTTCAGGTTCATTTGCTTAGATTCTGCTTTCAGGATTTGTTTTTTTCCTGAAGTGGTACCATAGCATAATATTGTTAACTTTTAAGTAACTTGCTACTCCGGAGGCAGGTTTGTATTGCATTGATATTTAAGATTTCTTTTTGAAAGCACCTTTTCCCACAAATTAAATAAAATTTCAAAACTTTTTTATTTTAATGTTTTAATATATGTAAAGCAGAACCAGTGATAGGTTGCAAATTTATATTTTAGGTTGTGGCTTTGGCAGCTCCTTTCTGAACTGTGCCAGTTATACACTGTATATTTAGCCAAAACTTAGTACTCAGTTTTCTTGTGTATAAAACTCCTAATTAGGAATATTTTGTGACTTGAAATAAATGAAATATGTAAAGTTAGTTTTACACATATATAGTAAGCGTTCAGTGTTAGTCTTTTATTCACTTGAATTCACGTAGTCTAGAGGTTAGCTGTTGTCTTTGGTAGCAGTGGATAATTTGCAGTTATTTTACTTTCTTAGAATATATATAACCTGATTCTAGGTTTTCTTCAAGTCACTAAATTTGGATTCTTTTGAGGTTTAATCCACAGCACGTCATGGTGCTGGTCTTTGATGACCTTTTCCAGGCTTTGCTCATGTGGTTCTAAACACTGTGGCCATATTACTGCCTGATGCACACATCAGGGGAACATGCTTACCATGTCTGTGAATTATTCTCCTATTTCTACTAATCTTGCCAAAGTTAATTACCATTTTGCTTATGTTATTATTTGAAATAAAAAGTTCTTGCTTTTGAACAATTGATTTTTAGTGACATGAGTCTTGTGTTTATTACTGAAGTCGGGTCAGTTGGCACATTAGTAAGGATATTAGTAAAATCAGAAGACTTGTACTAAAAAATAAAATAATCTTTGAAAGTACAAAAGATAACTTATGTAAGAATTGTTCTTTCCTTCTCTGGTGATTGAAACTGCTTTGAGCTTTTTAGATAGGCAAGGGTAGCATTTACCATCCTATAAAACTCTGAGATAATCACGTCATATAGCACTGTGGTCATACCCACCACAGGAAAGATTTAGAGATTTCTAAGTAGTGAAGCTATTGGGGCTTCATGTAGAAAAGCATTTTTTTTTTTTAGAATATGTATTTAACAATATATGAATTACAGCCTTTATTTTTTTTTAATCATATTACTTTCTTCATTGTTAGCCAAATAGTCTGTTGACCATATGTTAAAACTCCTTCTCATTACAGGGAGAAGGGTTTGAGAGTGGAGAGAGAAAAATTTTAACCTCTGTGTCATGGACATTCTGAATCATTTATCTTCAGAAACATACCATTCTGTAGGAGCCATTTCCCTTCTTTACAAATAAGCAAACTAAAGTCCACAGTCACACAGCTTTTGATTTGTACAGGTATTTGAACTCAGGTTTTTGCTGACCAGGCAAAGCTGTGCTTTACTTTAAAAGACACTCTTGGACGTGTGCTAAGTCACTTTAGTTGCGTCCAACTCTTCAGGACGCTATGGACGGTAGCCCCCCCAGGCTTCTCTGTCCATGAGATTCTCCAGGCAAGAATACTGGAGTTGGTTGCCATGCCCTCCTCCGGAGGACCTTCCCGACCCAGGGATCAAACCAACGTTACGTCTGCTGCATTGCCGGTGGATTCTTTAGCACTAGCGCCACAGATTTTAATTTTAACACATGGTCTGTATAATTCCATAGAGCTGCTGTAACAACATACCAAAAAGTGTGTGACTTAGAACAACAGAAATGGAATCTCTAGATTCTGTTCTAGAGGTTAAAATCTGAAATCGAGCTGTTGGCAGGACTGTGCTCTCTCTGAACACTCTAGAGGAGAGCCTCTGTTGTCTCTTCCCAACTTGTGGAAGTTCTCAGCAGTCCTTGTCATTCTCGGCTTGTAGACGCATCACTTCAGTCTCTGCCTCTGTTGTCAAGTTGCTGTCTTCGATCACGTGTCTTCATATCACCTTCCTTTTATGTCTGTAAATTTTCTTCTTCAATTAGATACTAGTTATATTGGATTAGGGGCCCACCCTACTCCAGCATGACCTCTTCTTAACTAATGATATTTATAATGACTCTGTTTCCAAACAAGGTCCCATTCTGAGGTACTGGAAGTTGGAACTTACACATTTTGGGAGGACACATTTTGTTAACAGCCTATGACTGAATTCTGTGACTATTTAAGATCTAAGTAAATAAACCTTGGTGGCTCAGATGGTAAAGCATCTACTCCAATGCAGGAAACCCAAGTTCAGCCCCTGGGTTGGGAAGATCCCCTGGAGAAGGGGATGCTACCCACTCCAGTGTTCTTGCCTGGAGAATTCCATGGACAGAGGAGCCTGGCAGGCTACAGTCCTTGATGTCCCAAAGAGTTGGAAACGACTGAGCGACTGACACTTCCACTTTCAAATAGACGTTGAATAGTTTAAAACATACTTAGGGAAAATAGTCATATTTTAGAGTGACGAAATGCATCTTTATAGAATTTCATTGTTAAATATGATAGACACTGCCTAGCTTTTTAGGTGAATTTGTAATACCCATAATTTTATGTTTTTTAGTCATACTTGAACTAACATAACAAATCAGCAAAGAAGATCCAATAATATTAACATTATATAGCAAAGCATCTCCTGCAATTTTTTCTTGCACTTAAAATGATTCATGCTGACTTTTAAATATGAAGGTTTTTTTAGACTTTATTAAATATAGCTCACTGAAAATATGCAGTGTGTTTCATTTCTACTGTTTCTTTTTTATAGTATGTTAGTATTTTTTGTTTTGTCCAGATTTTCTGTTAAGCAAGTGATAATGACTATCATTTTGCTATTTCAGTGGTTTGTTAGAAATAGCTTTCTCATTTACCAAATAAGTTAACAATTTGTTATTTTCATTTAGTAGTATAACCTTAATATATTTCTCTTTTTTTTCATATAATTATTCAGCAAAATCTTTGTTGAAAAACAGCTTTGTAGCTGACTGAATCCAAGTTGTCTAAATATATAGGTCTTTACTAAATAGGTCTTTTAACAGTGTTCCCTATGACTTGTGGACACTTGAACAGGCAATTCCCTGATTTTCATTTGAAGAGCACCAAAGCACTTAGAACACTGCCTGAAAAAAAAAAGAAAAAAGAACACTGCCTGGCTTGTAGAGTACATTGGTGTTGGCTATTGTTATAATTGTCCAAAATGGCTGAGACTTTGTGCCTGTTAAGTCGCTTCAGTCGTGTCTGACTCCGCAACGCTATGGACTGTAGCCGGCCAGGCTCCTCTGTCCGTGGGATTCTTCATTACAAGAATACTGGAGTGGGTTGCCATTTCCTCCTCCAGGAGAGCCGCTCAACCCAGGGAATCGAATTTCTTACCTCTCCTGCATTGGAAAGCAGGATCTTTACCACTAGCGCCACCTGAGAAACCCAATAGAGACTTTGGGGGCATGCAAATCAGTGGTTTATATTAATTGCAGATAATGAAGGGATAATTTATGCAGGTGTTATATTACAGCCCCATATCAGGGAGGGAATGGGTGAAGTTACAAGTTCTTGGAGCTTTAACGCTCCAGAGTTTTCCTGCCTCTAAAGCTTACTTAGTTATTCGAGCTGTATTTGTGTTTCTGGTCCAGTCTTGAAACACAGGAGGTCTGATTCACTAGGCCAGTGGCAGGCCTGCTGGCGCACCTGGCTCACCAATCAGGAAGTGATGGCGGTTTTCTAAGAACAGTTAGAAACAGGAGGTTTGATTCACTAGGCCAGTGGCAGGCCTGCTGGCGCACCTGGCTCACCAATCAGGAAGTGATGGCGGTTTTCTAAGAACAGTTAGAAACAGGAGGTTTGATTCACTAGGCCAGTGGCAGGCCTGCTGGCGCACCTGGCTCACCAATCAGGAAGTGATGGCGGTTTTCTAAGAACAGTTAGAAACAGGAGGTTTGATTCACTAGGCCAGTGGCAGGCCTGCTGGCGCACCTGGCTCACCAATCAGGAAGTGATGGCGGTTTTCTAAGAACAGTTAGAAGGCTTCCTTTCTTTGGTGGTGGTTCTGTTGCTAAGTTCACGTGCTACTCTGTGACCCCACAGACTGCAGCACACCAGGTTTCTCTGCCCTTCCCCATCTCCCAGAGTTTGCTCAGATTCATGTCCGTTGAGTAGGTGATGCTGTCTAACCATCTCATCCTCTGCTGCCCTCTTATTTTGCCTTGAATCTTTCCCAGCATCAAAGTCTGTTCCAGTGAGTCAACTCTTTGCATCAGCATCAGGTGGCCAAAGTACTGGAGCTTCATTTTCAGCATCTTTTGTTGATTGTCTAAATATGGGAAGGGATACAGAGACCAGGGAGAAACAAATAGACTAGATTAGCCTTGGGGCAAGGTCCTGTTTGCCCATCAATACATACAACAGTATCTTCGAGCTATTCAGCAGATACTGAAACCCCTCCAGGTGGGAGAAGTTAACAACGGTATGCAACCCACAAGCATGTAGAGCCCAGGCCAGTTAGACCTGTGTCCAGATAGGAAGAATTCAGTGGCTAAAAAGTGTTCCTGATTTTCTTATTCAATGAAGTAGAAACTCAAGTTTTAAGAGTAGATATTTTTTCATGAGACTTGAAAAAGGCTGATTAAGGTGAAAAAAAGATTTATACTTTTCCCATGAATGTATTCATACTAAAAAAATGTTGAGAATTCCTTGGCTATCCAGTGGTTAACACTGTGCTTTCACTGCTGAGGGCAAGGGTTCGATCCCTGGTTGGACAACTAAGATCCCACAAGCCACACCATTCAGCCATTTGACCAAAAAAAAAAAAAGTTGTTA
>NW_011494720.1:4349521-4357311 GCF_000754665.1 Bison bison bison
GTTAATTGCGGAGATAAACGAATTAGCTTCTTAAAAATTGTGTGTGACTCAATCCATTATATGGGGAAACCACATTTAGAAAACTGAATTGAAAACATTTCTATTAGACCTCTTTGTATAATACTGAGAATTTTAAAAACACGTTTAGTGTTATTTTATCCCAAATGAAGTTTGTCAAATAAAATTTGAGATCTCAAAAGAGATTATCTATTTGAGAGAAAGAAGTGAGGTTATTTTGGTCATTCATAGCAACCAGTTTAGGAAGACCTAGTAGGGATCTTGGTTTCGTAGGAAATCATGAAACGCCACCATAGCCATAGTTACCTGTACTTCCAAATGTAAAGCAGTAATTTAATTTCTCATCAGAGCTTTAAAAAAATAATAGCTAGACTCTTAAGAGGATAATGTAAAATGTAATTGTTGATGTAGAAAGTTCACCTTGGAATGCAGCAAGCCCTTCATCTGTGTTACAGCCGTACTCTTTCCTTGCCACACGCTACACACATACAGATCTAGGACTCACAGAGGTCTAAGGACAAAGTGTAGTTGTCACCAGGTTCACGGTTCAAAGCCTTTGTTGTAACTTGAGCTGTGTGTGAAATGCTCTCTTCATAACGTGACTCTTAGACTCTGAGCAAATAGAATCAGTAGTGTACGCTTTAGTTAATGGTAGATGCGGAGTGATTTCTAAACTAGTGTCAGTGTTCAAAGGGCTTCCTTCACACCGTATTTTTCATTTAACTGATAGTAAAAGTAGGGTATGTGGGAATGTTTATGGATGAACAAGAATTCTGATTCATGGGGGATTCGGCTGAGAAGCTATGGGAATAAAGGCACTGACTAGCCTTTAGATCTCATGAACCTCCAGGTGTGATTATTCTAATTCTCCAAGGATTGTAGAGTAGGGTATGGCCTTGACTGTTTCTAAAGCACTAAATATCAGATGGAAATTATTTTAAGAGTATATGGTGGTGGTTTAGTCGTGAAGTCCTGTCCGCCTCTTGTGATCTCGTGGACTGTAGCCTGTCAGGCTCCTCTGTCAGTGGGATTCTCCAGGCAAGAATATTGGAGTGGGTTGCCAATTCCTTCTCCAATTAAGAGTATACAGAAGTAGTATAACCAGGTCTTGAAAACTGTCATGACACCTAAGTTGAGAGAGTTGAATAAGGCTGACATTTTGTGATGACTTATTAAGCCCTTTCAAGGTGTGAGTTTCTAAATTTCTCCAAAGGAATACTTTGCTACTTTTCCCTTTGTTTCTAAAAGTTTAGATAGCTCTGTATTCCTTTTTGTAGCTCTAGTGGTTGGTGGTCTGGTGGAAAAAAAAAGTGAGTTATTGACTATTTACTCCTTGTTGTTGGGATTGTTGTCAGATACCTACTTTGGCACCTTAAACAAAGCACCTCTTCTGGCTGGATGTGGTGGAGCCAACTTGATTTTTAACAGTAATTTTTTTTTTTCCACTGCTCAATGAGTAGTCTTACTTTGCTTTTGTTTCTGTCTTGACTGTTTACAGTTTTAACATTTGGAAATGGTTTCCAATAATCTAATACAGCTTACAGTCTAATACAGTATACACACATCAATATATGCACAAGCATATGTGTATATATCAGACACCTTCTCAAAGAACCTTTTTTAGCAAGCCTTGTAGATTTTCTTTTGATCCTTTGTAATGGTACTTGAATATTCTTTCAGGAATCAGACAACTTAAAACCATTCCTTTTTCTGCTTTGAGTCACATCTGCTTATCAAACTTGTAGTTCCTAGGAATTAGATCTTTAAAGCTGGACACATCCTCATCAGATTCAACCCAGTCTTGAAAAAAAAAAAAAGACTCCTTTAATTGCCCCAAGAAGAGGAAATTAATATGTGTGTGTGTGTGTGCATGCACACGCACATGCATGCTTAGTCACTCAGTCGTGTCTAACTCTTTGGGATCCAGTGGACTGTAGCCCACCAGGCTCCTCTGTCCATAGGATTTTACTCAATACTACATGTATTCTCAGAGAACAAGAGTGAATAAGAGAACTGCCTTTAATTTTTAAAGCAGTAATATTTCTGATAGCTGGCTTAAAAATAAAAAGCAGTAACTTTAAATGATTTTTGAGTTAATGATTCATCTTCTGGTTTACTATAACTTAATCAGTTCAGTTCAGTCGCTCAGTCATGTCTGACTCTGCAACCCCATGAACTGCAGCACACCAGGCCTCCCTGTCCATCACCAACTCCCAGAGTTCACTCAAACTCATGTCCATCAAAATCAGTGATGCCATCCAGCCATCTCATCCTCTGTCATCCCCTTCTCCTCCTGCCCCCAATCCCTCCCAGCATCAGAGTCTTTTCCAATGAGTCAACTCTTCGCATGAGGTGGCCAAAGTACTGGAGTTTCAACTTTAGCATCAGTCCTTCCAAAGAAATCCCAGGGCTAATCTCCTTTAGAATGGACTGGTTGGATATCCTTGTAGTCCAAGGGACTCTGAGTGAGTGAGTGAAGTCGCTCAGTCGTGTCCAACTCTTTGCGAACACGACTAAAATTATCAGGACTGTCCACTGCTCTCCATACCATCAGTACTGTGGTTCACTTTGTGGATTTTCTCCAGCTTCTTTGGACTAGCTGGTTCCAAATAATGCCAAAAGTTAATTGAGACTGAACGACTTCAGAGAGAAGACAGAGGAGTGAGAGGAATACAGCAGTGGGCACACATGTGCCCCTTCTTGGCCTTCTGACTTGTTTGATATTCACTGTTCTGCCAAAAAGAAACCTTTTATTTTTCTTTTTTGTTAATTTTCTGAAGGCTGTTTTATGGCTGTTCCTTAGGATGTTGTAACTTGTGAACCACCATTCTGAACTCCTTTTTATCAAACTGATAAATTCAGAGTAAAATACATGATTTCATTGAGCCATTGGTGCATAGCAAGGATTGATAGAAATAAGGACAGTATGTTTGACTCATCATGTATTTAGAGTTAGCATTTGAAACCCAAGCGGTAGACCTCTTGGGGTGATGATAAACATGCAAAAACCCCAGACATTTACATGGTTTTAGAATTTAGCCCAGGAAAGAGAACTTCACAGGTGCTCCTACACACAGTCTGATGTACACCCTTTGCGTGCTAAGTCGCTGCAGTTGTCTCTGACTCTGCGACCCTGTGGACTGTAGCCCGCCAGACTCCTCTGTCCATGGGATTCTCCAGGCAAGAATACTGGAGTGGGTTGCCATGCCCTCCTCCAGTGGATCTTCCCTACCCAGGGATTGAAGACTCATCTCTTAGTCTCCTGCATTGGCAGACGGGTTCTTTACCACCAGCATCACCACACCCTAGGGCCCTCTTTAACATTACAACTTATCCTAGTAGATGAGAACTGGTAGTGTTTTCAATGGTTCTTCCCACACCCCTCTGCTCTAAGCATTTTACAGTGTGGAATTCACTTCTGTTAACGGGATTGCTGAGGACTTAGAAGCCTTCTTGCTTCTGGCTTTCTTGTATTCTTCTGATCTTAAAGCTTTCATTGTTAATTAAAAATCTGTGAAGCCCCAGGAGCAGGACTTGACGTATTTTAGAGTGCCTTTTTCCTGTAACTTGCACAATACAAAGAACCCTGAGTCTGGGAAAAGTTAGCGTTGTAATCCTCTTCAGTGACAGAATTTGTTACCGTACATTGGTGCTCTGATTTTTATCTAGAGCAAGGTTAAAAAGTATGGAAGGTGTACCAGCATTTTCCTTCTTTCCTCAAAAGACACACATATTTAACAGGTACAACTATGACAGATACCATTAATCTATCCAGGGAGTCTTTCCTGCTAAGCCATGAGTTTTCCACTTCTCTCTCGGCAGCCACTGCTAGTCACGGTTGTTAGCGTTAGAACTGAAACCACTTCGTTGTGGCACTGAAACATTTTAACATTGAAAACTATGTGCCTAACTTGGATAGTTACCCCAGGGTCCTCTCAGTTTGCTGTGTGCGGTTTTTAGTTCTTAAGGTGACATTGCATGATGTTACTTTCCATTGATTAACACTGTTCAGATATTATTCTGTTTGTTGCCTCATTTGAGATACAGTCGCATCTTGTATCATTTAATCAATTAGCTGTTCTGTTCCTGAATTTTAAGTAGCTTACAACAAAAATAGTACTATAGATAAGATTATTGACTCTCTTGAATCTTAAAGTGTACAGTGAAGTTTTATCTGCTTAATGTTCCTCATGAAATAATTATTGATGCAGTAGCTTGCAGCAATAAATAGATGATAAGGGTTGTTTCATCAATAGCTGAGTTTTGAGCCAGGTATTGAAACCCTTAGATTTGTTAAATATAATTGAGTTATTTATATCTAGGCTGTTTTTTGAACGTCCTTACATTGCCTTTCTCAATTCTTAACACCTCTCAGCATGTTTCCAGATCATGTGCGCTTTTCATGTGTATTTGGAGGAATAAAAACATAACCTGACAGCTTTAGAGATAACCCTGATTGCTGTATGAACATGTTTGCCTCCAGTAAATGTTTTTGCTCACTTGGCTGTAGGCTTATGTACCATTTGTAGTCAGGTTTTGGGTGAAGTGCATGGGCTTTTCCATATGTTAATACCCATTATCAGAGCTCATCATACAGAGACCTCAAATGTGCAGAAAGTGAAAGGGTTGGTTGCTCAGTTTTGTCCAACTCTTTGCAATCCCATGGCCTCTAGCCCACCAGGCTCCTCTGTCCATGGAATCCTCCAGTCAAGAGCACTGGAGTGGGTTGCCATGCTGGGCTCCCTGATCTGTTTACCTTTCCCTGGCCCCCTATCTGATATCTGCCATATTCACCATGTGGTATGGCAATTTGATGTAATCTACAGTTCCTCGAGAGTGCTTTACAGCCTGTCTTGCTGTACCTTCTGCCTGAGTAGGAATGCCCATCTTCTCCACTCTGCAGACTCCTTTTTATCTCCAAGTCTCTGTACAAGGGCCACAGCTTCAACCTTTTCTGCTTCCCCTGGGAAAGTAGCCCTTCTCTTCCGTAAGAGCTGAGATCAGATCTTATTTATCCTCCTAGTGAATTGCCTGCCTCATAATACACATTCAGTAAAAACTTTGTTGAAAGAATAAGTGAACGTTGAAAAGAAGTTAGAGTCAAAACAAAAAAAATCACTGAAATCTATAGTGAAATCAGTTCTCAGCTATACAGAGCCTTAGACCTGCAACTGCAGTAACACTCTTGGAAGCTTGATAGAAACTCAGAATCCCTACTGACCAGCAGGTTCCCTCCCAGACCTGCTTACTCATCAGTTCCTTAGGTGATTTGTAGTAATTATAAAATTTGAGAAATAGGATTCTAGGTCATTTTTTCCCCCAACAAATGTGGGATTTCCTATGTTCAAATGGAATATATATATATATATATATACACACACACACACACATATATATGTGTGTGTGTGTGAGCTCAGTCATGTTGGACTCTTTGGGACACCATGGGCTGTGGTCCACCAGGCTCCTTTGTCCATGGAATTCTCCAGGTAAGAATACTGGAGTGGATTGCCATGTCCTTCTCTAGGGGATCTTTCTGACCCAGGGTTCCCAGGTCTCCTGCACTGGAGGCAGATTCTTTACCATCTGAGCCACCAGGAAAGACTGTGTGTATTTGTGTATATAATGTATAATATATATATAAATCTTGGGATGAGGATGAGCCTATGGATCTACGGATTTGGATCAATTCCTGGATTCCTTTCAGCCCTTTCTGATTGGGAAGGGGGAGGTCCCAAAGTTTATCTTGGCCTCACTTTACCCTGTAGGTACTGGCAATGTGCCCCATAAGGAATGGATGTAATAAATTATGAAAGGCTTAAAAAAGAAAAGTCATTGGTAAATGAGATGAAAAGATTGAAAACTATCAAGGCTTTAGTTAAACGTTACTGTAAGCAGTGTGACTCTGCTCTAAGATGAACATACAAAGGTGAATCGTGTTAAATAACACAGTTTTGTGTAATAGGACTTCAGTTGTAGTATTAAATTTTTTATAGCATAATTTCCAAAAGTTTTGGGAAATCTGATAGTTTTGAATAATGGTTCTAAAAAGAAAAACCATGAAGGCTCAAAGTTAGATGTTTTGACCAGACATCTAAATTTCCGAGTTTGCTTGCCAGATTCTTTGAAACTGTTTTCAAAACTTTAAATGCTAAAATTTAAATTTGATTCTATTCAGAGCCCTCATCCGTGGATTTAAAGGAGGCTCTCTAAAGTTTTTAGAAGTCAGGTGTAGATTTCTTTGGAAGTTCGTTTTCCCTCATTGTTCTCCTCCTTCATTATAAATAACCCCAGTCTGTCTCACTTTTTAAAAGTTTCCAGAATATTAGTGGTGTGGCCCTTTTATGGAACATTGCCTCTCATTCAACATCTGCACTGTCCAGCAAGGAAGTGCTTAGTCATATGTGGCTATTTAAGTTACTAAAAATTTAAAATTCTCTTGGCCAGTCACACCACCCACACTTAAAAATGTCCAGTAACCACGTGTGGCTGTGGCTCCCAAATTGGACAGCCAGAAGGTTCTATTTTGTAGCGCTCTTCTAAAAAGTGGTGATTGCTGATCGTAGTGGACCCAAAAAGTGGGCTCTTTATTTCCTTGAAGTTTTAAAAGAAAATTTTTAGACATCTTTAAAATGCTATTTCTGATAACAGACAACAATGTTGCATTAAATTAAATATATTCAGTATTCATTTAGAGTTTTCATACTGCAACTAGGGCTTCCCAGGTGGTGCTAGTGGTAAAGAATCCGCCTGCGAGTGTAGGAGGTGCTGCAGACGTGGGTTCGATTCCTGGGTCTGGAATATCCCCTGGAGAAGGAAATGGCAACCCACTCTCATATTTTTGTCCGGGAAATCCCATGGACAGAGGAGCCTGGTAGGCTGCAGTCCATGGCGTTGCAAAAATTTGGACACAACTGAGCATGCACACATATACCCTTTACATTATTATTATGGCAGACACATCAACAGATATGCTGTGATTTTGAATAAACCAGCCAAAATAACAAAAAGGCTAAAAAGTTTCTCTACCGACTGCTTCTGGCAAATTTACAGTGAATAGAAGTAGTCAGTTATACAAACATTCCAGATTGATTTGCCAAGAACCAAACTATAAATCATCCCAGAAATTTCCACATGAGTGCTTATCAGGATCTTCCTTTTTTAAAAAAGTTCTGGAGCCCCCAAAATGATACTTCTTATTTGCTGATTTGTTTTTATAAAGCAAATTGGGTTTATAGATATGTAAGTAAATGCCGAGTTCATTTTCATAGTATGAAATCAATTATTACTATTGTTGCCCCATTTAGTTTACTGTATAATTCCTGATATGAAGCCATATTCTCTAGAATATGGAGAGATAGCAACTGTAAGTAGTAAATGTAGTTGTAGGACTTATTCTGAGAGATTGGGAATCAGATAAGAATTGAAGAGAAAGTAAATAATCCCCTGTTGTTTAGTCGATAAGTCAGGTCCGACTTCTCTGTGATCCCATGGCCTGTAGCCCGCCAGGCTCCTCTGTCCATGGGATTTTCCAGGCGAAAATACTGAAGTGGGTTGCCGTTTCCTTCTCCAGGGGATCTTCTCCAACCCAGGGATGGAACCCTTGTCTCCTGCATTGGCAGGCAGATTCTTTACTGTCTGAGCCACCAGGGAAGCCCCTTAATGCTTTTGAAAACAGCTTGAATGAAGATCATTGGCTGTATTTTTAAAACATGACAAAATTTAGAAGATTATGACTTTTACCCATGATAGCGGACAGAGGTGGCAGTTTTTTA
>NW_011494720.1:4357411-4380642 GCF_000754665.1 Bison bison bison
AGTTTTCTAAAAAAATACATGTGTAGCTGACCCTTGGAAAATCCCATGGACAGAGGAGCCTGGTAGGCTGCAGTCCATGGGGTTGCTAAGAGTCGGATATGACTGAGCGTCTTCACTTTCACTTTTCACTTTCATGCGTTGGAGAAGGAAATGGCAACCCACTCCAGTGTTCTTGCCTGGAGAATCCCAGGGACGGGGGAGCCTGGTGGGCTGCCATCTATGGGGTCTCACAGGGTCGGACACGACTGAAGCAACTTAATAGCAGCAGCAGCAGCTGACCCTTGAACAAAAAAAAGGGG
The DNA here is from genome assembly GCF_000754665.1 of Bison bison bison. Lineage (NCBI taxonomy): Eukaryota > Metazoa > Chordata > Mammalia > Artiodactyla > Bovidae > Bison > Bison bison. The sequence continues at coordinate 4,357,711 of NW_011494720.1, forward strand.
TTTCCATACATTCAAAGATTTGTGTGTAACCTGTAATAGGCTCCCCATATTTGCAGTGCCACATTGGTGGATTCAACCAACCTCAGATCACACAGTACTGTGGTTATCTATTATTGCAAGAAATCTGAGTATAAACAGACCCGTGCAGTTCAAGGGTCAACTCTAGTTGCTTCCATATAGAAAGTTTGTATATACTTCTCATAGTGTTTATACTTTCTACGTCTCCACTGAAGTGCAGTAAACTAATTAGAGTTCAAAGAGGATCAAGAAGGGCAAGTTATTTCATCTCTCAGTCTTAAGTTCTTTTGTGTACCAGAGCCAGTTGAATCTGCCTCACGTGTTTACTTTGAGGTCTTAAAACGTAATGCTTGGTACTAATACAGGCTACAATATGGTTGAATCTGGAAAATACCCCGTGAGTGCACAGTTGCTCAGTTGTGTCTGACTCTCTGTGACCCCACAGACTGTAGCCCACCAGGCTCCTCTCCATGGGATTTTCCCAGGCAAGAATACAGGAGTGGGTTGCCATTTCCTCCTCCAGGGGATCTTCCCAACCCAGGGATATTACTGTGTCTCTTGCATTTCCTGCACTGGCAGGCGGATTCTTTACCATTGAGCCAGCTGGGAAACCCCTTGGAAAATATTATGCTTAAGTAAAATAAGTCAGATGCAAAAGACTACATAGTGTATTTATTCTTGTGAAATGGCCAGAGCAGGCTAATCAGTAGAAACAGAAAGTGGATTAGTAGTTGCTAGTGGCTGAGGGGGAACGGAGGGTGACTACTGGTGGGTGCTAGTTTATTTTTGGAATGATGAAAATGTTCTAAAATTAGATAATGGCTGAAAACAAAAACAAATAAAGAAAAAAAAAAAAAAGATAATGGTGATGGTTGCACAACTTTGTGAATATGCTTCAGACTACTGAATTGCCCACTTAAAAGGGTGAGTTTTATAGTCTGTGAATTATACCTCAGTAAGAAAACAAAAATCTGAAATGCATGTAAAGTGCATTATTAGCAGGACCTGAAACATACTCTAAAGAGTATCCGCTACTGTTACTAGGAACCATTTGTGAATTTGAAGAAAAATGCAGGAAATCTAGCAGGTATAACACTTAGCATTTTATTTTACTCCTAAAACAGTTATAGGTGACTTAACCATTCAATAGTGTATTTTAATTTTTTTTGTCAGCAGTAATAGTATGTATAATGTGAAGGAGGTTTTTGCTAACACTAGATTCCAAATTCAGATGTTGTAACAACAGGAAAAATTTCCACATTTTAGTCAGTATTATTTCAACAGTTTTCTTAGTATAAAAATAAATGTCATTAAAATGGTAAAATTTAATATTCTGTGTATTTTATACCACAGTTTAAAAGATGATAAATACCAAGCCTAATAATGATTTTTCTATCCTTGGATAGTCTCCATTTACCATGTTTATAGACCTTTTTATTAATTCAAAAAAGATAATCATAGAGATAAAAATCTTTAATGATGACAGATGGTATGTATCCTTAGTTTTGAAACTGTAAAACCAAAATCATTAGCAGCTAACACCTCATGATCATACATGCCAGGTACTGAATAGGGTACACAGGAAATAAACTCCTTACCTTAAATTCATCTCAAAGTGTTACATGATTAAAAAAAACAGATTCCGTGCTTTCGGTTTCGGGCCAGGGGGTGGGCGGGGAGGGAGCGCATAATGCCCTAACTTCTCCTATTAGTTGTAGTATCAGTATTAAGGACTTTTACAAGTAGAAAACTCTGACTTTCAGAGAAGAAGTATTATAAAACTTCATGTAATGCCAGAAATGGGAAAAAATCATTTTTGTTTTAAAAGACTCAGCTAAGAGGGGATTGAGGACACAGACAATTTACTAAGTGAAGCTGTAGTGCCTACAAATACTCAGATTATCTGTGTGGTGATTTGCAGGTATTCCTTCAGGAAAACATGAAATTGTGGTAACTATTATCCGGTCGATTATATGACTAGTATTTTGTTTGAGTGGGAGTTGAGCGGGTTGGGATGGAGACAGTGAGAAATTCTTTCAGTGTTACTGCATTCAGGGAACTGGAAAGTCACCAGGGGACGGAAGGGTGTGGAACTTTACAGAGCAGCTGTAGTAGACGCTATTTGGTGAAGGTGTTTGACATGCTGCAGCTAAGCAGAAAAGGGATGCAGTGCAGACTGAAGTCACAGTAGTCAACCGTTCAGAGGCTGATAAGATGTAGAATCACCCCATGAGTCAGGTGACTTACGGTTTGGTTGCTTAAGTGAGACTGGGTTACACAGAATCTTTAGCTTCAGGAGCTGAGAGGTTCCTATTTCATCACTTAGGTTGTGGGGAACCACTTAGTATAGGTTCTCAAACTGAAAAATGGTCTGATGAAGTGGTGTTTTAGGAGAGGGTGATTTCGGTAGTCGCGTGTCGCGAAGGCGAATGGTAGTGGACAGACCTGAAGAGTCACTCCGCAGTGCCCCGTGTGGGTGCTGGTCACTGCTCTGTGACACAGAAATCTGGTCCCAGCAGAATTCTAAGTGGGTTGTCAGCTTTCTTTTTTTCACTTTTTCCTTTCACGACAATTTGCTGTTATTTATTAAGTTGGTAATTAACAAAAAAATTACTTTCGTAAGTGAATTTTATAAACAGAGCTTTCTTTGTCATATTTTCGTTGGACAAGGCTAATGATAAAATGGTAGGAAATTCATACTTTTGGACAGGGCTCACTGCTCAGTGGAGTCACAGTAAAGAAGGGACCACATGTCACTTTTTAAGGTCAGTGCTTCTCAAAATGTGGACCAAGGGTAACCTGAATTAGAACATCTGCAAGGATTGTTCAAAATGCAAACTAGCTCCTCCCTAGACCTATGCTATGCTATGCTAAGTCACTTCAGTCGTGTCCGACTCTCTGTGACCCCAGAGATGGCAGCCCACCAGGCTCCCCCGTCCCTGGGATTCTCCAGGCAAGAACACTGGAGTGGGTTGCCATTTCCTTCTCCAATGCATGAAAGTAAAAAGAGAAAGTGAAGTCGCTCAGTCGTGCCTGACTCCTAGCGACCCCATGGACTGCAGCCCACCAGGCTCCTCCATCCATGGGATTTTCCAGGCAAGAGTACTGGAGTGGGGTGCCATTGCCTTCTCCCTCCCAAGACCTAGTGGAGCTAAAAGCTTTGGGAACAGGTAGAGGAAACCTGCCTTTTTAACCAGCAATCCAGGTATATTAAAGGCATAACTAAATTTTGAGAACCACAGATTAAAGAATTGTAACTTTTTATGGAATTATTCTATCAGGTAGTCTTAGATTTCATTTCCTTCAGATCAGTTTCTGTCTTAATGGAACATTTCTCAGTAGACCAAGTTATGTGTGGCATCTTACTCTCAGCTGGAAGCTAAATGAACATTAAATAATCTAATTTGGGGGACACAGTTCTGCAGTTTTTCCTAGAGTGTAAGCAAGTTTTTGTTGCGTAGTAAAGCTAACAGTTCCCCCTTGGAAGGACTGACTGCTAGCAACATAAGCAGCCTTTCTGGTGTTGCTGGTGTCTGGTTTGTCAAAGCTCATTAAATCAGATTCCTTTTCTATAATAATGTCAGTGTTACCAGTGTTTGGAGTTGAATGATTCCTATTCTACCTGTTAGATTGTTTACTTCAAAAGTGAAAAAGTGAAAGTGTTAGTCTCTCAGTTGGGTCCAACGTTTTGTGATCCCATGGAATGTAGGCCACCAGGTTTCTCTGTCCATGAGATTCTCCAGGCAAAAATAGTAGAGTGGGTAGCTATTCCCTTCTCCAAGGTATCTTCTCTTCCCAGAGATCGAACCCATTCTCTGTAATTATTAGGTTCCAACTTAGAGTGTGTTATAGTAACCACTGAATATGTATTCTTCAGTTCAGTTCAGTCGCTCAGTTGTGTCCAGCTCTTTGCGACCCCATGAATCGCAGCACGCCAGGCCTCCCTGTCCATCACCAACTCCTGGAGTTCACGCAAACTCATGTTCATCGAGTTGGTGATGCCATCCAGCCATCCCAGCATCAGGGTCTTTTCCAATGAGTCAGCTCTTCACATCAGGTGGCCAAAATATTGGAGTTTCAGCTTTAGCATCAGTCCTTCCAATGAACACCCTGGACTGATCTCCTTTAGGATGAACTGGTTGGATCTCCTTGCAGTCCAAGAGATTCGCAAGAGTCTTCTCCAGCACCATGGTTCAAAAGCATCAATTCTTCGGTGCTCAGCTTTCTTCACAGTCCAACTCTCACATCCATACATGACCACTGGAAAAACCATAGCCTTGACTAGACGGACCTTTGTTGGCAAAGTAATATCTCTGCTTTTGAATATGCTATCTAGGTTGGTCATAACTTTCCTTCCAAGGAGTAATCGTCTTTTAATTTCGTGGCTGCAGTCACCATCTGCAGTGATTTTGGAGCCACTAAAAATAAAGTCTGACACTGTTTCCACTGTTTCTCCATCTATTTCCCATGAAGTGATGGGACCAGATGCTATGATCTTAGTTTTCTGAATGTTGAGCTTTAAGCCAACTTTTTCACTCTCCTCTTCCATTTTCATCAAGAGGCTTTTTAGTTCCTCTTCACTTTCTACCATAATGGTGGTGTTATCTGCATATCTGAGGTTCTTGATATTTCTCCCGGCAGTCTTGATTCCAGCGTTTGCTTCCTCCAGCCCAGCGTTTCTCATGATGTACTCTGCATATAAGTTAAATAAGCAGGGTGACAATATACAGCCTTGATGTACTCTTTTTCCTATTTGGAACTAGTCTGTTGTTCCATGTCCAGTTCTAGCTGTTGCTTCCTGACCCTGTATACAGGTTTCTCAAGAAGCAGGTCAGGTGGTCTGCTATGCCCTTCTCTTTCAGAATTTTCCACAGTTTATTGTGATACACACAGTCAAAGGCTTTGGCATAGTCAATATGTATTCTTAATTCTAGTAATTTAAATTGCCAGAGGTGGGGGAAAAATAAAAGGTTAAAGCAGGAATTCCAAAACATTGCCTCAGAAGTTACAGGAATAACTGAAATTAGCTTGCTGTTTGCTGGTAAAAATTTCAACAGTTGACCTTTTTTATTGCACGTGGCTCCTCTTTACCCTTATTGACCTCTGTTTACTATAAGTATGAATAAATCTAAACTATTATCATTTTATTACTTACTTGACTGAAAAGCAAATTAAACACTACTTGAGAAATACTACTAAGATAAGTGGATTTCTTTATGTTCATTTTTAGGTGGGTTTAGGTTTGGAACCAGAAATGTTTGTTTGTTCCCCATGAATGTAATACATAGCATGTTATTTTCCATTTTGGTTTCTGATAACATTGAAACTAAAATATCTCTTTCTAATGTGTCCAGGCAGATAGTCATCCTTATACTGGAACCTCTTATTTATAGTGTGAGAAGGAAGGAAGCAATTTATTTACTTATATTCTAATTAACCTGCAAAGTCTGAGAGTAGTATTTTAAGAAGATAGATATATCTTCTTAAATATAGCAATCACATGTTTTGCATTTTGGGTGGATCAGTTATCATCTAAGATGCAAGCGTGCATCCTGTCTTTTTTCCTGAGGGAAGCATTTTCACAAGGCAGATTTGTCCCTGACTGCCCCCCACCCCCACCCACACACACACCTTTTCTTCTCTATGTCTCCTATAATAATTTTTAATTTGGATTGTTTTCTGCTAGCCTAAAAATATGTTTTTTAAAGTAGGAAAAGGGGTTTTGTAGTTAAGTGTTTTGGGAGTCCGTCATAATACAGATTCATTGTATTATACATCGGACTATAGTAGAGACTACAGTGTTGTAGTTTGCAGCTTAGTTGTGTATTTAAATGAAGAGTAAGAAGCTGACCAGGTCCATGAAGGTGAGTGTTAGAGCCTCTCCATTAAAGGGCTAATCAATCAGTTTCCCTGGAGAAGGGAATAGCAACCCACTCCAGTAGTCTTGCCTGGAGAATCCCATGGACAGAGGAGCCTGGCGGGCTACACCCCATGGGGTTGCAAAGAGTTGAACACAACTGAGCAGTGGCACCCCACTCCAGTACTCTTGCCTGGAGAATCCCATGGGTGGAGGAGCCTGGAAGGCTGCAGTCCATGGGATCGCTAAGAGTCGGACACAGCTGAGCGACTTCACTTTCACTTTTCACTTTCATGCATTGGAGAAGGAAATGGCAACCCACTCCAGTGTTCTTGCCTGGAGAATCCCAGGGACAGCAGAGCCTGGTGGGCTGCTGTCTGTGGGGTCGCACAGAGTCGGACACGACTGAAGTGACTTAGCAGCAGCAGCAGCAGAGCAACTAACACACACAATCAGTTTCAACAAGAAGGGAGAATTTTGAAATTCCAATCAGTTGTCAAAAAAAAGTGCTCATGACACAGCGTTGCTGCTGCTGCTGCTGCTAAGTCGCTCGATGCGACCCCAGAGACGGTAGCCCACCAGGCTCCCCCATCCCTGGAATTCTCCACTGGAGTGGGTTGCCATTTCCTTCTCCAATGCAAGAAAGTGAAAAGGGAAAGTGACATCGTCGCTCAATCGTGTCTGACTCCCAGCGACCCCATGGGCTGCCCCATGGACTGAAGCCTACCAGGCTCCTCCGTCCATGGGATTTTCCAGGCAAGAGTACTGGAGTGGGGTGCCATTGCCTTCTCCGGACACAGCGTTACTATACAGTAAAAAAAATGTCATTGCCATAGCAAAAATTAATTTTCAGTTTTTCCAGAGATCTTTTGATTTTTAAATCTACTGTGAGGTTACGTTGTGCTGTTAGTTATTAAGATAGAGGAACTATTCCCTGGTCAGAAATGAAGATGTCTCCATTTCAATTTGGTACTAGACCAAGAGAGCTCCTAGCTGAATATAAAATATTTTAAACTCTTTAAAAGATAAATCTTCATTTCTTCAGGATTGTCAGGTCATTTGGCTGTTTATATGGTGCTGGTATACCCCTTTGGGTCATACCATCGTTTCTAATTTAAAGTTGGGTTGTTTTTTTTTTTTTTAATTTGAGAGGACTTAGCCTGGAGAGTTATTAACATTCCTCTCATTTTGTAAGCTTCAGCAGAATTTTGCCATTGCCAGATGAACTGATGTTGAATTTTGACTCTAATAAATAGTCATGAGGAGCAGATTTTTTAATCATTTGGTGATAAGCTTTGCCAGAAGATGAAGAATGTTTTAGTCTCCCGAGATGATAAATCTAAAAGTGGGCAAGTGAATTGACTCTAAAAATCAGAGTCACAAAAACACCTGCATTGTAAACTTACTCTCATGCTGACAAAATTGACTGTTTTTTTAAGATCAGTAAGGACTCAGTGACAGGTTTGCTTTTGCTTCCATCGTGCACATGGTTTTCATACAGCTTCTAAGGGGCATGCACACACGTACACACGGACACTTGGGGAATTTAATCTGTTAAATACATAGTTAGCCTCCGGTGATGTTGTAAAATCAGTGAAGTTTGCCTTTTCCTAGCTTTCTTTTTTTTGCTTTCCTCTGTTGATTTTTAAATTAATCTAACCCTGAACCTTTCAAGAATTTAAAAAAAAAAAGTTACTCTTCACACCCCTAAGTGAATTGTCAGTGTCGCAAGCACATTTGTATACAGAGCAAATCTCCCTTGACTAAAATGAATGACTAATGAATAATCAGCAGCTCACAAGTTCAAACTGCAGTTGCTGGTGATCACCAGACCTGCTTCATTCTCTCTTCGAGCACAGACAAGGGAGCATAAAGTATCTTTTAGCCACAAGTCTACCCAAGTTTTGTTTTCTTCCTCCTGGTTGCTTTCTCCAGTTAATCTCTACCTATCATGTGTGTGCGCGCTCCGTTGTGTCTGACTCTTTGCAACCCCATGGACGGTAGCCCACCAGGCTCCTCTATATCCATGGGATTTTCCAGGCACGAATACTGGAGTGGGTTGCATTTCCTCCTCACAGGGATCTTCCTGACCCAGGGATCAAACCTGCATTTCCTGTATCTGCTGCACTGAAGGCAGATTCTCTACCTGTTGAGCCATCAGGGAAGCTCAAACCTCTACCTATACTAGTTAGTAAATTAAAAATTTGTATTGTGAAATTTCATACTAGGTAACATAGTTGCTTTTGTTGTTGCTTGGTTTTTTTTTTTTTCCTACAATATTTTCAAAAAGCAAAGGAGGAAATGATCTCTCAGTTATGACATCTTGGAGCCTTCAAATTTGATCTACATTTAAAAGCAGTGTTTGGTGTTTCTGAATTGTGGTCGTTTTCAAAACCATTTTTACTGCCTTCTTAGTCCCCATAGAGAATTCTGTCCCGGGGGTAGAATCTGTCACGGAATTTACTGCAAGGACTTACACAAATTCTTCACGCTGTGTTACTTTGTTTACCATTCTGAAGTGTTTGCAGCAAAAGCTTCCTCAGGGTGAGGAGTATGGAGCACTGCTCACAACTTAATTCTTGGAGTGTTAACATTTGGAGCAAAGTGTTGAATAAAGCAAACAAACAAGAAAAACTTGTGAGGATAACTGTGGAAATAGGAAATATTTTATAAACCACTATAACCAGGTGGCTCAGAGGTTAAAGTGTCTGCCTGCAATGTGGGAGACTTGGGTTCGATCCCTGGGTCAGGAAGATCCTGTGGAGAAGGAAATGGCAACCCACTCCAGTACTCTTGCCTGGAGAATCCCATGGATGGAGGAGCCTGGTGGGCTGCAGTCCACGGGGTCGCAAAGAGTCAGACATAACACTCCCACACTCAGTAACTCTCATGTAAAGGTTTATTTCCTTTTAGGAATACTGGTACATTACTGAATCGGGTTATTGGGTGTTTTGTTTTTGTTTTTTGTTTTTAATTTGACATTAGTTTATATAGATGAATGAATTTATCAGAGTATTCACTTGACAAAAAAGTTATGTATTATATGTCGTTTATTTTTTTTATTGTTGTGAAGATCTCTCACACTCCTATTTTCATTCCACTCCTCACAGAACTGTGGTTGGGCTTTTGTCATTCAAAAGAGTATTTATTATTTTTTTCTATTTTTTGAATACTGTATCTTTATCATGAAAAATTCAACAAGTACGAAAGCATATGAAATAAAAAATATAAAATTAGTAAGCTAGCCAGTTGTATGTATCCTTCCAGACACTTGAGTGCAGGAAAGCATATCATTCTCTTTAATACATCTATAATACTCCAGTTTAGTTACCTGTAATTTAATTAACCAGTCTTCTGAGGAATGTTGCAGCCATCTCCTGTTTTTCTTTTAGTCTCAGCAGAGTTTTAAATGACCTTTCAGTCCTCTACCGAGGAATATTTCAGTTGTTTCTTGTTTCTCTCTTTTACACACGGTTTTGGTGACTGTATTGCTTTTGGGGACATGCTGTTTTAGAGTACTGTCAAGACTTGAGTATTTACATAGAATTTTGTGACATAATGTTTATGATTTTGAAAACCATGAATCCTTTCAGTGAGTTAGAGCTACCTTTTAGGAAACTGCTTTTCTGTAGCGTCATCGGCTATCCTGATGTGAGTTAGCATTGTCCTGTAGGCTGAGAGCAGAGACTGTGACGGACTCACGATGGGTTTTCACTTCCTGCTTAGTCTTTCTCTACTAAAAATGACGCGTCCGTTCAGTCTGTAATTCCAGGCATCCATTCAGTATTTGATACCAGGGCATATTTTATGGGTATGATTGGTTGAACAGGAGGAGCATTACATGGTAGGAATTGCTTGAACAACTGTGTATATGGACAGATGTTGGTCCAGACGCATAATTTCCATCTAATCCCCCAAAGAAGAGAGGCAGCAGAAGCAGCCCTCTCAGGTGGCTGCAGGTACTGCTGTATGTGGTGGGGGTGTGGAGTTCTACAAAAGTCTTAGATAGCTTTTGAGGATAAACTTCATATTTAAAGACCAAATTATTTAAAATGTCTTTATAATTGTATATAGCAATCCTCTTTTCCCACTAACTGCTAGTTCCTTAAAGCAAGAATAGTGCCGTGCGTGTGTTAGTCCCTCAGTTGTGTCAGACTGTTTGTACCCCCGTGGACTGTAGCCCACCAGGCTCCTCTGTCCTTGGAATTCTCCAGGAAAGAATACTGGAGTGGGTTGTCGTTCCTTTCTCCAGTGGATCTTCCCGACCCAGGGATCAAACCCAGGTTTCCTGCACTGCAGGCAGATTCTTGACCATCTGAGCCACCAGGGAAGCCCCAATAGTGCCATATTCACCTTTTTATTCTTGATTGTGCCTTAAACATGGACTACAACAAATACTGACTGATCAATTAATAAGTAGAAATAAGGAAGTATAGTGTACAAATATTTAAATCCTAGTTATCCAAGTTAAATAAAATGTCTTCATTTTTCCTAACCCATTCATTACTCTTATTTAAGCAATAGATAACATTTCTTGAAAAACAACTCTCCATTTAATCTGTGTATATGTTTTGTGTAAAACCCAACTTATTCACCAGCCCTCAACTGTTTTTATTAAGCTCGGTTAAAAAGAAAGAATTTGAGCAAGATTAGAGAAGTTGTATTTCCCTGTCATTGGAATAAAATTTGGTTTGCGAATTCATCACTGAAAAGTACCATTTTGAATTTTTTCCTGCTTCATTTTCTGCATTGGAAATTTATGGAAATGAAGTTTCAAGGAAATTGTTTCAGCCTACAAGAATTCATATTGGTTTTTTCAAATTCTTACTTTTGTACGAAGTTGTGTACAGTATTTCCATCATAATTGCATGTGTGTGCCTGTTACGTAACAAAGCACATTAAGGCTGCCTTTAAGGTCAAGTGCAATTGACCCTTGAACAACACGGAGCTTAGGGATGCCTACCCTCCCCACGTGTAACTTTCAGTTGCTTCTAGTTGGCTGAGGCTCTGTATCTAAGATTCAGTCAACCTTAGATTGTGTAGTTCTGTAGTATTTACTCTTGAAAAGAATGTGTGAAAATTCCGTGTATTAACTGAATCTGTCCAGTTCAAACCCGTATTGTTCAAGGATCAACTGTATTATTTGACATTTTTTCACATGTAGTAAAATTTTCTCATTGAAAGTTTTTATAAACTTAATAAGCCTGATCTATAACTAATTTTATTTCGGATAATCCTTGAGACTTAAAAGAAAAAAAAAAAAGCTTCAAGTTTTATTTCGGAAACAACAAAGCAAAATAGTCATGGGAATGTGGGCCATGTAATATTTGACAGCTGAAAGTTTCAATTTCTTATCCTGTAATCGGTGCCTTTGATAACTTTTGGGTTTATTAGAGGTATTTCCAAGAAGTTATTTTTTTATAAGAGCTTTGATATCATGACACTTAAATTGTATTGCTATCACCAGCAGGGTTAATTTTTTAATGAAAATACTGTTTAGTTCTTTCCATTCTGTGATATTGTATATGTGGTCTGTTTTAATTGGAATGTTTAATACTAGTAGAGGAGGAAATTTCTTTTTTAATTAAAAATTTTAAAAGGTTCCCAAAGGATAAGTATTCTTAATTGTGCCTCTGAAAATGTACGGAGAAAATTGCCTTTCAAGATTCCGCATTCACACCAGCAGAGGCCACTGTGCACCCATGAGAGGAATGCAGTGCTCCATTCTTGTGATGAGCTGGTCATCTTGGAACTAGGATTTACCAGTTGGCACTTCTGGGAACCTAAGCACATTCCTCCTTTCCCCTTCAAGTCACTTGCCTGTTATCTACGAGATGGTCCCTCGTTTTCCCCGTGAAAGGAGCATATCCTGATGGTGTTTAGTGGAGTCCTGACACACCTTCCTGTCAGATGCTTGGGTACAACGTCCACTAAATCACCAGAAAGTATGATTTCACAAAATCATGACATCTCTGAGTTTAAAGGAACTTTAGTATTCATCAGACGCAGCATCTATTTTAACATTTAATTTGCTAGTTGAAAATAGTCTGAAAACAATTATTTTCGGCTACAGTCATCTGCTAGTTAGTAGTATGGAACTTTACTTGTTAAAACTGCTCGTACCTTTACACCATTATGATGTTCTTATTACATAATGTTTCATTCCCTGTAAATAAGATAAACAGATTATTTCACAGGGGAATATTATTCTTAATGTTATTCCACAGATGTGTCTGCTCACTGTAACAGAGGAGAATTAAAGACTTAAAAAAAAAACTAGTTATCAGTCAGAGAACACCTTTAGCCTGTATACTGATCCAAGTCACTGTGAAGGTGGTCATAGCAGGTGATAAGGAGTCTTGTGAAAGGAGCAAGCGGGTAGGAATCAAGGATCACTTTGTAGACCTGTGTGACGAGGCCTCAGTTTATAGGATGTGAGAATATTGTTCTCGATGCTTTTACAGGTTCTTTTAGTGCTAACATTCTAGTTGTTCATGGTCAGTGTATACTGCAGTGGATCCTGGAGGGTGATCACCTTTCCTGACTCTTCCACTTGCCAGTTCTTAGGTTATCATGTAGTTGCCCTCGCTGCCCCTCAGCTTCCTCGTCTATAAAGTGGGCTTCTTTTGACAGCAGCTGTAGTATGTAGTTATTAGGTTAATTGGTGTAAAGTACTTAGAATAGTAAGGACCTGCTGCTGCTGCTAAGTCACCTCAGTTGTGTCCAACTCTGTGCAACCCCATAGACAGCAGCCCCCTGGCTTCTCTGTCCCTGGGATTCTCCAGGCAAGAACACTGGAGTGGGTTGCCATTTCCTTCTCCAATGCATGAGAGTGAAAAGTGAAAGTGAAGTTGCTCAGTCGTGTCCCACTCTTAGCGACCCCATGGACTGCAGCCTTCCAGGCTCCTCCGTCCGTGGGATTTTCCAGGCAAGAGTACTGGAGTAGGGTGCCATTGCCTTCTCCAGTAAGGACCTAGAGCATAGTAAATGCTAAAGCGCTCAGTTTTTCTTCAGAGAACCCATGCTGTAATATGATAACTGAATTCTTGGACCTTACTCTGTTCTTAACTGCTCCCTGAGGCTCAAAATAAGAATTTATTCTGTGTTTTCTCTAATTGAAAGTGAATGTCACTCCATCACATCCAACTCTTTGGGACCCCATGTACTAAACAGTTCATGGAATTCTCCAGACAAGAATACTGGAGTGAGTAGCCTTTCCCTTCTCCAGGAGATCTTCCCAACCCAGGGATCAAACCCAGGTCGACCCACATTGTAGGCAGATTCTTTACCAGCTGAGCCACAAAGGAAACCCAAGAATACAGGAATGGGTAGCCTATCCCTTCTCCATTGGATCTTCCTGACCCAGGGTCAGGGTCAAACCAGGGTGGATTCTTTACGAACTGAGCTTTAGCCCTCAATTAATGGCATCTATATCAAGGAACTAGCCATCTATATAATTTCTAATGATTTAAGCTTTCTCCTTTGTTTTCTTTAAATTTGTTCTCATATTAATTTAGTGAGTTTCCTTCTTTTGATCCAGTATTTTGGTCTGGAATTTTTCTTGTGGTGTATATAGTCACATTTCAGTTGGTGTTTTAATGATTCAGAGCTTCACTTTTTAAATATTTAAATGTCCTAATTTCCTGAAAATCATAAGACACAAGTTTCTTTCAAACAGAATTTCTCTGTAACATTCATATGTTTACAGAATGTTTTTGTCAAAATCCATTATGTTGTTTATGAGGCATTTGTATTCAATCAATTTATTAAAAATTTTAGAACTGTGATCTGACCATTTATCTGTTCAGATAAATCTATTAACTTTCCAATTCTTATATAATAAAAATATATACCCACATATCAGTTCTGAGTGAGGGAACCAGTATCTGGCACATAAATAGATTTTTACAGGTAGAGATTTTTGATCTTGAAAGGTGAGACCAATAAATGGCACTACTGTAGGGGAGGAGTGGAAGGAATTCCCTCCTAGATAGAAGGCCATAACTAGACTTTCTCCATTAACCCAAGAACCATCTATGTTTTTGAGCTTCCCAGGTGGCTTAGTGGTAAAGAATCCTCCTGTCAGTGCCGAAACACAGGAGACACGGATTCAGTCCCTAGATCGGGAAGATCCCCTGGAGAAGGAAATGGCAACCCACTCCAGTATTCCTGCCTGGAGAATCCCATGGATGGAGGAGCTAGAGGGTTACAGTCCACGGGGTTGCAACGACTAGGACACCACTGAGTACACCACAGACAGACAGACAGACAGACAGACACACACACACACACACACGCCACTGGAGGAGGAGGCAGCCTTCTTTCCTTACGTTTCTTCCAGTGATATTGGCATTTGCTGTGTGTGATGAACTCAGTATGTTGAATTAATTTAATGGTAGGAGACAGAGGGAACTTTTGCCTGAAGATAACATGCTCTGTTTTGTTCAGTTACAAGCCTTTTTTTTTTTTTAAGTAAAAGTAATCATTCTTTTTTTTTAAAGATTTTCATTCATGAGTTTAATCCATAAGACTGTTATAGATACATTTTAAGTTTCCTTATTTCTGTTAGTATTCCAGAATGACATGGTGTCAAGGTTTGTTTTGTCAACTATTCTTTTGTGGAAACTCAAGAAATAGCCAAGAATACTATTTAGGTCCCTTTTCATTATTATTTTTTTCCTCACCATACTCTTTTCCTTCTATCCAGACCTATCATCCATGTAAAAGTTCAGCTCAGCAATTTTAAATTAGGGCATCAGGATGATGCAGAGGTGAAGAACATAACTCTGGAGCCAGCTTTTCCTTTTCCCCAGGTTATGTGACACTGAGCAGGTTACTCCATTTCCCCCTTCCTCATCTGTGTCAGAGGGTTTATGACGGCACTTCACAGGGCACGTGGCGTTTAGAGTAGGATTGGCACCTGGTGCATCCGTGCAGCTCTTATTTTCATTGTTATCCAGATCCTAGAGAAAAGGATTTTTTTCTTTTTCTTTTTTTGAGAAAAAGATTTTAGGACTGCAGACATTAGGAGTACCAGGCCCTCTTCACTCATAATTCATTCTTAAGAGAAAGTTTCCTGTAAAATATATGGAAATAACATGGGGCAGGGGTATGTTTAAGTCTCGCTCGCTTTGTCGCAGCATTTTGCCTTCAGACCATATATTTTTTACAAGACGTGTGTGATAACATGCTGGATATGAGATAAGGCCAATAAAAGCTCTAGCCTCTGCCATTTTGTCTTATTTATTCAAAAGCGGATAGCATGATTGTTCATAAAGATGTAGGAAAGAAGGGAGGTAAAAGGCAGCCGTTCAAGAAATAACCCAGCACCCAGAACTCAATGGGCATAGCGGTAAGAATACTCTTTGAGAGTATTACTCTCGAAGTTCATATGCATTGTTTTTTACTTTGCCTGCAAAGGCAGAGGTGGAGACCTGTGTCTGCAGAGGGAAGGGAGGCTGCTGTGTGCAGAGGGAAGCCACATGGCCTTCAGAGATCCGGCTCTAGGGAGACCGGTGATGGGGAAGGAAATGATGAGCCAGAGCGTCACCTACACCCACAGGGAAGCTGGAATCTGAAGCTGACTGCAGGTGACACGCCGCTTGGCTGCAGTGAAAGGTTCTGACAGGCTCCATGGGAACCTGGCATTCCTTTAGTGCAGTGGAGCTTGTCTTGCAGGCTGTGACAATGCAGCGTGTGGAGGTACAAATTCCGTTTGAGATTCTTAAAACAAACAGACCTTGGGACCTAGCAATTTCACGGGTCATAGATCAAAGAAAATTAGAGACGATCTAGTCTGTGAATGAGCATTTGGGTATGTGAAATTGAAGAGAACAGGAGGGAGTTGGGAAAGCATGTTTAACCTGCTTTGGGTCCTAATGCAAAAGTCTTCAAATATTCTCGACTGAGGGAAGGACCGTAGAATCTGATGATGTGCCAAGGATCGGGGTGGGCTTGGGATGACAGCCGTGTCTCTGCCGTGGTTTCTCATCCACAAAGCAGAGTGCAGGTACCAGGTGTTTAGAATGAGGATCCAATAACATCCCAGTCAGAATTCCTTGGAAGCTTGGGGAAACATAGAAAAACTTTTGTATATGAACGATGCTGTTTGTTGCCCTGCTAGAAACCATCTTCTCAAGTCTCTGGGAATTGAAGATAAAGGCTCCCCTTAGTTGAATACAGAGAAAAGAGGCAGTAGAAATAGAGTTGCCAGGTTTTGCAAATAAAAATACAGGAAACCCAATTGAAATTTGAATTTCAGGCAAACAGTGAATGCTTTTTTTTCGTATAGGTGCGGTATGTCTAAGATTCAAACTTAACTGGGCATCCTGTGTTTTTTGTTGCATCCCTAATTAATTAGATACGTAGAATCACAGCAGAGCCAAGACCCTGGCTGCAAGCTTGATGTCCTGGTATGTGTGGGGATTTCACTGGTGGTCTTGGTCTCCTTGGATTTTTCTAGATTCCTAGGAATAATGTCTCATTTCCTTTCTTCTTGCTCCTTCCTCCTCGTCCCCAGATGGGGAGTGTTGGGATGAGCACCTTGATCGCATTATTGAGCCATGTGTGTTTGTGAGTGTTACAATAGAACGTGCTGTGTGCTAAGTCACTTCAGTTGTGGCCAGCTGTTTGTGACGCCATAGATTGTAGCTCTCTAGGCTCCTCTGTCCATGAAATTCCCCAGGCAAGAATACTGGAGTAGGTTGCCATACCCTCCTTCAGGGCATCTTCCTGACCCAGGGATCGAACCCGCATCTCTTATGTCTCCTGTATTGGCAGGCAGGTTATTGATCACTAATAGTAATGATTTTCCTATAGTGAAAACCTGCTATTCTAGACCTTTTACATAAATGATTTATTCTGCAAGAATATTATTTCACTTCGCAGATCAAATAAGCAATTCAGTCCAAGCTATGCAGCTAATTTGGGCAGAAGTTGGGTTCTAAAGCCAGCGGTGTGTGATGATAAATCCTGCGTCCTTCACAGCCTCTCTGTGTCCTTCGGGTCAGAATGATTCATAGCCAAATCTAGGCCAGAAAATTACCAAGAGCTCTTTTTGTGTTCCCCCGCTGTCTGTCGTGTGAACCCTCTTCGGAACCGTGTCCTGTGTGCTCAGAGGCCTTGCTCTGTCACGTGTCTCTTCACGTCTAGACTTGGTTCACTCCGTTTGCCTAAAATAGTGTTTCATCTTGGTAATTAAAAGAGCACACTTTGATCCCTGAAGGAATGTTTGGGATCTGTCCTCACGTCTGTAGAGATCAGCGGGAGATAAATGAATTCGTGGCAGGCATCACATGTGACAACCTGGAGAGAGGCATACAGGGGCCTGCAGCATCACGTGGGGCTGTGATCAGCATTTTATTGATTCGCTCTACACAGCTTCTAAATGAGTTCCATCCACTTAAAGGATGGAAATCCACGGTTGAAAGATATTTTATCAATCAGATTATGTTTTAAGTCATTTTTGTCTTCTTTCAGCTCTCACACACAGCCCCCTTCTCCATCTGATTTCACTTCTGCCATTTTCTCGGCGACAGAGATTTTAGAAGCATGACAGTTGGTCGACTATGAAATGTAGAGTCTATTTGTATTCACGATTATTAAGATCATTGATTTAAGTGTGACAAACTAATGTTCTATTCATTTACATGATCAGTACCTGCCCAGTGAGTTCTTCTAATCTAGCAAAGTTTCCATTTTTCTGGTGAATAAAGATTAAGTTTTAACCTAAGTGAATGTCAGGAGATTTTAGTTACAGGAATAAAACTCATTTGCAGCCTGACCAGCTTTCACCTCGTGGGCCCACTTTTCCCTGGATAGCTTGACTCTTACCTGTGTGCTGTGTCCTGTAGAGACTTATCTTTGTCATCATTCGCAATTTTTAACCCACTTTTGACCGCTGAGTGTGACGTTTGGGGAATTGCTTTCATAATTGCTTTTGGGTTTTATTAGTCTATTAACCACATCTTTTATATATTTTAAGTTGAAGGCATTTGCATTCAAAATTTTTAAAATAAGAAATGGAGTGAATAAACAGTGATAAAAAGGATCCAGTTTTATTAAGTATATTTCAGTAACACTTTAGGCTAAGGGACATGGAAAATACTCAAATTCACCGAATTCATACAGTACTCCAGTAGAAACTCAAAATATAACCATTAATAGCAGTAAATTGAAATTCGTTTAATTTTGAAATCTAGTTAAAACATTTAAGTTAGGATATTTTGAGGAACACTTTTTTTAAAATGGAGAGAAGAAAAGAGTGGCTTGATTTCTTTGCCAGGCAAAGGGGGAACCCACAATAGGCTAGCAGAACCCATTTATATGTGGATTCTTAAGTAGAATTATGTTAAGTAATGATCATTGCTGTGACACAAATGATCAGGAGAGAGATTTTGCAAGATACTGACAGCAGAACAAGTGTAGGAATCCCACCACGTGAGCATGTTGGTAACTGTTCGTCACAGTCAGAGGTATTTGCCCGTGATCACTTTGCTGGGTCATGTCTGCCTACTGATTATTTGTTAGATAATTTCCACTGATTACCGTATTATCAATCTGGGAAATTATGGAGCCAGCTTTTTTGAGTTTGGTGTTATTGATATCCTTGAGCTGATTTTATTTAATCATATGATACTACTGGTATGCAGTTTGTTTTTTTTTTATCTCTGGTACTTAGCAAAATGCCAGGCCATGCCTAGCTCTCAGTAAATATTTGTTGAGTTGAAATTAAATTGCCCGGCTGGGGTGTTCATGTTTATTACTTTTAACAGGGAAATAGAAAATATCCTTTATTTGTTTCACTTTACATGTTACCCTTATTGTTAAGGAATATGGAAACAGAAAATTTGAGGTTCTAAAATGTTTTAGGGAACAGCCAAGACAGGTAACATTTTTCGAAATATTACAAATTACAAAATTATTTGTATTTTTAAAATAAAATATTATTTTATTTTTCTCAAAAAGCATTTAAATGTACTCACCTCTTCGTATGTGTTGTTGCTTAGTTGCTAAGTCAAGTCCAATTCTTTTGCGACCCCATGGATTGTAGGGGTCCCCACTCGGCTTCTATGTCTATGGGATTTTTTGGGCAAGAATACTGGAGTGGGTTGTCATTTCCTCCTCCAGGGGATCTTCCAGACCCAGGAATCAAACTCAGGTCTCCTGCATTGACAGGTGTATTCTTTACCACTGAGCCACCAGGGAAGCCCAATGAACATCTATATACACTGCTACTGCTAAGTCACTTCAGTCATGTCCAACTCTGTGCGACCCCATAGATGGCAGCCCACCAGGCTCCCCCGCCCCTGGGATTCTCCAGGCAAAAACACTGGAGTGGGGTGCCATTGCTTTCTCCAGCTATGTTTAAAATGGATAACCAACAAGGACCTACCATATAGTACACGGAACTCTGCTCAATGTTCTGTGGCAGGCTGGATGGCAGGGGAGTTGGGGGGAGCATGGGTACATGCATATGCATGGCTGAGTCCCTCCACTGTTCACCTGAAACTATCACAATACTGTCAATTGGCTCTACTCCAGTACAAAATAAAAAGTTTAAATTTAAAAAGTACACAGGAGTTAGTCAAAACAGAGTAAGCAACTGTAGCCTCTCTCCCCCAGTGTCACAAGTAAACCCTACAGACTAATATAAAAAAGTAACTAGCAAAAAAAAAAGTAACTAGCTACATGAGAACTCTGAAAAAGGGAACACCAGACCTACTGGAGTTAAACTTGAATAATGATCAGTTGGAAAAGACAATGGCACCCCAGTCCAGTACTCTTGCCTGGAAAATCCCATGGGTGGAGGAGCCTGGTGGGCTGCAGTCCATGGGGTCGTTAAGAGTCGGACACGACTGAGCGACTTCCCTTTCACTTTTCACTTTCATGCATTGGAGAAGGAAATGGAGACCCACTCCATTGTTCTTGCCTGGAGAATCCCAGGGACGGAGGAGCCTGGTGGGCTGCCATCTACGGGGTTGCACAGAGTTGGACACGACTGAGGCGACATAGCAGCAGCAGCAGCAGCAATCAGTTACAGCAGGGCAGGGAGCTGCCTGTGGATGTTAAAGTAAATTTCACAGTGTTTAGTGTTCCTCTGTTGTCTCTGGGCTTTGATCCTCTGGAAGAGGAAAGTGCAGATGGATTCTTTATCACTGAGCCACTAGGGAAGCCCCTCTTCATATATATATACATGTTTATTTTCATCAGTATCTTTTGCATTGGTTACCCATTTTTTTCCTGGTTTCCCAAAACACATACGATAGAATGCTCTAGGTAGTGTTATATAGTATAATGATAAATATTCTGCTCAGAAGGCAAAGCTTCCTGTCATTAAAAATTTGCTCTTATATATAAACTATATCTCAGATTTTAAAAACTTGCTCTTAAAAGCAAGAGTCATAGAATAGCATTAGCTTCATATTTGAACATTCCTTCAAGTGGTATTTTTGGACCCTGTAACAGTTAACATCTCTATTCTGTGACTGGGCACCTAAATCACATCCTGTGCCCAGTGACATAACAGTAAAATTTTATGACTAACAAACAATATAGCTTTTTCATCCAAATATTAGCTAAAAGTCATCTCGCAGACTTGTCCACTGTATTCCACTTGTTTCACTGTATTTTTTTAAATAGAAGAAATCCCATTTTTTTTAAATTTAAATGAGTAAAAAAAATGAGTAAAAATTTGAAGCATAACAAGTTTTTGATAGAATTTTTTTCCTCCTAAGAGTTATGCCTGTAAAACAAAAGTGAAAGTGAAGTCGCTCAGTCCTGTCCGATTGTTTGCGACCCCATAGGCTGTAGTCTACCAGGCTCCTCCATCCATGGGATTTTCCAGGCAAGAATACTGGAGTGGATTGCCATTTCCTTCTCCAAGACATCTTCCCAACCCAGGGATTGAACCCCAGTCTCTCCCGCATTGTAAAACAAAGTAACGGACTAAAAATAGGCCCACTGAGTATAAATAGAAAAGCATTTTAGAAAACTGTGTTTCTGCTCAGAAGTTTTACTTAGTAACTAACAACGTTGAGTCCAGTTCTCCTGACTTGACTGTTAATCTTCCTAATAATTTAACTTCAATGAGGGGATTGTAGAGGGAAGTTTTGGGCTGAAAGGTTCTGGCCTAGGTATCTTACCTGATTACTGAGACAAGTATAAGGTTCTGTGGGGAAAATGTTGTAACAGAATTCTCTAAAAAATATTTTATACTTGCAGTCAAATGCAAATTGTTTTCTTCTTAAGCCATCTTGTAGCAGTTCCCTTAGAATCTGCCAGTCTTCCCATCTTGTAACAGTTTTGCTCTGATGGTATCCTTGTCATGTTTAACTTTGTGTCAGAATTGCTCTAGTCCAAGATACATAGTTGGGAGTCACTTGGCCAAGCAGAGATTCTCTGTCCTCTTACTTAGTGTGACAGTATGCCTGGTTTGCCCCAGAGAACCTCAGCTTGTGCCTGCTGTCCCAGTGTATTGCTGGTGCTACTTTTCACTTTTCCATGGATGATAAATTCTGAATTCATCATGCTTTTAACTGTGATCTTGAATGAATACAATGCATTCATCACAAGTCACACAGCAGCACGTGAATTCTGAAAGATTTACGAGGGAGAGTGGGACTTGACAGAATTTGGCCCGTTAATCTCCCATGTCTGAAATGGAAGGAATAGCCACTTTCAGATGTGTTTGAGGAGGATTGATGCTAGATGGCTGAGGCCCCAGACTGGCTTCTAATCTTGAGTTAAACGTTGCTGTCACCAAACGTTGGCTGAGTCCCTGCTGTGTGCCCGGTGCCACGGGGAGCCTTGGGAATATGACAGAGACCTGGCTTATCCTCAAGGAACTGCCAGGAATTGCCCTGTTAGGTCCTGTCCAGCTCATGTAAACAGGTCACCGCAGAACTCGGCTTTCCCTTTGTAAACCACAGACGTAGGCTGTATGTGTGTAGTCGGCAGACTTTGTGATATTCCAGCCTCGTGGCCTTGTATGCTCTTTTATTGGCTCAGACATGCAATGTGGAGCTTCTGTGTGAAGAAACCCCTGTAGGAACTCGGGATCCCTGGGTCAGTTCGGCACCTGCAGCGCCTGAACTTGGGGTACTAGTATCATAGCAGTTCCTTCAGAGAGACGGTCAGAACGTCCCTGCTGAGAAACCCTGAGAACGAAACCAACTGATGATTTTACTTCCAGAACCATTTAAATCGAGTTCAGTTCACTTCAGTTCAGTTGCTCAGTCATGTCCGACTCTTTGCGACCCCATGAACTGCAGCACGCCAGGCCTCCGTGTCCAACTCCCAGAGTCCACCCGAACTCATGTCCATCGAGTTGATGATGCCATCCAACCATCTCATCCTCTCTCGTCCCCTTCTCCTCCTGCCCTCAATCTTTCCCAGCATCAGGGTCTTTTCCAGTGAGTCAGCTCTTTGCATCAGGTAGCCAAAGTATTGGAGTTTCAGCTTTAGCATCAGTCCTTCCAATGAACACCCAGGACTGATCTCCTTTAGGATGAACTGGTTGGATCTCCTTGCAGTCCAAGGGACTGTCAAGAGTCTTCTCCAACACCACAGTTCAAAAGTATCAGTTCTTCGGTGCTCAGCTTTCTTTTAGTCCAACTCTCACATCTGTACATGACCACAGGAAAAACCATAGCCTTGACTAGATGGACCTTTGTTGGCAAAGTAATGTCTCTGCTTTTGAATATGCTATCTAGGTTGGTCATAACTTTCCTTCCAAGGAGTAAGCGCCTTTTAATATCGTGGCTGCAGTCACCATCTGCAGTGATTTTGGAGCCCAGAAAAATAAAGTCAGCCACTGTTTCCACTGTTTCCCCATCTATCTGCCATGAAGTGATGCGACCAGATGCCATGATCTTCGTTTTCTGAATGTTGAGCTTTAAGCCAACTTTTTCACTCTCCTCTTTCACTTTCATCAAGAGGCTCTTTAGTTCTTCCTCACTTTCTACCATAAGGGTGGTGTCATCTTCATATCTGAGGTTATTGATATTTCTCCTGGCAATCTTGATTCCAGCTTGTGCTTCATCCAGCCCAGCATTTCT
>NW_011494720.1:4380742-4389531 GCF_000754665.1 Bison bison bison
CTGCATACAGGTTTCTCAAGAGGCAGGTCAGGTGGTCTGGTATGCCCATCTCTTTCAGAATTTTCCACAGTTTATTGTGATCCACACAGTCAAAGGCTTTGGCGTAGTCAAGAAAGCAGAAATAGATGTTTTTCTGGAACTCTTGCTTTTGATGATCCATCAGATGTTGGCAATTTGATCTCTGGTTCCTCTGCCTTTTCTTAAATTGAGTACTTCTAAAAAAATCCTGACTTATTTATAAGTCTCTTATGCAGTACCTTCCACTGTTCCTAAACCCAACCACTAAAAACCAGGAAGTGAGGCATAGGGGCCCCTGAGTGGCCCAGGCTCTTGAGACAAGGTCTGTTTTGGAGGATTACGTAGACCTCGAAGGGCTAGGCTGGCGTGTGTGGCTTGGGCAGGCAGTCACGGTGGGTGTGGTCAGCCAAGTCTTCGTTTAGGGGGCATCAGGCTTCCTGCAAGTCAGGTGTGTGTTTGTAGGCAGGTTGAAGGGCAGGGCCCATGGGTCCAGACCAGCTGTGGTCTGCTTAAGTGCAGACAGCTTGCCTATGAAGCCCTTGTGTGACGTCAGGGAGTAAATTCAGGTTCCTATCTCATTCACAGCTATAAGAATCTCCATCCTCTGGTTGTCTGCTCCACAATGATTGCAGAGGTGAGGCTGACAGGTGTTCTACTAGATGAAGAAATTCCGCCCTAGTCCAGCAACGAGACCAGCCTCTGGTGTGGAGCTGACAGCAGCAGGCAGTGGCAGCTGGTAGCCCTACATCGTGAGATAAGGCAGAAAACACTTAGTGAAGAGCAAAAACCGGCCAAAGGTCATGCCCTGTATCCAAATATGCCACTGCAGACTGAGTCGAATTTATGTTTCATGTGCAATTATAGTTCTGGAAAAATACCTTGTGTGAAATATCTCATTTCTCAACACTGTAGATAACTGAGATTTAGTGTTTATTGTAGGCAAGTCATCTGTTTTCCCTCTTAAGTTCTTATGTCTGAACACAACCATAAATTCACATTTAATCTGAAGTCTGGGGTTGGGAGGTATTGTTTTTGGTTGTTGTTTCATTTTTTTCTGGTTGATTTTCAAGGGACCAGCTTTCTTTCTTTTTTTTTTTTTTTTATTTTTAGGCATTTGAGGGGTTACAGCTATGGCCTTGACTTTTTCTTGCGTATGTAGAACACTGAGGATCATTCTTTTTCCTCTCAGCCCCAAATGGCTTTCTGACTATATGCTGCTTTGTTGTTTTCATTTAAAAACACTTTGAAGTTCTTCCAGTGTAATGAATAAAGTTTTCATTGTTGAATGAAAACAGTAGCAAGCCTGCTTTTATTTGAAACTAAGTGCAAAGGTTGTCCCGTGTAAAACTTGCAGGATTATGTCATTTTAAAAGCAAAGCTGATTTTGAGTGTTGATCTGATTCGAAGCCAGGATCTCGCATGAACACTGCTGAGACGGCAGGGAAGACACATGGCTTCTCCAAGCCCCGGTTCCCCGTGTGTGGAACAGGTGAGCTGGTGATGGTGCCTTCCTCAGGGAGCCCTCTGGGAATTGTAGGACATAATATATGTCCAGTCTTAGCGCAGTGCCTGGCATGTTCTTGAGTGCTCGTGACTCATTCTTGTGTTTAGATGTTTCTTTCGAAGGCTCCTGTATGCTTTGTTGCTGTTGTTCGGTCGCTAAGCCCATGACTGACTCTTGGACTGCCCTGTGGACTGCAGCACGCCAGGCTTCTCTGTCCTCCACCATCCCCCAGAGTTTGCTCAAATTCAAATATAGACTTAAAAAATCCCTTTAAATAGCAGGCAGTGTGTGCCTGCAGGAATCCACCGCTGTTGCCAAGTCACGAGCTGACCCTGACTTGAGGAAGGACAGGAAGTAGAGCATCGCTGTGATGCCTTTGGACGTGGGGATCTGGGCCACAGGGAAAGCCGTGAGGTGTTCGGGAGAGTTCAGTGGGTGCCTGGGAAAATGCACATTCGATTACCTGGTCAAGGAAGAGCTTGGTTTTTCCTCTGAAGGATGAAAAACACTGAAGCACACTTGAGTTTTCCCCAGAAAAATCACTTCTGACCATCAGCAGTTCTGTCTGGAAGCAATCGTTCCCCCCGCCCCCCTGACTCCCATCCCCGCATACACACACTTAGGTCTTACATAGCTCTCTAACAGTTATTTGGGTGGATATTTCATTTTTCATTTTATGGCAGCCTTAGAGTGTGTATGCGTACATTGTATGTATTTCTGTCTGAGGCGCCAACAGAAGGCATCTTGTATTTATTGGACTTGATGGTTCTTCAAGAATCTAAATGGGAAATGGGTGTGGGTTGCATGCTGACTTGTTTCCAAAGTCCACATAGCTCTGGTCCCCTGAGCAGGCTCTTAGGGATCAGCACCGCCCACCCTTAGTGGGGAGAGCCCTGGACAGAAAGCAGTTTATTAAAGACACGTTTTTGGAAAGCCCTGAACATTCCTTATATTCCCCAAGGAAATTCTATTCAGAATGGCCACTCTTCATTATACTTTGTTGAAAATATTCATCACCTATCATCGTAAGTGCTCAATTAGGTTGAATATTTATGTGCATTAAAACTTAGCCTTGACTCTATTTATCCAGTGTAAAGGGAGCACTGAGTAAACAGTCTCTTCGCTTCCACTCCACTGTGGAAAGGAAGCACCGTGCACGTTCGTGTTTGGGGGTGGGAAAGTCTGTCTCTTCTGCTCACGTGGTGTTGCACTTCCCTTGTGGAATGCAAACATCGGGCCCAGTGGAGCAGGGAGCAGGGTCCCCCTGGGGGTAGGAACCCAGGGCAGGTGATGTGGGTGGAGCCGGGAGAGTATCCGGGGAGGACTGCCGCTGGAAAGCGGTCCCCCTCACAGGAAAGGTGGGAACAGTGGGGTGAGGACCGACCGGAAGTGGATTCAGGTGGCCGTCAGGAGGTCATTGGGAGCCCGCGGGACAGTAAGCCTTGAGGGCAGGGCTGGAAGAGTGAGGGGAGCACGGGCCATGGATGTGTTCAGCGTCAGCCCGGAGACTTAGATGTGGCAGTGTCGGCTTTCTGTTCTAGCGGAAGGAGCCATTCCGGGGAAGGTTGGTGGTGAACTGACTGAGAATTCTCATCACTCCGCCTGCTTTTCAAGTGATAGTACTTTTTAGCCGTATGCTTCTAGTTTGGGGGAAGGAGTTAGTGTATAGTTTTAATTAGTAGTTTCCTGCCGGGCAGAGGTGGGAAGGTGGTCCGGTAACTGGGATAGAGGGCAAAGAGCGTCGGACGGTCAGGGTTTGAATCCTGGCTCTGACAACCTGCCTTACGCTGTATGCACACCCGAGACTCCTCCTCCTTGGGCCCGCCTTCACACCTGCCTCACGCTGCATCCGTACCCAAGACTGTTCTTCTCCACGAGGCTGCCTTCACACCTGCCTTGGAGAACCGTGAGGCTCACAGGAGGCTTTGTGCTGGAGACAGGCCTGGCCTGTGCTCTGCTAGTGTTCCATCAGTGGTGTTGCCTGTGATGAGACCATCATCACCCAGGTTCTTCCATGTGGCCAGCATGTCAGCATTAACCCTGTGGTTTGTCTGATTGGGGTCACAAGGACAGAGAGCTGTCCTTTCCTGTGGCCGTAGAGCTTAGGGAGGCTTCCATCATGGCCAGCTGAAGCAGGCAGAGAGCATCCTCAGTGTTAAGGACTTCATACGAAACCATTCACTCAGCACATAGACACTGAGTACCCGCCTCACACTGCAGCATTTCAGCAGACACACATGCTCCTGTAATGGTAAAAAGGCATATCCCAACTTGGACTTAAGAAACAGTGAAGGAGACCTCACATCTGTTCTGTGCTGCTGTGGTGTTAGAGAGCAACTTCACCTGCAGCAAATCTGACCAAAATGGTTGATGGTTTTTAGCAGCCTGTGTATATCTGGGCTCCTACAGTACCAGTGTCATGCTGAGAGCTGTAGGCATGTGACTGTCCCGAAGACCACCTGACCAGTGACCTGCAATATCTGCCCTCCCCACCTCTCCCTAAAGCCACTTGTGCTGTCCACAGTGGCCTGGATCAGCGTGTAAAAGAGATACTCCTCACTTCCTGCTTTTTCTTTCCAAGAGGTTAATAACACACACTGTGCTTCCCATTTCCTCCGTCTTTCACTGCTTGTACTTGTGCTAATTGTAGTCATAGTCTCTTGTGTATACACGTATTCTCTTTATCTTCTTCTCTGTGTTCTCTTTCCTATCCAAGGAAAGCAAAGAACATCCTGCTCAGCCTTCTAGGCATTCCCCCAAATAATTATTGAGATCTCATGCATGGCAATATACTGGCTTTAAAGTTGATACGAGGTTGAGTATAACCTTACTCCCATATGCGCAAAATGGAGAGCCCCATAGAGCTGATGATTTCTAAACCAAAAGCTCTAGGGCAAGGTAGAAAGCCAGTGCCAGAGTGTGAGACTTTTTTCAATCATATTTTCAGTTTTCAAATGAAAAAACAAAACTGCATTAGTATAAACTTTCAGATGTTCTATGTTATCGTTCGAACTAGTACAGGAAAAGGAAAAGTTGTTAACTATACAGAATGAGTACGTGTTAGTCATCAGTTTGGCTTTAGGCTTTGTTTACTTATTTATTCACCCAACAGATAAGTGGGCGGCCAGGCCCTGCTGTCCTTTTAGAAGCTCTGAGTGTAGTAGTGACAGGAGGCAGGAAAGGACAGAAACCAAATATGTACCCTGTGCGTCTCGTGTGACTTCACGGGATCCAGGTCTGATGGCTAAGGGGTTTATCTGAAAGGTGTCGTAAGGACCGTTCACCTCAGGACTTTTGACGAGGGTAGGGGCTGCGATTTTACAGACAGATGGGTGACTGGGGACAAGGGAGCCAGCCTCTGAAAACCACGTGAGCCGCTTTAGGAGAGTGAATGTTTGTAAAGTCCGATTCCAAGTTTGCCACGGGCAGAACACAAGGGAAATTGTGTAATTCTAAAAAAGGGAATGATGTAAATATAATGTGATGTGGTTTTAAGTGTTTTTATGACTTTATCCAATAGGTTAGGAAAGATTAAAGGCAGGTTACCTATTACAGAGTCTCAGTTAAGCTTTTTTAGAAATGCAGACAAAACGTTTTTCAAGACATTCTGCTTATTAACCTTTTAGATGTGAAAGATTTATAAAAGGCAAAAACTACACTGATGCTTCGTATAACCAAATCCCAGAAAAATCTTGGCTCTGGTTCTAAAAATCTTGAAATAAAAATGTTTTCTGGAACATTAATTGGAAGACAGCTTGCTATCACCAAATTGTTAGTCTGCGGTAGAAACTCAAAACCATGAACAGATGCACCCCACAGATTTTTAAAATATGGAATTATTTCAGCCAGCTGCCAAACCATTGATCTATATAGCTTTCTTAAGCTATGAAATATGCATCTAAATCTCCATAACTGTTCAACTGAGAAAAAGGCTTCCTCTTTATACTGTAAACATCTGATTCCCAAACGGCCTTGCCTTCACTAGAATTAAGCTGTTGGAATTAACTCAGAAGTTTATCTAAAAATAACTTAGATTAAATTCAAGTTTTAAAAATTAGAACTTAGGTTCTAGTTCTTGACTCTGTCAGTAACTGTGTATGTAACCTTGTATAGCTTTCTCAGCATGTCTACAAAATTTCCAGATTCCTTTAAGTCCTCATTTCTGGTTTGTGTACTTGTGATGAGTGTAATGCGCCTATAATCAATATATGTTGTTGGACTATATTTAGGAAAACTCCCAAGGATTTGCTTTAGTTAATGAAGTTACTAGGGCGTGGGAGCTCAGGTCCACTCTCTACCCATCTGGGTTAGTCCTCCTTGCTCCCATGTAGACGTTGAAAAGGGTGGGAGAAGTAAACAGAAGGCTTTTGAGAGTTAGACTCCACTTCTCGACACACCTGCCAGTGAGCTCGGAGTGGGAGCTCCAAGGAAGCCAGCAACAGAGCCTCCCTGGACCAGGGGTGGTGGAGAGCGGAGCCCTGGCCTCTGCAGCAGGAGAGTGTGGTTCAGGCTGAGATACGTGATCACCCTGGGTGGAGTCCTCCTGCCCCACACGAATCTCACCGCGTCTGAAGTTTTAAATTCAGTTCTGGT
Source organism: Bison bison bison (assembly GCF_000754665.1). Lineage (NCBI taxonomy): Eukaryota > Metazoa > Chordata > Mammalia > Artiodactyla > Bovidae > Bison > Bison bison. The sequence goes on from NW_011494720.1 coordinate 4,386,858, forward strand.
TTCCACGCATTGAGGGACACATTTTGAATGTGTCCCTTGGAGAATGACCCAGATTCGAGGGGCAGGGTATATGTCAGATGAGAGTTAATGGGCTTGTCCTGGAGAACATTTTGTTGGTTATATGGCCACTGGCTTATGCGAAACGCAGTTGGAGGGTTGCTTACCCCTTGGCACAAACCTGGGCTTCCTGCCCTTGGAGATGTCCAAGAAGCCGCAGAAACATCAGGAGAGAGGCCCAGCCACTGGGGAGGCTGCTGGACACAGGCCATTTTCAGAGACTTTAGACAATTTGGGGGTCCAAGTGGACATCCGTCTGACGACATGTAAGACCCTCATAGGCTTGAGAGTCTGCTTCTGGTTCTCTCATACTTTCCTGTAGTTGTGGTCACCCGCAGTTGTGTGTGCCCGTTTTGAACTGTTGCTGTCAACATGTGCTGTTCGAGAGTGTCTCTTCCTCGTTAGGAGTATAGCTCAAAGCTGAAAAGTCTTGGTTGTCTTGTATGAAAAGGACCTCAGTTTCAACCTGGTGCATTTCACAGGACCCATTGTTATCCTTCAGGGCGGTGGAACTGGACTGAAAGTCAGAGGGAGGTGCAGTGACCCTGCAGGGCCTCGTTATCTGTGCTTCTCAGTGCCAGGGTGCGGAGCGGTGCTTACAGGGTAAGGGAGCTGCGGTTTTCCCTCAATTCTTAAGCAAGTTATTAAGAAGAGATGTGTTCATATATTTTGAATTTTTTTTTTAAATGATTTATTGTAAATGTAAAAGGAAGACCTTCCTTAGAACTTTGGGTGCAAGCCAGAAGCCCAGTGTCCTTAACTCTGATGGCCGGCTCCCTAGTTCTGGACTCTGCTATGTGTCCCTGTCCTTTTGAACAGGGGAACGGATTCCAAAGCCATGGGAGCCTTGTCTCCAGCGTGTTCCCAAGTGGAGACAACAATCCGCCAGTTGCTCCGATGCGGAGTGTTGGTCCCCTTAGCGACCTTCTTCCTGGTTACACATTCCTCCCCACCCAAACTGGACATGCCCTTCAAACACCAGGGAGTTGTTTTCCTGGTCACAGATGCATTTTTAAAATTTTTATTTTCAGTACGTTAAATTTACTCATAAAAACATTCTAAAACCGTACAAGTTTTCCTTTTTAAGAAAGTATAATAAAACATAAAAACCCAAAGTGTAAGAAGACGTAAACCAGCAGGGCGTAAAAGTATCACCTTGCTAGTTTTACACACTGATAACAGATGCCCTTTCTTAACGCAGTCTGTCATCAAGGTTAACTGTTGACTTCCCCCAAATACACTGTAGATGCTCAGTTCAGTCGCTCAGTCGTGTCCGACTCTTTGCGACTCCATGAATCGCAGCATGCCAGGCCTCCCTGTCCATCACCAACTCCCAGAGTTCCTTAAACAGAGCAGACGCTGTCTCCTCCATAACGTGGGGTGCTGGGTTCAGATGCTGTAAGTTTGCTCCAAAGGCTCTCGCTTTTCTGCACTAAGTGGCTGCAGAGTGCTTTGTTCTGGGAATGTTAGATGATCATGTCTCTGTCTTCCTCCCCTGCCCCTGCCACACACCCTCTCTCTCACTTTTCCATACTCCACATCCTCTCTAAACACACATTCCTCTCTGTACTGATTTAGAAATGGCCAGAAGAGCATCCTGTCTGAAACAGTGCCCATCCCTAGGCCCCGCGACTCTCTTTCTTCCTACCCCGCTTGCTTTAACAGCACATGTCTGTTCACTTGTCCATTCGGTTCTTCTTGAGGACTTCCCTGGTAGTCCAGTGGCTAAGACTCCTCGCTCCCAATGCAGGGGGCCTGGGTTCGATCCCTGGTCAGGGAACTGGATCCTACATGCTGCAACTAAAGATCCAGAGTGCTGCAGCTAAGATCTGGTATAGCCAAATAAATATGTTTCTTTTTTTTTTTTTTAATCTCCCTCTCTGGATATGCAAGCTCCCTGAAGAGAGAGGCTGTGCTTTATTTACTGCCTCATCTCCACTTTTGGAGCATCCAAGGCCCATGGGAAGCTCGAAGTAATTCTCCGAGGGAGACAAAGGAGAGAACTTTTAAGGGGATTATTCTCAGCATCCTGACAGACATGCATTGTTAGGGAGCCCACCTCGCTGTGGACCTGAAACAACCTGTTACGTCAGCTCAGTGTCTCTGAGGTCCCCACCCTCACTCCACTCCCTGGTAGGATGCTAGATAAGAAGCAGGATGCCCAGTTAAACTGAATTTGGGGTACACAAGAGATCTTAGTATAAATACATCCTGTGAAATATTTGGGACGTACGTATACTGAACATTACTTCTTGTGTATTTTCATTTGCTCCGTTTGACAACCATACCCCCTCACTCCCTGATATGTATTGATTTGCCTTAAGTCAGGCTGTTTCCATATTCTTCATGGTTTTCCTAAAAGAAATCGCCTCTAGTGTCAGCTTCCCCTGGTGATGGAGCACCGATGATGGAGCCGTGGTTCATTCAGAACCTTTCTTTGACTGAAATATGCATGAAGAGCGATACTCATGTGTGCAACCCACCCCCACCAACGTCTCCTCTCCCCCCTCACCCACTCTAAAAATCTTATTGAATATAAATGATAAGGACTGTTAGTAGGGAGAACTTTGAGTCCTTTCTGATTGATTGTTTAAAACAAGTAACTTGCAGATTTGGA
>NW_011494720.1:4389631-4407208 GCF_000754665.1 Bison bison bison
GCAGATTTGGACTTAATTATTGTAACTCCACCTAAGAAATGACGTAGGTACGTCTCTTAGCTCACTGCAGATTTACTGTGAGGTTAAGGATGAATGGGCTAGAATTTCGTGTTAAAAAAGAGGATTGAGGAGTTTATTTTCTTTGAAAGGAAAAAAAAATCTTGGACTCAAAGAGGACCTTTCTGAAGTGCGAGAGATGGCTCAGTAAAAGCCCACCTACCTGCTAGGATGGATGTCCTTGATACTGAGATGACAGCTTCCTTTTTACATGTAACAAGACAAAACAGGACTCCGTCTAACCCCATTGGCAGGGCCATTGAAGTAGCTGAATGAAAAGCTTTTTGAAAACATGGAGGGCCACATAAACGAGAAACGAGAATATCTTTTCTCAGTTTATGGTCACCACCAAATGTTCAGTTGTTACTTAGCTGTAAAAATTGCCTGAGTAATTTAAGAAACAGCAGAGATTTATTAGCGGCCCGAGGCCAATTGAAATAAACCAAAAACAAAGAATATGCCTTAGTGCCCATTGGGGTAGTTTTTAAATGTAATTTAAAGTAGTTTTTCAGAATGTAATTGAGTATTGATGTGAATTTAAAAAAAATAAGAAAAACCTCTAATATACTACCACAAACTATCAAAATGTCGCTCAGCTTCATTTCTTGTTCTGAAGAGATAAGTGAATAGACATTTATTTGGATCCTTCGGTTGCAGTCAGGTATCCATCGTTAGTGCTCTTTATGGAATTTATCTTTGGCTGTGCTGGGTCTCCATTGCTACATGGGCTCTTCTCTAGTTGCAGCAAGCAGGCGGTGCTCTTTGTTGCGATGACTTCTGTTGTTGTAGAGCAGACTCTAGGGCTCACCGGCTTCAGTAGCTAAGGTGTGTGGGCTCGGTTGCTCCGAGGCATGTGAGATCTTCCCAGATGCGGAATCAAACCCATGTCTCCTGCCCTGGCAAGCGGATTCTTCACCACTGAGCCACCAGGGAAGCCCCTATCGTTAGCAGTGTTGAGACCCCTGAAGCGTGGTTACTTTGAGTATAAGGCAAATGAAAAAGTGGCACGTGACGCCCATCGTGTTACCTGGGACGTCCTGGTTTTACGTCTTTGTCCCCTGTGTTACGACCCTGTTCTGATGTGTTGGTGTAAGTCCAGCTACTACTCTGTAAACCTTGGACCACTTCTCTAGAGTGACATTCTGTTAAGCATCCTCAGAGACGTTCCAAGGAGTGGATTATAGAAATTAAAAAAAAAAAAAAAAATCGAAATTTGTCCTAGTTCCAGAAAGAAGGAAAGCCAGAAATTTTGACAAAATTTTTGGCAAGCAGATCTTCTCCGGATGATTGGCTCACATGTGCTTCGCTGGCATCACAAACCCAACCATGGGTCATCAGTGCAGAGAAAGGCTTTATCCGGCTGGGTTCATCTGACAGCCCGGCAGAAGTTTCCTGGCACTTGACCTGTACTTAAAGCCATCAGCCACCACACAGTCCCCTGTTGGGTTGAAATGCAGTCCTCTATGGAGGAAACATCCCAGGGAAGAGACTGGACTCATTAAGCGTGGGCTCCAGCTTACAGAAGCAACACGAGCTGAGGAGCTCACGGTCTCTAGGAGCTGACGGTCTCCAAGAGTTGATCGTTAGGTCCATGGCAGCTGCTGGAATGTCAAGAGAAGGACCAAGGCCCAGCCCCCACCTCACACCTGGCATGTGCCTGTACGCTCAGTCACTTAGTTGTGTCTGAGTCTTGCGACCCCATGGACTATAGCCCTTGAGGCTCCTCTGTCCGTGGGATTTCCCAGGCAAAGCGGGTTGCCAGTTCCTTCTCCAGGGGATCCTCCCAACCTAGGGATCGAACCTGTGTCTCTTGCATCTCCTGGGTTGGCACGTGGGTTCTTTACCACCAAGCCACCTGGGAAGCCCCAGCCCTGGGCACAGGTGACACAGACCCGCGTTTCTTCCCCTCCTTGCTGCCATGAGAAGGGTTTACAAACCCATGTTGGCTCCCTTGCCAGGGTTTATGAAGGCTTGCCAAATTCAAGCAGTCATTGAAGGAGAAGAACAACTAATTAGGGCAAGGTTGTCCCAAAGAGACAGGGATATTTTCTCGGAAGTTGCCAGAGAGGATGCAGGTGTTTGGATGTGTTTCGTGGCGAGTGGTTTGAAAAGTAAGTAGTAATTTCTTTTGAAGATGTAAAGAGATAACTGAATTGCAAACTCATGAAATTGGCCGTCTCAAAACGGACATCGTTTTCTTGTTGTGTAATACTTTCTTATAAATAGTCGATAGTCAGGACTCTGCTCAGACTGTCCTGGGACCTGTTAGAGTTTGGTTTTTAGTCCCCCTGTCTCCCAGCCAAGCCACTTAGGCGAAGAACACTGAGCCCTGTCCTAACTTCAATCAGCTTTACTCTGCTTTGTATCCATCATTATCAGCAGGGCTGGCCAAGTGCCGTTGTTCTCGGGGGCCACAAGAGTTCATTTACTTTCATAGTTCCTTTACCCACTGTATACAAATGATAAATGGACCTACAACTTGGAAGTTTTCAGTGACCTCTTTCTCAGTGTATGTGTGATTAGGGGGAAAGGAGGGAGATACTTGAAGAGAAAGAGGTGATTTAGGATCAGCTTGTGTAAACCCTGATATTTGTATCGTGACTAACACTGGATGGAAGAGGTTATTTCATCTTGAATTATTATTTGTAGTGCAGATCAAGCTTTCCTTCAACACCCATTGTAATTGCAGGGAGAGATCCGTTCCCAGGGCAACATTTCAGTTTCCCAAAATGTGGTGCTTGATGTTGACAAGAATCTGGCTCTTCAGAGGTCTTAAGAAATCTCGAAGGGCCTCAGACGTCAATCAGGAGGGTGGCCCCTGAGTTGACAGGAAGTGGGGTTGACTGTAGAGAGTTTCTTTCCAGGGAGTTCTCGTGCAGATCCAGAGGAGGTGGTATCTGGCACACCCCTCATTTAGCCTGACTCGTTGGTAGTGCTTAAAATTGTTTCAGCACAAGGCTTTCCAAACAAAAGCTGTATATATTAGGTTTGAGTCTTTTCAGACTCTGTCCATGGGGCAGAGGGCCGCAGCGTCCCCTCGGGGATGGGGAAAATCTGACTTCTATTCAGTTTTCTACTAGTACTGGTTTCTACTAGTCCATCTCACTTGACGGATCCTCATGGGGATGAGTTACAAGCTAACTCTGGGGTTCCTTGGTGCTAACATGTCTGGTTTGGGCTGTTCAGGCCAACTTATAGCATGTTATAATCTGTTGTTTCGCTAAGACACAGGTATGAACAGCCTTGACCGCAAGGCAGGTGGGTGGCCGTGTGTCTTAGGTGGTGAGTGGGCTCTGGGGACTGCAGTCACCGTTTCCCCGTTCAGCTTTTTTCTACTCATCACCGCATACCTGCCTTAGGGTAAATTATATACGATCATGAGGCTTGTAATTTGGGGGTTTGCTGAAATGTGCCATCACCAACGTCTGAGGTCTTCTGTGAAAAGGCCCAGGACTCGACAACTGGATGAAATGTGGATGCCATGGGTCCCATTTTGTGAGACGAGTCCTGAGAGCATCCATGTCACACTCCCTGGTGAGCACACGAGGGGTCTCTGGTGGGGTACACGTCAGCTATCAAGCACTGCAGGTCAGGGACATCCTTATCCCAGATCCTGGGCTTCCGAGGAGTATGATTATGGAAAACCACACAGCTTTCAGATACAATCGCCTCCCTTTCTTCTGTGCTTTCGGATCTGCCCAGGCCAACACAAACGCTCCTGAGATTGTGCTGTGTATGTAGACAAAGAATGTCTATTAGTGGCTCATTATCTTGGGTCATGTTCAAAAATCTCTGTGAGCTTGTTAAAATAAGACACTGTGCCTTCCTGAAAACTGCTATTCTGTTAAAACAAACCAAAAAAACCGACATGCAGTACAAGTGTCGTGTTTCTCCCTGACCTCAGAGTTGTGACTTGAGGCGCTGAGGGGAACCCAGGCCCAGGTTGGTGTAGATTGGGTATGGACTAGCTGGTGGGGGTCTCAGTGGGTCCTCTCTGCTCTGGGGGTTGAATTGTAATGTGACCCGAGTTGTTGCCTTTCCTGCCACCTCTGTGGCGGTGGAGCCCCACTTCCTGTCTTTATCATTTTAAGAGCTCGTGAGAGAGAGATTGAAATGAAAATAGACGGATGTAACTGAGATAACCTATCAAAATAGGCATGAAAGCAGTTTCTAGTTGTTGTTTAGTTGCTAAGTTGTGTCCAACTCTTTGTGACCCCAAGGACTGTAGCCCACCAAGCTCCTCTGTCCATGGGATTCTCCAGGCAAGAATACTGGAGTGGGTAGCTAGTTCCTTCTCCAGGAGGATTTCCCAATTCAGGAATCGAACCCACGTCTCCTGCGTTGGCAGGTGAATTCTTCACTGCTGAGCCACCAGGGGAGCCCTAGTTTCCAGTTGTGTGCGTGCATGCTAAGTCTCTTCAGTCATGTCTGACTCATTGCGACCCTGTGGACTGTAGCCTGTCAGGCTCTTCTGTCCGTGGGATTCTCCAGGCAAGAATACTGGAGTGGGTTGCCATGCCCTCCTGCAGGCGACTTTCTAGTTCAGTTCAGTTCAGTTGCTCAGTCGTGTCCAACTCTTTGCGACCCCATGAATTGCAGCTCGCCAGGCCTCCCTGTCCATCACCAACTCCCGGAGTTCACTCAAACTCATGTCCATTGAGTGGGTGATGCCATCCAGCCATCTCATCCTCTGTCGTCCCCTTTTCCTCCTGCCCCCAATCCCTCCCAGTATCAGGGTCTTTTCCAATGAGTCAACTCTTCGCATGAGGTGGCCAAAGTACTGGAGTTTCAGCTTTAGCATTAGTCCTTCCAGTGAACACCCAGGACTGATCTCCTTTAAAATGGACTGGTTAGATCTCCTTGCAGTCCAAGGGACTCTCAAGAGTCTTCTCCAACACCACAGTTAAAGAGGATCAATTCTTCGGTGCTCAGCTTTCTTCACAGTCCAACTCTCACATCCATACATAGCCACTGGAAAAACCACAGCCTTGACTAGGCGGACCTTTGTTGGCAAAGTAATACCTCTGCTTTTGAGTATGTTATCTAGATTGGTCATAACTTTCCTTCCAAGGGGTAAGTGTCTTTTAATTTCTGGCTGTAATCACCATCTGCAATGATTTTATGCCCCTCCAAATGCACATGAGGAGTAAAAGTCTTTTCTTCTTTCTTTAATTTTATTTCACTTTTCCTGGTGATGCTTTGAAATAGCCAATTCCTGATTTTAAATGTTAATTCTGGATAAGGAGATAAAGCATATAGAAAGTGAAGTCACTCAGTCATGTCCGACTCTTTGAGACCCCATGGACTGTAGGCTACCAGGCTCCTCCGTGCATGGGATTTTCCAGGCAAGAGTACTGGAGTGGGTAGCCATTGCCTTCTCCAGATAGCATATGCATGCATGCAAAGTAAAGACCTCAGGGAGGGCAGCTGAGCCCACTCAGAGGGGCAGCCTATGTAGGAGGCCAGGCGGGGTCCCAGGTGTGTTTTTTCCAGCTGCCTCTCCCCTTCAACCTTGGGGCTGGGAGCTGGGTGTTCCTGTCCTGAGAATCTCCATGGTCACCTTTCCTGGGTTCGTATGTTTTGGCATCCAAGGAACGTGAGGGGCTCATCATGTCGTTGACTAAGTCACGTCAATTCACTTCCACTGGTCCAGTTTGCAAATTAAAACGAAGAAAAGCATCTGCTCAACTGAATGGCCATCTAGTCTGTCCAATTGTCAGACAGCTGAGGGCACCAGATTGAATTTCCCTGAAGCAAAATGGATATGTGAAACTTGAAAATTTCTAAAATGGATGATTGTTCACTTTTCAAAAGTTCCTTTGCCCTATAAAAGATGAACAGGAGGATTTCTTTGAACAGCAGCTTCTTCCAGTACTCTAAAAATAAGATGTAATTAAGGTCCCATCTTTCTGGAGCATATGTGATACATAAAGCTGGCATGCTGGTAAAAAATGTTGAAAGTCTTTTAAAATTAACTTTTTCAATTAGTAGAATTTTTTATCTGATGGGTTCAATTTTGCTAGTACATATATACCTATCTAGTAGATATAGTTTTTGCTCTGGACTGGGGGAGGGGAAGAATACATCCTACTAGTTTGAAGATGAAAAAGTTAACAGTGAGGGCGGTGCATCATGTGACCTGCCGCTCATTAATCTCACAGTATCTCTTCTTGGGGAAAAAAATGTCAAAACCTTTTAACCTTTAAGCTAGCAGGAGTGACGTGTTGAGCAAGCTGTTGCATAAAATTCATAAGCATTTAGCGTCAGCCCCCAGCCTAAGGGCTTCCAAGCAGTTGAGCTGATTTTTGCCAACGGAATGAATGTCATAGGACGGTTTTATATAAGTTGTCTAGAATGATTGAAGGTTTAGCTGGTAGACATTATACTTCCAGGATGACTGTGTGGACTTCTTTCCCTTATGTTCATGCAGCCCTTCATTCAATGTTGAACGTCCATGGAGAAGCCCCAGGCCAAGGAGTCGAGATTTCACAGCAGCAAAGACAGGCCTTGGCCCCGCTCACCTGGAGCCCACACACCCGGCAGTGCACGGGCTCCTTTGACAGCCCTTTCTTTTCCTCTTTCTCCTTCCTCTGCTTGTTGTCTCTCCTACCCACTGTCCCAAAGCTCAAGGGGTCAAAGTGCAGACTTGTCACATGTAAGTTGTTAACACAATTGGTTTTGTTTTTGTTGTAGCTCAGCAAGGGCATCAGCTTTGACTTGAAATATATGGAAGTCCTGATTCCTTGCTGTTTCTAATTTTTACTGGAGTATAGTAGCTTTACAATGTTGTGTTCGTTTCTGCCGGACAGCTAAGTGAAGTAGTATACATGCCGATTCCTTGTTGGCTTGTGGTGATTCTGTTTGAGTAGGAGTGGCCCAGGGAGAGAGAAAGGTGTGGTGGGAGGGGGAGAACATTGGGAGGTGGAGGAAAAAGGAGGCTAATTAATAATTTGGCTGATGGGAGCAGGTGGAGAAAGGAAGGGTCCTGACTTTGTCGTGGCCAGAGTAGCACGGAGCCTGTGGTAGAATCACTGCTGCCTCCATGAGCAAGGCGAAAGGGAGCAGGCCTCTTTCATTTACTTTTTCAGTCAATCACAGAGGTGCTCATAATCCAGACAAGGAGGGCGAAGGCGATGATTAGGCCAAGGCTCTGCCAGGGTTGTGGAACTGGGGGCCTCAGCCAATGGAGAACCTTCCAGGGAGGCAGCCGTCAAGTAGAGGGTTTTCGATGGCTGCCTAAGCACCGTCAGGTGGAGAAGAGTGAAGAGCATTCCGCACAGAGGGGATGGCAGACGGCAGCCTGGTTCCCAGCGCCTGAGCATCGGTGAACATCTCTGCTCTCCGCTTGTGTTCCCGGGGTTCCCTGAGAACGTGGCTGGCAGAAGGGAGACTCCATGCCCTTCCTGCCCCCTCTGCGATGGACACTTCCAATGCAGTCCCGCATGCCCTCCCCACGGTTAGCCTGGCTGGTGGGCAGGAATCTCCATTTTACAGTTGAAACTCTCAGTAGCTAAGGAACTTGCCCAAGGATTGCATATTCAGTGGAGAGCAGCTTCAGAGCTTCCAGGGCAAGTGTCAGGTTCCAAAGGGCACACTTTAAACCAGAATTCTGAACCGCCTTGCCATAAATGAACTCTCTGGAGGGTTCTGCCAGACCCTGGGCCCGGGGACCCTGTGCCTCCCACCCGCCAGCTCCCAGGAAGTTGGATTTCAGCACTGTTTGCAACAGCTCAGTCCGTCTGTGATGGTGCAGAAATCTCTGTTATATTTGGATCATTCAAAAGTCTGTGTTATATTTGGGTCATTCATGCCAAGTGGCACAATTTTTCAGGATTTAGTATCTGAGAGACTTGATTTAAATGAATGAGAGACATCGTGGGGTATACAGGGTATGGAAGCACAGGAAATCTGAACATTGTCTAGACTCCCAGCCTTTGTGTGCCCCTGGGCCAGTGTGAAATCCCTGCGCTTCAGGTTTCTGATGTTCAAGGATTTTGTGCCCTGCCTTTCCAGGGTCTGTTTTAGCGCTAATATGATATATATGATCCTTCTTTCCATCACATTGGAATTAAGAAGCTTCTTTGGGGAATCCAAAAAATTTGTATGCATCGTATATGTGTGGGCATGACACATGAAGCAAAACGTGATCTCAGTTTAAGAGAGGAGCCTTGCATATCCCCCGTCATAGGAATGAACTTCTCTAATAGGAAGGTTTTTTATTTTTATCTATCTTTTATTTTAATTATGCTTGGTTCTTGGGAAGACCTGACTTCATACTGTTCTACCCTAATAGGACGCGTGTGGCTCCACACATTTTTAGTAGGCTTTTAACTACAGAACAATAAAACATTTAGCAAATTATGGTAGAACATGTCTGCACACACTGCTCCTTTTAGATCTGTGCCAGCCATCCTGCTCCCATATGGGCTGACCAAGTGGATCAGCTGGACGAGGCAGATGGGGGCCTGGCATCCCTGAATAACTCTGGCACCTTCCCTTCAGAGTGGTAGGGCAGGCTGGCTGAGGTCTGGATCTGAGAGTGTTTTCAAAGGGCCTGGTTTTCTTGGTATTGCTCCATCTCCTCCTTATTTAGCCCACTGGTGGTTAAGCCATGAGTATCAGTGCCAGGACAGAGCACTTCCTGGGTAGGTTTTCTGTCCTGTGGTTTCACAATCGCGTGCCTCCTGCTTTGGGGGAGAACAGCAGACAGGACGGTGGATTCCAGTGTGCCAGCTTGGCTGATCACTGAGCTGCTCTGGTGAGAGCTTTACTGGGGGAAGAAATGAAGGCCTCAGAGCCTCTGTTATAGACGCTCTTTCTCAACTGTAATTTATAGAGAAGTGATTCTTCAGGCTGTAGGCAGGTTTCAGCTTGCTGCTGTTAGTAGGTCATTTGGAATCCTGTGTACTAAGTCACTTCAGTCGTGTCCAACTCTTTTGCAATCCTATGGGCTGCAGCCTGCCAGGCTCCTCTGTCCATGGCATTCTCTAGGCAAGAACACTGGATTGGGTTGCCATTTCCTTCTCCAGGGGATCTTCCCGACCCAGGGATCGAACCGGCATCTCTTAAAGTCTCCCGCGTTGGCAGGTGGGAGCACAGATCACATTTACTTAAGGAGGAAAAAATGGGAGATAGAACAGAAGCCTCAACACTGAAGTTGACCTAATTCCTGTTTCTCCGTGCCGTTGGCCCACCTGTGGTCATTCCTGCTTGTCCTTACCGCACCCCCCACCCTCATTCTGTGGCCCTGCATTCATGGAAGCCTGGCCCCTATTTCCAGAGCCAGGTTTCCATGAATAAGAAAGGGCGTGGCTGCTTTGGGAGCCCTGGGCCTCCCTGCAGGGCTGGTCCCTCTGCAGCCTCGTGACCCAGGGGCCCTGGTACGGGGTGGCCATTTGCTGTGTGGAGCTCAGGTATGTGGGGGATGCATTCTGCATGAGGTATGAGTAGAAAGGCAAGTAATTGGGGGCGACACACACGTAACTTCAAAGTCAGTCTCGGCCACTATGTAGCTATGTTGTCTTTGCGAGGTTATTTCACTTCCTTGAACCTCATTTGCTAGTATGCATCATGGCATTAATGAGTTTGCCAGACTGTTTGCACAGATTGAGACCTGGACTTGGACTCACATATCCAAGGCCTGGACTTACATATGCAAGATCTCACTTGCCTATGTGAGTGACCTGGAACCCAGTGGGTTTCTGCTGGGTGAGGGTTGCCTCCCAGTCAGCTCACCTTCATTGTGCCCAGTTTATAAAAGATTGCATTTCAAAATTAAGGACAGTTGCAGCAAATGCATCATTTATGGCAGCTTGAGCTACAGAAGCTCAGATGGTAAAGAATCTGCCTGCAATGTAGGAGACCCAGGTTCGATCCCTGGGTTGGGAAGATTCCCTGGAGGAGGAAATGGCAGCCCACTCCCGCTCTCTTACCTGGAGAATCCCATGGACAGAGGAGCCTGGCGGGCTGCAGTCCATGGGGTCACAAAGAGTCGGATACGACTGAGTGGCTGACACCACTAGGACTTTCACAGTGACCTTCCAGGTATAACTTACACCTCCAGGCACTGCTGTCTCTCAGTTTACTTAAAAAAAAAAAAAGATCTTTGCACCATATTCTCATTGAAAACTATGGTGCTTGGCCTCCTACTCTATGAAATTATAGCCAGTGTTAAGGGTGATCATGCAGCCCACTGGTAACTGTAAAGAGTGATCCCCGAACGAGCAAGAATGTGGTTCACAAAAACTCTCTGTTTAAGGAGTTTGGAGTAAGCGTACCTGCCTGCAGTGTCTCTTGGTTGTTGGTCTCTGGAGTGGCCGGTGTCTGTCTGTGTGACTAGGTTTTAGATGCAGGAGCTCGTTTTGGATTTGACACGTAAAGATGGGGCTGCATCGCACGCATAGACACTTGTGCCAGTGGGCACCGCAGCGGTGTGGCCGGGAAATGAGCGGGAACTGGGGAACCACAGATGCCAAGGCTCTGAGTTCTGGCTCTGCTATTTGCTGGCTGCTTTGTAAATGACACTGGGCAACGCGCTTCTCCCAACCCAGCTGCTTTGTGGAGGCGCTTCGATCTAGTTTGTAGGGTGTTGTTTATGAGACAGTCTATGAGGCGTAATTGTAGGAGCAGAAGAGATGAATAATAGATGAATAGTGCGTTCATCCATGTCAGCGTTACCAGCCAGAGGCAGCACGTGGAGGAGAAAAGGCTGGTCCTCCTTCTACCCAGTGACTTGGTGACTCACATACCCGTGTAACGCCAAGCAGGTCCCTAACCCTCAAACTGCAGCCACCTCTTGTGTCAGCAGGGCTCCCCACCATGTGAAGGGGCTTTGAAAATTAAAGCGCTTTCCAAACATGAGCTCTGTGGCCATCCTCTGGTCTCTCTGTACTGTTCCTTGATGTTTCCTTTTTCATCTTGACCTTCACCAGTGGATGGATCGGGTTACAGGCTCTTGAAACGATTCTATCAGACGCTTATGATCTATGCTAACACATCCCAGAAATCCATGGTCGTGAAAATACTTGCCAGAACACCATAATAAATTTCACTCACTGTTTGTTTACTTCAAGTTTGTTTGTTAAGACAGAAATATTTATTTCTCTTACTTGGCAACAAAGAAACCCAGAAATTTAGTCTGTAGATGTATGTGCATGTGTTACTAGATCATTCTCATGGGTCTACACTGGACGATTTGAGGAATTTTGTGTCTTTTTCCCTTTTGCTTCCTATTGTGGGTCTCCGTGCCTTTTATTCTCCAAATGCTGATTTGCTCCAGATAGCAACCCTATTGTGTTACAATCTGGCAAATCTTACCCAGATTTAAGAACACAGCTCTGTCCCTTTAGAACTTGTAGGTTATTTTCATTGTCATTTTTCATTCTTGAGTAGCTTTTAAGTCAGTTTGAAGGATAAACTCATTAGCAAAATACTTGGAATACTCCAATAGATGATATCTCGATGCCAGTTTTGTGTGAATCATTCACACATTTCATAAAGTTGTATCTCCCCTTATGCCAAAGCCACAGTAGAAAGATTAAAAAAAAATTATTGAGCTATTTTTTGTCATGCATATAATGCCATGATGCCTTAATATATTTATATACATATATATTTATAATGTAATAATGACATACTGTAATAGTATGAAATTATATAAACAGTTGTTTCAGCATCATCTAAGTTTTACCAGCCACAAAGACACAAAGATCAAATCAAAATTGCTAAATACAGTCTTTCAATTACTGAAGCTTTTCATTTTGTTGCTAATAGCCCTAAATTTCCAAATATTGACCCTAATTTCTGGTTGAACCTAGGACAGCTGTGCAAGTCACAGTAAACTTTCCAGCCCCAATTCACTATTGTTTTAACAAGGCGTGGTAAGGTGATTTGCATGGTGGTTAAATGCATCAGTTTTAGGGTCAGACTTTCTGTGTCAGGGTCCCATGTCTGTTCACCAGTGTGGATATCTTTGTAAACCTATTTGACATATTTACTTAACTAGTCCAACTAATTGGATTTTAGGTTAGGTACTATGCTTCTGAGCTTCCCCAGTGGTTCAGCGGTAAAGAACCTGCCTGCCAATGTAGAAGACACAGGAGACAGTCCCTGGGTTGGAAAAATCCCAGTCCAGTATTCTTGTATTCCTTTTTTTTTAATATTTATTTAGCTGCATCAAGTCTTAGTGATGGCACTCAGGCTTAATTGCCCTGCAGCATGTGGAATCTTCCAGGAACAGAGATTGAAACTGCATTCCCCACATTGCAAGGATTCCTCACCACTGGGCCACCAGGGGAGTCCCACTCCAATATTCTTGCCTGGGAAATCCCATGGACAGAAGAGCCTGCAGGTTACAGTCCATGGGGCCGCCAAGAGTCAGACATGACTGAGCAACTGCAACAATAACAACTATGCTCTTACAGAATGCATGCATGTTGTTATATTTATTAATGATTTTTTTCAACTTTTACAAATCTATGTCTTAATTTAAGAAAACCAATAGGTACCAAAAAAAAAAAAAAAGACACTTCGTAGATTTTAAGACCGTAAATGATGTGGAAATGTGTATTTCCAGAATTTTACACCCCTCACATCACCATTTAGGAAGATTTTAATTGACTGCAGATATTAACATATATGTTGAAAAATTCCCCAGTGGTTCATCGGGTTCTCATCACCAGTCTAAACCAAGACGGTAGGCACCCCAGGCATAGATATTTTGAAGCCTACCCATTGCCCACAGACTGAAATGGTTCTGCCTGGTTCTGCTGTTTAAGGACCTGGGAGGGCAAGACCACATGGACCCACTCAAAGTTAGTTAGTGGCTTTCTCGTTAGACTGCATCCGTTGAAGTCTTCTTAGTCTACATGTGACGAAACTAAGGCCCAGCAAATTTAGGTGACCTTAGTTACTGGCAGAATCACGTCTGGAGCTTGGGCAAGCTGACCTCCGAGACAGGGTCTCTCCTAAACCATTCCCCTACGAGGAGAGAGCTGAACACCCTAGTTCTTCCTGCTCCACTGGAGAAAGACATGGCATTTTAGAGCACAGAAATTCATCAAACATTGAACCATGGGCTGTTTTATTCACTCCATCTCTTCTTTAGGAATTATCTTGGGAAAAAAAAATAGAAAAAGTTATTCCGTTGACCAGTGATGACCAGTTATTGTTCCTTCTGTCAACAGGCAAGATGATGAATGAAGTTCTGGCAGCTTCCAGTGTCCCAGGCCTTGTAGACATAAGTGAGACGTGCTTCAAAGTTCCCATGTGCACCACATCGGATCTTGTTTAAGGAAGCGTTAAAAGGAACCCACCGTTACTATTGAAGGCTCTGTGCTCTCAGACATTGTTTCTGATTGAATCCAGAGGTTGCAAGCATGCCTCCCTGTATTACCTGTTGGAGCAGGTTTAATTTTATAAATTTTAAACACAAACTCTATGAGTTTCTAGTCCATAATTGTTCTTTTTGAGGATCCACTCAGATGAACAGTATTGCATCTGTAAGAGATATGCACTTCCACAGGACCAGAATTTTTTTTGTTTTTTTGTTTTTTTTGGAATATAAATGGCAACAAACTCCAGCTGTAGCATCATCCCGTACCAGTGATGAGAAGGACAGATTGCAAGGAAACTGTTCAGGGAGATAATGTCATGTTGTGTTGGAACTACAGATTACTGGAACCATAGCTGTAGTAAACTAAGGCTTTTTTGCTTGAACACAACGTGCAAAAACTGTGGTTCTTGACTGGTGGCTTTCATCCATCGTTATGAGTCATCTCTTTGGACACGCAAACGTTGAACTCTTCAGTTTTTATTAAAAAGGAAAAGAGATGCAGTTTGAGAAAATCCAGGTTCAATGTAGTCTTCCAGGTATCTCACCCCAGCTTTCGTGTCCTGATCTTACGAACAGTAGGTACCTGGTGGTAGGGGAGAAGCCCAGGGAGAGAGGAGGGAAGGGAGTCATCCCATTGTATCATAAACATACTTTATAAGTACGTTTTTTAATCACTTCTTATTC
The DNA here is from genome assembly GCF_000754665.1 of Bison bison bison. Taxonomy (NCBI): domain Eukaryota; kingdom Metazoa; phylum Chordata; class Mammalia; order Artiodactyla; family Bovidae; genus Bison; species Bison bison. The sequence continues at coordinate 4,403,706 of NW_011494720.1, forward strand.
AGGCAGAGATTATAAAAATTTGTTGCAAGTATTCAGACCAGGTTCTGGGTTTTGGAAATTATCAGTGTTCACAATACCTGCAAGGGGTGGGGGGTTGAAAAAAAAAACCCACAAACTCGAATATGAACACTCTTTACACTTAAAAGAATATTTTTATCATTCTTTTATTTGTTTTGGCTCTGTCACGAATTAAAGTGCTTGGAATGCTGTATCTGTGGTCTCTTGACATTTAATCAATGAGAACCTAACACTTTCACAGTATGCTGTCGCTTTGGACATTCATAATAAAAATTGAAACGGATTTTGGTCGGTAGTCGTTTATTTTGCTCTGTAGCTTAGTGCCTCTTCCGTGGTTCGTCTCTGCCTGTCATCCGAGCGCTTTGTGTGGCCGAATACCTTGACATAGATACACGTACATAGTAAGGCTTTCAGTCCATCAAATCACTGTTCTCTGTATTTTGACAATCACTCTCTCTTTGTTGAAAGGCTGGGATATTTTTGAATGCTAAGTTAGATTATGCATTCTACAACACAGATTAAAGGTAATTCTTGAGGACTCTTAGCTTTCTGCAGTTTCTGATTATACCACATTTTCTATTAAATGCATTATAATATATTTTGATATTTTCTGTTAAATAAGTAGGTAATTGGAGAAGGCTGTGGGCAATCCAGCTATGAGCTTTTCAGTCACATCTTGTTGGTTTGGCTCTGCCCCATGTGTTGTGTGTTAGAGTATATTTTTATGTATTCCATAATATTATAGTAAATTAAGAAACTCCAGTGAAACCCACACACGTGAGCCTGCATAGAAGACTTAGACCTTGCCTGGCACTTTCATGGCATTTGATATGGAAATAAGAAGAAAAGGTCCCTTTCCTTTTTTCCTTTTGTAACTAAACCTGCAGGTGGCAGATACGCCATTCACCTGTCTCCCACCTACCATCATCCCCCCAGAAAGGAACAGCAAGGGTTGGGAGATAAACGTGGACGTTCGAGTGCATATTTGAGCGAATGACGTTGGGACTCTTCAATTAGGGGAAGGGAAACCTAACAGGAGGTTCTGGGTTCTTTGCAGTGGGTGGGTGGCAGGAGAAGGAGTGGAATAGTGAACCAGCTTAAAAATAGGATCATTCCTTTAGACTGAGTTTTGTACAGTGTTCTCACTTAGCTGGAGATGCATTTCTGTGATCAGGCGTCCATCCAGGACCCAGCTGTTACAAGAGTCGTCTTTTCTAAAGTCCCAAGACGCTATAATAAGGTCAGAGGTTGATGCTTTTGTTCCATGGATGAATTCCCTTTTCCGAAGCCTCTACTACCCTCTCTCTTCTGAGCATCTGGACCTGCATCTCTCTTTGTGAATCAGCGTGAATATTTACCAGTCCGCACTGCATCCCTGCCTTCAGTCAGCGGCAAAGGGAAGCTTTCAAAAGTCACTATTCTCTAGGAACCTAAGACATTTTGAGCTGGTTTTAAAGACAGTATTAGGTGACTTTGACAAACTGAAGCTATTCTGTATTTACACGATTAGAAAGAATCCTTGATGTGGGTTGTTTAGTTTTATCAGTAGATGCTGGATTCTCATGTGAATTCTAATACTCTCGTTCAGATGAGACGGGTGGTCTTAAGCAATGTCTTTGTGGTTAATAAATTCTTCAGAAAGAGGAAAAAAAAACCCTAAACGTCTGTTTCAGAATGGTTCCCTGCATGGGAATTACACATAGATGATTACTTATTTTCAAAGCAATCTGTGTTTTAAATGATTGAAGAACACAAGTAGTTAAGAAAGCAGTTGAGTTTGATGCTTTAGAAGAAAGCCTCTTTCTGGTCATTTTTAGTGATTTTTCCTAAATCTGCTATTTCTACATCCATTTGTTAAAATTGGGGAATATTCCACACTATTGTGGATGGCATCAAATCACATCATTTTTACGGCTGGAGTTTCCCTCGGGGGACCGCTTCACTATGACCAGGAGAGGAGCCTGGTGCAGTGTTTAGACTGGGCATATTTATTGTTTTATAGATTCTCACTGCACCTTCTGGTGTCTAGAAATGTTATGTTTACTTCTTTTATTTCTTCTGAGGTATACATCTCTTTCAAACATTTTTAAAAATACCATAGCAAATGAGTCTACCTGTGGGCTATCAGGAAATAAAATGAGGGACTTCCCTAAAGGTCCAATGATTAGGACTCCGAGCTTTCACTTCAAGGGCGCAGGTTCAATCCCTGGTTAGAGAACTAGACCCTCCAAACTGCACAGTGCAGTCAAAAAAAAATGAAGCTTATTTTCACGTTCTGGTGTTACTGAAAAAATTAATTATGTATTTTTTAATCCAAACATATACAAATCAAATATAAACGGTTTAGGAAAGAAAATTGTAAACTAGAAAATATATATATACACATTTAATTATCTAAACTGTTTATATACAGGCCCAAGTATAATAGTATATTTTCTAAAAAGATAATATGAATACAAATTTTTAAATCCACTGTACAATCCACAATCTAGAAGTAAATGTGGCTGAGTCTAACAGCTTGTGTGGCTGGGAAAGAAATTGATACACCTTTTAGAATTTTGCTTGGATAATCATGTGTGGGAAGATTATTACTGAGTAGAAGCAATTGCCATTCCAAAGATTTTTAAAAAATTATATGAAGACTGAGCCAAATTCTTATTTTATATCATCTTAAAGGATCCTTCCTGAAGGGTTGCATTAATATTTAAAAGTCTCCCACAAAATATCAAGCAAATGAAAAGCCACAGCAAACAAGACAGTCAGTGGTGGGCACCTCCCTCCTTCCCACCACATCATTCCTGCCCTTCCATTACAGACAGGAAAAAGAAATAAGCTAAGAAGGAAGAGGAAGTCATTTTCACCAGAAAATATCCATGTTACCCAGAGTTTTGCTGTGCCTGTGTAGATATAAGCATGTGTACACACTTCACGGGCCTGGAGGCCAGGGCAGAGAGAACTGGATTCATCTAGACCACAGAGAAGTTAAACTTGCCAAGAGGAGGCCTGGCTGGGCAAGTTCAGGAGGCCCTGGGCAAGGAGACAAGCTAGGGTCCTGCCACGAGAGCTGGTGGGGAGACGTCTCCCCAGAAAACGACCAGCAGCTCCAGAGATGGAGGCCCCCACTTGTGTGCTTCGGCCAAACTGCAGCTGAAGCCCTACCTGCTTCACACTGTCTGACTCCAACTAAGTTGGCTTTTTACTAGAATGTTAGACATGTGTGCCTGCTTAGTTGCTCAGTCATGCCCAACTCGTTTGCAACCCCATGAACAGTAGCCCACCACGTTCCTCTGTCCATGGGATTTCCCAGGCAAGAATACTGGAGCAGGTTGCCGTTTCCTTCTCCAGGGGATCTTCCTGACCCTAGTAAGGATAGAGACTGAAGGGGCTGGAGCCCCAAGGACCCCTCCCTCCACCCCAAACCCGTGGTTCCCCAGTCTCCTCCCCTCAAAGCAAAGCAGAGTACCTAGGCATAGGAAGGGGTCTAC